>NW_020955194.1:3453630-3661160 GCF_003031625.1 Empidonax traillii | reverse complement strand
TTTGTAGTTTCAGAGAGTGTGAGAGACTGATTTCTGGTAAGGATTGCTTTTAAGATGATGGTAAAACTGTTCTTCTGCTGGCACCAGAGCATAAAACTTAAAAATCTACCCTGTAGTCAAAGTCAAACAAGCATTTGGCTGAAAAAAAACAGGACTATGCTTTGATGGGCAAGAATGAACAGCACAGACACTGGAGTGTTGCTTTTCAGAAGTACCAAATTATGCATCATATCCTGTAAATAGGCATCCAAAGCTGTAATTCACAATCTTCACTCCTTTGTTTGTATTTTCATGCATGATGTATATCCTTTTTTGATTGCCTCCTAATACTTCTTATTAAACATGGAACCATTTTTTGTTGATTTGTAAGTGACTACTTGCAAACAAGTATTTTCACAGCTCTGGAAGTGACAAATCCTTGATGAAGTTTCCCTGAGGGTAATGTTTCCTTGCCATCAGATAAACAATCTGGTCTGTCTCCAAGGTGAAGAGAGGAAAGAAATCTGTTACTCCACGAGGGTTGGACATTAAAAGCCAGAAGCAGAAACATACCAGGTAGGACCATGTGTTTCTATCAAGCATTGCAGTATGTGGTCTCTAGTAATTAATGCCCATCCTCTACACTGCTCACTGTTCCTTTATCATATTCCCCGTGGCAATGACTTCCACATTGCTGCTATTATCTATTTTTTCCTTGCTGCTGCTGAAAACAGATGTTTGTGCTGCCTTTGGCTTATGCTTTGTGTCTGCGATTGGCTATACTTTTAGTGGAGCTGAAGGACCCCACTGGGTTGCTTGTACACTTTCAGTGTGAGGCTAATGTCTGTTGTAATTGTCTGCAGAGAGGTATTTTGATCCAACTTCTGAATCAATCAACCAACTTTAGTCTCCAAGGGGAATTTCAGACAACTATCTGTTTGCAAAACAATATTTTATTAATAAAAAGAATTATAAACAGTAAGAAAGAAACCCCAATTTTACACTGAATGAAAAATCACAAAGGAACTCCCAGAAATGTGCCTCAGTTCTTTGAGCTCTGTACAAGAAATTCCATTAGATGGCAAAGCTACGTACGCATTCATCCAGCTCTGGAGTTCCTAGCACAAGAAGGACATCAATCTGTTGGAGCAAGTCCAGAGGGGGACAACAAGATGGTCAGAGGAATGGAGCAGCTCTCCTATGAGGAAAGGCTGAGAGAATTAGGATTGCTCAGCACGGAAAAGAGAAGGATTCAGGGTGACCTAATGAGGCCTTCCAGTACCTGAAGGAAGGACTTTTTACAAGAGTATGCAGTGACAGGACAAGGGGGAATGGCTTCAGACTGAAAGAGAATGGGTTCATATTAAAGATTAGGGAAAAGTTCTTTGCTGTGAGGATGGTTTGGCACTGGAACAGGTTGCCCAGAGAAGCTGTGGATGCCCCACCCCGGAGGTGTTCAAGGCCAGATTGGATGGAGTTCTGAGCAACCTGGTCTAGTGGAAGGTATCCCTGCCTATGGCAGGCAGGTTGGAACTGGATTATCTTTAAGGTCCATTCCAACCCAGGCCATTCTGTGATTGAAAGATGACTGAAAGTACAAAAAAGCATCTTGCATACTTCTATGCAGAGCAGCTACACGGCTGGACAGACTTACCGATACACACAAAAAATCACATCGGTGATTAATAAAGCCATGCTTTGTGTAGCACCAAGGAGAGAATTGTGTGAATTAAAAAAAAGCTCACTGAGAATTGTGAGCCCAGAAATCCTGAGTTAGGGACATGATTGACCAATTTCTGCTTGCAGTTTCATCTCCTCTTTTCTCAAGGGAAATTTGTCAATAAGGGCAAAGAGCTCAGCTGGTGTTGCTGGGAAAGGATAACGTTCCTTGTCCATTCCGTGCTTGTCCATCACCACAATGTTGAAATTGTAATGGGGGATCCTCAGCAGCAGCCTGAAAAGTAAGAAACTCTTGTTAAAACCTGTCACCTACTGCCTGGGCACTTCCAACTAACAAAGGGCAGGACAACCTCTTGATTCTTAGCAGAGGAAGGTGGGGATGGTCAGAGGGGGCTGCACAGAGGCTGCTCTGTTACAGCATCAAGAACAAGGAGTCAGATAAAGAGCAGGTGCCTGTATGTGCTGCAGGCTATAACTCTGGATGAGGGAAGGGTCAAGGTAACTGCACCCAGCTCTGTTTTCTTCTCAGACCTCTGACTAAGTAGAGCACATGCCATTACCCATTGCTATCACAAGGGTGAGAAAAAGGTAAGGCAAAAAAGGAGTATATATATTGCCCGAAGAAAACCATTGTGATGAAGCTAGAGTTATAAATAGATTATTCCCTTTCTTGGCTTCCACATGGTATTAAATCACAATAAGAAAACACAGGACGAAATTATTGGAGTCTGCTTTCATTTTTACCTGATAAAAACAAACATCTACTTGGTGGTGACTCCAATTTAGGAGAACAAAAGCCACTTGCTAATCATGGAGGAGTCCTTTTCTTCCTCAGTCGTAAAAGGCGTCATTTCAGCTCCTCTGAAGGTGAAGGAGCAACAAAAGCTTATCTTTGGTTTGAAAGGATAATGAACTGGATGATCCTCAGACATGCTGTCAGTCATCATTATTAGTGTGGGTAAAAAATTCAGGCAGCCATGAGAGAAGATGGTATGAAGACAGAAAAGCTGCCATGAAGAAGAGGATCTGGGGCGGGGCGGGGGGGGGTGTTGGAAAAGTGTGAAGCCTTTAAATTGACCTTCCTCAGCCTTCTAACAAGTTTGAACTCTCTAGGCATAGTCTGGTTGCAATTAGGGAGCTTGGCCATTAAATTCAAGCTAAAATAAAGATTAGAGCTAAGCAATGGTAATAGAGTACTACATTCATCTTGTGCCTCATATCACCTAAGTAAAATGCTTACCTTCTAAAAATTCAAATGCTAAACTTGTGAGCTTTACAAGATTTTAACTAGGGTACCTGTGCTCATTAGCTTACTGAAATGCCAATTCTGATCAACATCATTATTTAAGATGTCTCTTTAAGAATGCATTTTATAGTGATTTAAGTGCCTTCTAGAGCTGGAAAGCTGTAATTCACATACTAAGCAACAACTGAGAAAAAAAATCAATGGAAAACTAACTTTCACTGAGTGCAGGGCAGGTCACACCATACCAATTTCTGAAATGTATCTTCATTAAAGGTTGCAGGGGAGCAGGGATGAAATGTTAAGAGTGCTTATTATTTTCTACAGAGCCACAAGAAAACCATCTCATTTAGTAACAGTACTTTTGTTCAAAAAAATAAAAGAAAGGTTCTTTGGGCTCTCTTTTTCCTTTTACAGAGAATATTTTTTTTTAAAAGAAAACAAAACCTTCTCTGATGTGTCAGCAATTTGCACTGTCTCCAGTTAAAACTCACTCCCTTTCATCAGGCATATCACAGAAAATGTTGCCTGGATGTTCTTTTTTTCTAAATAACTACTACTTTCCCTGCCAATGAGTGTTTCACTTTTGGCTTTTGTTGTCTTCCTGTCCCATGGAAATGCTGACACTTGAAGTCTCCCTTTCACTTAAAAACCAGTCCTCTGCCAGTCTAAACTCAAGTCAAAACAGTTTAGGCACCTCGGTAAAACTGCTGATGCTGCAGTTGGGCTGAGGAGGCTGAGATATCTCCTCTTTGAAATGTATTATTTCTACATGTGGGACTTCCAAGAGCCACCCCTGCTTCCCCTTCAGGCCTGGCCACAACCACCAGTGTTCATAGAATTACTGCTGGTGCAGAGAGGATGGGCTGTTGCTGCCATTTGGGGTGCCCTGGCAGTTGCTCCACAGGAAAAGGACTGTGGCCTGTCCTGTTTGCATCAGACCAACTGCAGCACAAATGCAGACTTGGAGTGTTTTCGGTGGCAGCACCCAAAAATATAGCTCTATCACATGACTATGGAGATACTAAATCTTTAATAAATAAATAAATAAATATTAAGTTTGTGATTATATTTTTATTTGCCTGTAAATTTGCAGTAGCTATCACACAGAGAGCTAACTAATCCTAAAGCATTCCTATCAACATCTACCTTATAGTGTCTAATTACATACATTGGAGTAGAATATGTATAGTTAGAGAGTAAGATGCAGGGAATCAGAAGCAATGCCTTTTGTATGATGAGGTGCAAACACAACAGCAGTGAGAGGTTCCTTTACCTGAGTTTCAGGGAAAGAGATGGAGACAGCAGCTTTACACCTATTCTTCCTATCTGGGCTGGGAACACACCAACCAGTTCAACCACGGTAATGTGTCGGAGGTCTAACCCACACTGTGCTGGCTGGAAGGGTTAAAACAAGAAACAGGTGTGTTAGTTACCAGTGAGAGAACAGGGGGATGTCTGGAATGTGCAGCAAGTGTTCACAGAGTCCCATCTTCTTGTGTTAGCGAGATGTTTTAAACTGAATCGAGAGCATAATTCAAAAACTCTCTAATTTTCATGGCTAAAAAACTAGAGCTTTATGACTGCAGGCAATGTTCAATGAAAGATTCTTAGCTACTCTAAAAAAAACAACACGTAGGGACTACCTAGGAGAAATATAAACTTGTCTTTGTAGTGAAAAGATGCCAGGGTATTAAGCCCTGTAATCTAATTTGGCAATCAAAGCAACATATGAACAATAGAAGTTGACTGCAGAAAGTATTCTTTCATGCCAACTTATTTACCCACTGTCAAACGGTGGAAAATGTACTATAGCCATTAAATTTAGTATCTTAAATTATTTCAGTGTGATAAATATACTGCATTTTCTTGCAAGTTTATCTAATGGGGAAGAAAACAGTTTTTTTTTCTTAAATACAACTGTAACTTAAGCAAGCAGTTAAAAACATAATCCTGTTCATATCCCAGTGACTATTTATACTGAATTTTCTTACAACTGTGAGAAGAAAAGAACAAGATAAAAGCACTTGTTGCTGTGAAAGAATACAAGATGGGTTCCTTTCCTCCCTTTCCCTGAGGGACAAAGATACATTTTGGAGAGCCACCCCTAAGTTTAGCAAAAAGCCAACAAGAGCATCACAATTACAACACATAAGAAGGATAATTACAATAAATTTTAAAATTTTTTGAACAAAATACCCCAGTATTATCCCCAGCACTCTGGACAATTTCTGTGCTCACTCTGTAGTGCTTTGTTTGCTGGTCCATTTGTTATTTCTGAAGGTACTCATTTGTAGTTACAAATTCTGTAAGCCTGGTTTGCATGAACTGCATCCACTGAAGGGCTGGAGGGTTGGGGGTTTTTTCAACTTCTTTAGCAGCTGAGTGATGGAATTATTATTATTGAGTGCAAGTTAATATTAAATTAATTTGTGGATGATGGGAGGTCAGAACTGCCTGGGATTCAGTGACTGATCAGTCAGAAGCAGCACAATCCAGACTGGAGCTGAGTTAGAGACTATGGAGATGTTTCAACTCAACCCCCCCGTGAAAACGATTAATCCCAAACTACGACTGTTTCAGCCAGACCCTCCACTGGTTGGAACACAACAGCTGAAGTTTGTGGATTTATATCAAGTGGAGCTTGTCCTCTTGTGTCTTTCCTTAAAGAAAAAACAATAGTTGCCCACCCCCCCTTAAACGTCTTTTACCTGCAGCATTCCCAGCTGCATCCTGTAGAAGAAGTTGGCTGCAGTAGGAGTTGAAATAATTAGCAGTCTCCGCTTCTCATAAAATTGATCCAGAAGCGCAGCTGCACTCCTCACATTCACATTAATATTCATGGCTAGAATTAAAATGAAAACAAAAGTTATAGAGCATACTGGAAACAGATCTATTTCTACAAGCACCGTTAGACAGCAGAAACACAAGAACAGGAAACAATAATAGAGAAGATACGGGTGAAATACTGGCCTCATCAAAGCCAACAGTTTTATTGTAATTTGTTCTGGCTGATGCACTGACTCCAGAATGCGACATTTTGTAGAGAGCTTTGAGCTAAACCAAACTGTCAGTTGTGAGGTCCCATCATCATCGTAGGAAAGAGCAGCTGAAGGTGACAAAGTCTTCAGCTCTAAGTGCAAATTGGCAGAGGAGACAAAGATGTTAAGTTTCCTACCTCTGGGATGCTGAAGCTGTATTCCACCCCACACCCACTTCCCAAATTCTCACTGCCTTGAGAACCATTGCTCTGTCAGTCCCTCTGGTAAAGTGGTGAAATCTTCACTTACGTGCACAGGTTGGCTCCACTCCTGACCACCCCAAATTGTACTGGCACACCCTGGCTGGGCTTCCTTGCAGCTCGTAGCCACCAATGCAGGAGAACTCGCATGTAGCACCGTAGTTATTTCCGTCCCCTGAACACTTGATGTAGCCATTGTCTGGGGCATTTAATTTCACACAGCGCCTGACTTCAAGCAAGAGAAAACAAACAAACAAAAAAAGACAAGGCATGAATCACCATTTGCTATGGTGCCAGTACAACACCAGTACTGAGGACATATTTCTGTTTGTTTTCTGTGTTATTAGGGTCATGTACTTTAAAAGCCCAACCAACCAAAACAAACCCTCACCCTGATTTTTGTGTAAACTAAAATGAACCAGATATACAGGTGTATGCATGTGGTTGTGGCATCATGATGACAAAATGTCATGGAGCATGAAGAGCTGAAGCCAAAACCTCCAGGTTTCATTTCTATATATTCAAATCTGGATTTGAAGATCTGGACTTATGAAAGGGCGTCCATGCTTGACAGATGTGACTCACAGTTGAAAAAACTCCTTTACATCTTTGTTTCAACAGCTCACAAGCTGGATATCAGCTTGCAGGAAGGAAGGGGTATGGAGCAGGAGGCAGGAGTGATCAATGAAGCTCTTCCTTCACGTGCAGAAATTCTGCACCCCGCTGCAGACCTGGCCCCCAGGGTCTTGAGCAAGACTGTTCTCCCTTTCAGCATCAACACAGAGTTTATATATGCATACATATGCAGATAAATACAGAAATGAGGATGTTTTCAAATTGCTTGCTAAACCAGATGCAAGTCAGTGACTCTGTTTATAGGGTAAAACAACATTCTTACCTCTGACTTTAACAAGAAATTTGCAGGTGCCTTTGTTTTCAGCTCTGTCATAGACAGTATATTGGATTTTGTGGTCGCCTTCTGGAAAATGTGACCCTGGTGGCAGGCCTTTCAAAATAACACTAAAACAGGAGATAATACAGGACATAAATTTAGCAGTATTTTCCTACAGACAATACTCTCAGGCACATGGTGCAACTACTGGGTATAGTCAGAAGGGTGAGGTGATCCACAGCAGCATTTTCACCTGGAACTTGCCCCTGTCCTGCAAACGAGACAGGAGAATTCAGACATGTTAAACATATCCTCAGTGTTGAGGCACTGAGGTCGCATAGTGTTCCATGTAATGGAAGAGCTTATGTACTCATGGAACTGCAGGACCCTGGGCATTTAAGGAAAGCACTACATACTCTAAAAACCATCACAGTTTAGCAAGACTTTATTAAAACAGAGACGTGGTTTATGGAAAAGCTTCCACTGAATCAAGACTTCCCCTCTTCTGAGCTGAAAACTGTTACTTTTTTAACAAAGCCTACATGGGACATTTCTCATTGTTTTTTTCTATCAGGCAAAAAGACTTTGGAATTTCTTTATTCTGTCATTTTCAAAATTTTTGTTTTATCAGGTGTAATTTTTAAATGCTATTAATCGTCTTAGAATTATTAGATCAGACCTTTACAGCAATATTGTTTTTAACTGTGCAATGAATTTTTCTTTCTAATATTATTAGTTTAGAGCAATAAAAGGGCAATGTCATTGTGTCTTTCAACACTTTTTTTCTATTTTTATGAAGTGTAAATATCTTTACACTTACAAGTTTGGGCTTTTAAGCTTAATCAGCCTCTTATTACACCACTGGAGAGTGTAACTTGCTTATTGAAAGAAGTGGATTTTCTATACTCTTACCTTTACAATAATCTTAAGAAATTGACATAAATCCTGCATAATAAAAATGAGAAAATCAGAGGCAGTAGTATCATAACAAGTACACCTTGCTCTCTGGAAAATGTGACTGTGAATCCATAAAAATTGTTAAAGAAATTTTGAAGTGTTAAGTTTAAAGTTACTGAAGTTTCAAACAACGAACGTTACTTTAAAGGCAACTGCAGAATCCTGGAACATCAGTAGCCAGCACTAGTTCAGGAAGAAGGATAAAGATGATTTTTTTGTGCCACAATTTACCTTGCTTATTTTTAAGACAGTCAAACTTGCCTCTGCTGCTACCTCCAGTGCACTACTCTCTTTTCGTTACGTACCAGTAACTTGCTGTAAGAAAACTTGTTGACTATGAGATCTGCAAAGGAGCTCCAGAAAATTTCACAGTTCAGAATGCTGTTGTTTATTACATCAGCTCTAAAATAACCACAACAATCTGCTATTTAGTTCCCGAACAATTCACCTCCAAGTTGTCAAAATAAGCATCTTGGATGAATCACAGGGAAAGAACACTCAGCCACCCTCATCAGCTGAATTTCTAACAAAGGAATTAGAAGGAGAAAATGCAAACATCTACAGATTTGCACCTACTCTGTCAGAATCCCATCAGCAGTGTCCCGTCCCTCTGGGGTGTCCCAGAACACTCTGGCTGTCAGCTTGTTGGGCTCTGCGGTTTTCTCCTTCACACTTGGGCACTGGATTCTTGGAGGTTCAGTGTCTGTTGAAATAAATGTCACAGAAATGGTGCACCTGTTGGAGCTATGCCTTTTCTTCACAGCTCTTTCCCTGCTGTCAGTGTAACCCAGGGCCTGGCCTAGATGTCACCTGGCCTCCCCAGCACTGGAGACCCAACCAAGGCATGCAAAGCCTGCACTTCTCACCTTTTTGTATGAACAGTAAGAGCTGACAACGATCAGTCCTTTGCAAAGCAAAAAAAACAAACAAACAAACAAAAAAACCAAGTTATTGCAAATTTCTTTCCTTAGTTATGGTACATAGTATGTATAGTACCATATATGGTTTCTTTACATCAGATTAAAGGTAAAGTCAACAAATGGACACCTCTGAACTTCAAGGAGGGATGTCGAAGATTGTATCCAAGGAGCTTCTGTTCTGTTTATCTGCATTCTTCTCTTAGTTTGTCTGTGAGGTAGGTATTGTGATTAAGGGCATTTTTGAAGCACACTGAACATCCATTTCTCTCTGCATGATAATTTTTCATGTTACTCTCAACATACTGCTTGTTTTTACTGCAGTAATGGTAAAACAAGAAACAACAGAAGACTGGCACAATTTTCATTTTGCAAAAAATTAATGCTGCATTTGAGTTTTTCCTAATAACTCTTATAATAATGCCTTACAGGTATTTAAAAATAGAAAAGTAGGTACATTTTGAAAGACTGCTTGACTGCTACCATAACACTGTGACTACTATTCAAAAGCAAAGGAACAGTGGTCATGTCAGAAGACCCTGATGGAGGATAAAGGTGATGTACAGCTGCTTGTCTTCAGCTGCGTTCACTGCCAGTCCTGACACCTTGTTCCTCATATTCCTTATTCACTCCCTTACTTTTAAGGGACTCTCCCATTATGTGTGAAAATCTGCTGACACTGCAGCCTGTGAGAGCTCTGCCCTCCTCTACAAAGCTACATTGCCGAATCAGGGCAAGAAATAACCCAGCCTCACTAAGGCTGCATCTGGTTCTGATTAGTTCACTGTGGTGACCACTCACCACTGTGGACAGTGTGAATCAAATAAATGTGATGCTGGAATAAAAGCTAGAGCAGCATTTAAGGGCCCAGTGTTTTAAACAATTAATCAGAAAGCTCACTAAGCTATTTAGTGCAAAGAAGACTGGTTGGTATGAACTAGCTTGGACTTCCATACCATGAGGGCAAACAATAAGGTTACTGTGGGAACCAACTCACCAAGAAGCCAGGAGCCAGGCAACCTTTTTAGGGGGATTTAAACATTTCTGGGAAGGATATTTGCTTTGGTCGTTTCAGCTGCCTGTTAGCATTCAAGAGGCACTAAATAAACCCAACCAGAATAAGTCTGATTTGAAACAGATTAAGAGAAAGCAGCTGTCCATCAAAGAGGCTTTTTCACTGCAGTCTCTACTGGGATGTCTTAAATACCAAACAGTGCTCACTGCTCTTTTTCTTCAGTCCCTTGTACAAAGTTATGGCAAATTTACAGCACATTAAGCACTTTGGCCACAGCCTGGCCCCGAAGAAAGACAGGTCTAAAAAAACTCCAAGGAGTTTTAATCAAGAGGTGACCAGCGACCATCCAGGCAACGCACAAGTGACAAAACTGAAACACAGCTACTCCAAGAAAACCTTCAGTAAAATGTATGATGTGAGCAGGGTGCCCACCTGCAGGTCAGAACACTAAACTTGTTCCAAAACAAACCCAACAGAGGAACCCATAAGGTTGCTGACTACTGGAGAAGTTTTATCAGAGGGAAAAATTGTCCTGTAAGAGCTGGAGTATCAGACCCTCATTTAATAAGTACTCCTGGGCAGAGCTGGAGCCAGGACACACTGCAAAGGTCTCTGACTCGGTACAAGAAGTCTTAGCTTTAACTGCAATGTCAGTGCTGAAACACCAATGAAAAGCAAAGCGGATTTATTTAAGCTGTTTAGCAGGGCTATGTATTAAATGTCAGAATCTCGCCTGCAAGGTTTAAATCATGGACATGGAGATTGAGTTTTCATTAAAAACGTGGCACTGTTCAGCCACAGTCCTGCAAGCTGTCATTTTTCTTGGCTATCTGGCAGCAGCAACCGGTACTCTGGCTTCATGTGGGGAAATGGCATTGCAGACATGGCATCAGGAGTTCAGCAGTGGAATACTCAATTTTAAATCAGCTTTTTGAACTCTGTAGAGGAAAATGCAAAGTTTTCACGTAGGTTTTAGATTTTGGTTGGGGGCTTTTTGTTCACTTTGTTTTTTTGTTTGCTTGCTTGGTTGTTTTTGGTTTTTTGGTGGTTTTTTTGTGGTTGTTTTGGGGGTTTTTGGTTTTTATTTGTTTGTTTGTTTGTTTTTAAACATACTAACATATTAACAATTTCAACAAAATTTAAAGAGCTTGTTAGCGTTCTTTCTCACAATTTGTTACAGGTTTACATTTCTTTGCTTGTGAATCTGGGATGGCAATAGGAAAGAAACAGAGGGATGGTTCTGAATGCCCACTGCTTGCTTACTCAATAGTCTGTACGGGATGGGTAAACTGTCTGTTGTTCCATGAATATGCTGTTATTGCTGACGACACAAAAAATGGCTGGAAGTTAGTTCAAAACATTAGTCTCTGCCAAAAGCATAAAGAGGTGAAATCATAAAAAATGGGAATGAAAAACAGTGCCCTGCTCTCCCCACCCACCCGCACAAGGAATTGATTTGTATTTCAAAACATCCATTATCAAGGCCTGTGTGATCACTGACTCAGAGTGCAAAGCTTGTTTCAGATGGAAGCTGTTAGTAACTAGCTATCAATACTGCCTTAGGATGTGAGAAGAGGATGACTTAGCTTGGTGACAACCTCTGTTACACAATCAGCAGCAAAAGGAAACCCTTCTAGAAGAAAAGACATTGACATTTTTCTATCTTCCAGAAGAAAATATGTATTTCAGTATACGTTACAGTGCATTAGGGTTATAGTGGGAGTATTAATCAAGTTGCCATTTTCAGCTAACTGATAACCAAAAGCAGCTGTACATTGATTTTTTTGATCAAAGCTATTTCAGCAACATGAAGGAAGGACAGTAGACAGTCAGTCTGCTTTGTTAGGCCTGAATACTCATCATCTGTAAGGACTTCTGTGACAGCTAAAACTGACCTAATTTTCTGTAATTCAAAAAATATATCTTTTTTCCCCGTTTCAATGAATACCTGTTTTATCACTGAAAGGCCTTATGTCTTTCCTACACAGATCTTCGCTACTCCATTGTGAAGTCCACGTAATTTTGTGCAAAAATGCTAAGCAGGGCAGTAAAAAAGGGTAGAGAAAAGCCCCTTGTTTCCAAAAGCATTTCAAGTGCAGGTCTGAAGTAATTTTTTACAAACTTAATGCCAAAAGCTGTGGAATTATGTTTAGTCACACAAAATTTTCTATACTACCTACCAGGAGGTCAAAAGATAATCTTATTAAACAATCTGCTGACTGCATACCTCACTATTTGCATATAGGAACTGTGTGCAAAGGTTTGAAGGGGCTTTCTCCACCCTATATGGTATTACCAGAACTTAAATCATAGTATTACTTTTACTGGGTTACTCGGGACTTAAAATCACATCCTTTGCAACAGGTACCCTACAGTTTTGGAATAAAAAAAGAAACGTTAGTGCTGACATAACCTCTTTTTCTTTTGCTTAAAACATACTTGCTTACTTTACTTTGCAGGACAGCATCCTTTTGTGATGGTAAACAACTCACTGCTGCAAACAGATGATGTTCTGAAAGTGCCAGGAAATACAGAAGATAATATTTTACCATTTCCAAACTTAAAAGGGTTTGTTTTGCTTCCTCTGCCCACACTACTGAGAAGGACAAAGCTTGTTTTTGTAAATGAAAACAAGAGATGCCACAAACAGTCTAGACCTAAGTATCTCATTTCTACATTTGTAGAACACCAAATAACAGGAAAGCTGAACAAAATTTTATGAATATCAGGCCACAGCGGAGAGACTCCAAAACCATTTGCTAACCTAGACTGAGCCACAGGCATTCTGAGGAAAACCAACTTATCTTACACAGAGAACGCTGAGCACAAACTCTCTACCACCCACAAGCTGAAATTACTGGTAGCCAATTCAGATGGCCAAAAAATAATTCCCTTTGTGATTTGCTGCTGAAGCTTCTATTAGAGGCTTCCCAGAAAAAAGGACAGCCAGCAGCTGAGACTCCACTATATGCTGAAATTTCATTAGTAGTCAGGAAAGTTAAATTTCAATATTTGTTTATCTCTCTTTTGATTTATGTGTATAGAAACACTTATTCCAGATGAGGTTCCCAGGAGACCACTGACTATGTAATGAAAATTGCTGGCATAAGTAACATGAACTAGGCTGAAATTTAAATTAGCTGCAACCACGCTGGTAACTACAATCCATTTATATTCCTTGGATATATTTGGAGACCATGATGCCAAGGAAGAAAAACAACAGGTCAGACAATGGGTTTTTTTGTCATTAAACTGCAGAGAGCACGACAGAACTCCAGCACAGGGAACATTCCCGAAGAGCAGGACAGTAATTACAGGCTACCAAGGAGTTACCCAGGAGATCAGCAAAGCATTGAAAAGTGCTGACCATTTACACCAGCCTCACCTTTATTAAAGTGGTAATACTTGGAGCTTGTGAGTAAGAAGGATACTCACTTTGGACAAAGTCCTGAGCGGCAGAACTTTGCATCCCTTGGAAAACTGTTCTCTGCTTCCTTAAGAGCAGCAGTTGACTTTTTTCCTCCCCATTAACTGGATAAAAAGGCATTTTTAGAGTTTATTTGCAGGACCTGGGCACTAGCAGGTACCTCAAGATGTGGCCTTTCCAGGATGAAGACCCAGTATCCCACTTACCAACGCAGGACGCTGGGCGGCCACTCCACACTTTGTTATCCATGCACGTCACTATCCGGTCTCCTTTCAGCTGGTATCCAGGAGAGCAGTAATACTCACACCTCGAGCCAAAATAAGCACCATCCAAACACTTGAAGCCCCCATTGGTCGGCATGGATAAGGTGGGGCAGCGCTTTTCTGGAAAAGGAAATAAAGACTTCTGGAAACCTGTTATTTTCCCCCTTTGGAGCAATGGGAATGTGGAGTATTACACAGAAATAAAGATGCATCTGGCAAATGACAAGTGGGAGAAATTCTTATTCCACTGGAAGTTTTTCTGAACTGTTCTTATTAGATGTATTTGGAATTTAACTCTACATAAGCGTTAGTGGCCTAATACAACATTTATATGGGAAAAGGGATGACAAGTACCTTTTCTCTCTTCTCAGAAAATGTTTTAATGCAAAACCCCATTTAGACAATGGTATAACTTAGAAAGTCCAGGATGGGCAATATTTTAAAGCAGCTTTATGACTCTGTCATGAAACCATTTCCACAAATCAAAATCGCACACTCATAAAACACTCCCTATCTTCCATGAGCACTTGTACCACTCAGATACTTATCATGCCACCTGTAAGATCCTCAGCAACAAACTAATATACGTATCCAATTATATTACCAACCTTTAAAAATCAGCAACAATCCAAAGATCAGTTTCAAAGACAAATGAAAATTTACTGTCCGCTGAACCTGCAACACAAGTCACACGCACTCATTTTGTAGCCACTTACGTTTGCACAGCGCTTTCCCAGACCAGCGTTTGCTTGACTGACAGATTAGCTGGTGAGGGCCATGCAGTTCGTAGCCTTTTTGACAGCGAATATCACATCTTGTGCCCAATACATTCTTGTAATATTCCCCTTGAGGTGTCCTGCAGTTTGCATAACCGTGTTTCACTTTAATAGGCGAGCACCACGGTGTTTCTGGCACAGAGAAGTCAAAAATCCACACATAACAATTAGAAAAATGCAAAAATTCAGAAACAAACATAAAATCGCTTTGTTTATTCATGGTCACAGAAAAGAAATGGGGAAAAAAATGTCTTATTTAAAAAGCCATGAATCCTCAGAGAGCAGAACAGTGCAGAGAGGTGCAGTAAGTTTTACACATCCAAATGTCAGCCCTCCAAAGACTGGTAGCTCTTTTTTTTTTATGACAAACATTAAAGATTGTAGCCATTAGACTGGAAGGGGTTGAGAGGATAACTGGGTTTTTACTATGCTTCTTGTCCATGGAATAAGTGTGCCACCATGTGGGCAGTTTGATGACAACTGGAACGTTCTTCCCTCCTGTTTTCAAGTAGCCACATCTAACTGCTCTTCGATAAGTTTGCATTAGGAACACCTCTGGTCTAGCTGTAGTTGTCAGTTGTCTACACTTAGCTCTCTTAGTGCTCATCAAAATTAAAAATCTTCCACTTCCTTAACAATCTGTGCAGTAAGGACTGCGCCTTGGCAGAATTCTGTGACGGTTCAATCTCTCCCACAGTTAGAACGGATGTCACTTACAAAAATCATATTGGCAATGTCAAGCTCATTTGTGCACATCCTCCATGTGCCAGAACAACTGCTCAGTGTTTAAGTACAGCTCCAGTTTTGCAAAGTTAGCACTCAGGATTAAGCCTGAACTGAAACGCGTGAAGTGTGCAAGAGCAGCTGCTCCCCTGCTGTTCTCAGCAGTTCTATGGTGCCACAACGTAGCAGTCAAATACTCCTTACAAATAAAACAGCCTTCTAAATCTGAAGGCAAGTGTCCAATCCAACAGACAAGTGAAGAGCTTGAAAGAAAAAAAATCTGACTTTATCCCTCTCTTTTTGGTAGCAATTTATAGCTTCCAAGGGCAATGTGCGTTTGCCCACACATATGCACAAAAGCATATATATAAAACATATATCTGACAGCACAAACCCCTGCACTTCCTACTGTCATATCCTTTAGAGGATGTCAATGTTCATTCACAAGCATACTATCTACTTATCACATATTCAGAAAAGGGAACCCAAGCTGCATAAAATTAAATTAAGTGCTAAATGCTCTCAAAGGTTTGAACATCACATGTCCTACTCTTTATCTCCAAAGATGGGTGGAGGACTGCCTTTTTTTACTATCATGAAAATGTAGTCTGAAGTACAAGAACCACTTTCTAGTTGCTCCTGATGCAGGACAGTGACATGGATGGATCTGCCAAGTCAGAGGTAGGCTGGAATTTGGCTATGAGTTCACAGCCAATTTTCCTGCCAAACTAATGGGAAAAAGGGAAACACACGTACATAAAACTGCACCTTTATTAACTGGTCAGGACTACACTTTAAATTATTCAGGATATGGGCACCATCTTCTTGTGAGGACTTAACACCATACTGTGATGCTGATGGGTGCAGTATCAAGCAGAGATTTTCCCTGCCCAGCCAAAGTTTCACATCCTTTGTTTAGCATTGACAACAGGGTGCACCAAGAAAATGGGCAGCTTCTCAGTAGGAATTTCCTACACAGGGAGTGACTAAGCTTGCCCCTTTCTCAGCTCCGTCATTTGAAAAGGACATATTGGGAGAGAATGAGGGAGGGAGGAAGGGAGGGATTGCAAGGCAAAAAGAGAAAGATGACAAGTCCTGAAATCCTGTGTGACAATGTGTGACGTGCAGGAGGGACATGAAAAAAAATCTGAACTTAGCAAGGAAGATGGAAAAAAACCCCAAACAAACAAAACACAAAGACTTTTAGCCTTCATACTCACAAAGTCGCAAGAGACATTTAAAAATAGTTTCTAGATCATCTTTGGCAGATATTTACTTCTAGCTCTTGTTTCCTGTAGTTATTATGTACATTTTCCTACACTATTTGGATCAGCTCCACACATAAATAAACAAAAATCAATACAGCCTGTTTTATTTCTCATACGTGGGATATTTATATTCAGTGCACAATGTCTCTAGGACATATTTACACTTCCCCAGTGGAAACTACATTTTACATCTGTATTTTGCTGTGCTGGTCCTGAATAAACACAAACAGCACCTACAGAGACTAATTATCAAGTTTTGGACTAGACCAAGGGCACATTCCTCTAGACTAGTCTTTTCTGAAGCAGTCATATTTTACTATGACATGCTTATTTTTGTCTTTCACTGGTACACATGAAAACTCTTCACAAAGATGGATAAGTGGCATCATTCCCAGTGTCACCAAATACACAGTAACTGAGGCACAGGACACAAGCAGGCCAGTCTAACAGCACCCAGCAGTTTAGGGTGAGAGTGCAGTTCAGCTTTCTGGCTCAGCCACACAATTCACCTCCTGGAGAAATCCTCCTACTCCTGACCTAACAACAGCATTACTATGATCTCCCTTTCAGTGGTCTCATGCCCATAATTTCCAGCTTTTCTGTCCCACTTGTTCTTCTAATGCTCAGGGGCCCTCAACTTCCATTTATTTCCATGCCCAAGCATGTAGGATCTCCTTAACTAAGGGGGAAACCTCAGTTTTTCTGCAGAATGATTTAAATCTGAAGTTACTAAGACGATACTGGCTGAAGGGGCAGAACTGGGGGGATGAAGACTCATTTGGGCTGAGCTTTTGCCCCAGCCAGTTAGGTAATCCTTCAGCAAATCTGTTCAAGATATTTAAGCCTCAGGTTTTCCATGTGTATGAACTCCAAATGCACATCCAAATGCTGATTTCCTTTGTAAAGGTTGTTAAGACAAATATGCTATGCAACATGATCAGGAGGCTAATAATAATAATAATAAAGGCAAAGCAGCTGTTTCAGGTATGCAAATTGCCTGAGTTTTTCTGTAAATTTTTGTGGTTTTACAAACGCCTTAAATAAACAGCCACACATATATTTTGAAAACAAAAAAAAACGGCCAACAGCTAACAAATGCAGTTTAATGCACAAACACAATACTGAAAAAGAAAATGCCTTTCCTGTAGTGCCACTGCAGCTACACTGGTCTACAGAAAGAAACAAAGCAAGACTCTTAAGGAGGGGGAAAATACATCCTATACTGGACCAAATGATACTTCCAGAAAGAAAAACAATAACAAACACGCTTTTGGATCCAGATGACTTGCAGAACTTAGGAGGAACATCTGTTTGATCTAAAACACTGTAATACTCTAGAACTAATTGTGATTAAAGTGGATGAGGCAGGGTTTACAAGGGGCAAATATACGGGTTTAGACCAACTAATACTGCTGGGAAAAAACCCCTAGCTAACTTGAAAAGCACATCAAACAATACAATGAAGTTTGAGATCAAAGTTTGTTTATATTTAATTGAAGTCATGTATTGGTTTTCAAAGGGTAAGCAGTTACATGGAGCACGTGTAGAATATTAGGTCTGTGTGGAGCCCCAAGAGGTCACAAAGCTGTTCCCTGCCTCAAGGCAAGATCAGCCACTTTCCTGAAGGCTTTGGGAATTAGAAAAGTTACAGGTTCCCCAGGCACCTCTTCCGGAATATCACCATTTATACCAGGCACTCTTCACTTAACTGAAATTTGAGTTTTTAGGTACCAGGACCTATGTACTGGTTTTTTGTTTAATAAAAAGTTTGTGCCTTAGTGCAAACTAGAAAGAACTAGAAAGTTCCTCAGCGACACAATAGCCTGAATTATCACTTGGTAGTAAAACATTTCAGAGACTTGATGCTGTGTTTGAACACATGGAAAACAGGAAGCAAGCAGAGAAGGTTGAAGTTCCAGTACTGCCTCTACAGCTGGGACTATTGTTTGATTAGTACAATATTTGAGAGGGAGCCCCTGGTGGTCTAGTGGTTAAGGACTCGGCGCCGTCAACGCCGAGACCCGGGTTCGATTCCCGGTCAGGGCCACTCCCTGGGCAGATGGAGCTTGTTAGCCCTGTAAGGCAATCCATCTACGTCCTGAGGACCTCACTGCCACCGTCCAAGCTCACTTGGCCCTGGCAGATGAACCTCAGGATTAAAGGATGGGCTCAGTTCCGTGCACATTGTGTCTCACCTAAAAAATCCAATGCGCAGGCTGGAAGGTGTAAAGACCTTCCCTGGATCCTCGTTCACGAAGGCTGGCCATTATTTATTATTATTATTTGAGAAAACACCAGAGCAGTGGCACTGGAGCTGTACACACAAAGCCCTTTCTCATGAAATGTGATCACAGACAGCCGTGCCAAGTGGCAGGAAGGAAAGCATCTTTGGGGTATTGTTTCCCCCAACCCCTTGGTCCTGTCTAAACACCAGCCTCAGCCTTCACAAGCAGCATGCAAAGTGACCAGCTGTACTGTTGCTTGCTGGTACACCAGGTAACAGAGCTGAAGGTTCACCAGAGAGGAAGGAAAAACTCTTTAAAAATGCTGTGGGCACAGAAAATCTTGGTGACGTTTCTCTGGAAAGCTGAGCAAGTGGAAAAACATCCAGATGAAGACAAAAGGGTTTAGCAGGAGGTCTATTTTCACCCCTCCTAGTAAACTGCAATGTTTTGTTTGCAGATGTCAAAGAGAATGAATTTGTGTGCTTGCTTGCACTGTTTAGTGACTATGTGTGCAAAGAAGAAAACCAATGCTGCTTATCTATGTTACCATCAGTTAGGAAAATCCATTTAGTTATTTGTTACTGGGAAGCTTTATTTGATGAGCAATGGGTCACACCCAAAATGCTGGACTGGACATCTGAGGAGAAGCTCTGAACATTGCTACACAGCCCATTTTTCTTGCTTTGTCTTTCTCCACCCCTTTCCCTCAAAGCCAACATAAAGAAGTATGCTAATGAAGACTGAGCCTTTTCTACTCCAGTGCTTTACACTCTTAGATTCACATTGTCTGTTCCTCAAGATTTGGCAGTAGTGCTTCCAGACTTGGGGCAGTTTTTAATATCTGTGTGAACGAGTCATTATGTTTCGCTTAACCCTGGTGACATTTTGGCTGACATGATTATAATTCATTTTGGAACATTATATAAAAGGAAATTATAAAGAATCCACATTTTAACTACTTGCCTGCCCTGGCATGAACTGGCATTGCTTTATCTTCATGGTCTCTGGAATTCTTTTTCTATGTGTCTGCAGAGGACACATGTTAAAAGGCAAAGAAAAATGAGTTTACCTAAATAAAGCTTTAGAGAAGTATTTGTGCACGTGTCTGAAAGTAAAATGTTATACTGAAGTATTTTACTGTAAGGAATATGAGACATTTACAAAATAGCAATGTAGCCATTACAGCTGTACTTTCCCCTTTGTTGTTCATAAATGTCAGAATTATTTTATGACTTACCTCTTACACGGTCCATTGATTCTTTGCAGAGAATCAGTAACATACAACAAGACACTAATGACCACTACTTTCAAGTAATCAAAATTATTACAACTCTAACATGTCCACAGATCAATTTACTAAAAAAAAAAAAAACAAACCACAGTTGCCATTTAAAGTGATAAATTAAATGCCAAGTTTCTTTACTGTCTAGGCTCCTGAGGGATTTTGGCTGAGGAGAGAGGTACTGAGACAGAAGTAGACTTTTAAAGAAAATGGACATTGCAAGTGGAAGATTTACTGGTAGTGGCAAAAAAAAGTCTCAGTCTTGCAGACTGACAAAGTCTTCCAGAACAGGGAAGAAAACCTGAATTTGCTTTATAAACATGCCAGTCCATTCATTAATCCAGCTACTAATTTTTTTTTTTTTTTAATGTATGCATTCATTTGTTAAACACACTTCACTTGGCATTTCAGGTAGCAGGTTAACCTGAAATGCAAACAATTTTGTGGAAAAAAAAAAAAAAAGTAATGAAAATCAGGTTCTCTTGCACATACTTCAATACATCACCATCAGTAAGCCCAGAGTTTGAGTCAGCTTATCATTGATGGTTTTGTTGGGATGTATGAAGAAGAAAGAGAAGCTCTTCCTGATTTTCATGATTTAACAACCTGATCTTCCAGGAGGAAAGGCAAGGCAGAAGTTACTTACTCAGGTGCATAAGAGAGTTGTGATCAGTACTTGGTCTAATTTCCATTGTTTAAAACAGTAGAAATTAAATCTGAGTATAAAAATCCATGAGACAAACCATGGAGCTGGATCACCAAGATTTTCTAATCCAGGAAAAGAAAAAGAACGAAGCTTTCTCTCAGCAACCAGCTGATCCTCTTTAGCACATGAGCAAAGCATTCACCTTTATATCTATTGCGTGCATACACATCCTCGTCATCTTCAAGGGGTGAGTATCCCGATCCTACAATACAAAATAAGAGAAAAAAAAATGCAGCAAGAAAGGAAACATAAATTAAGAATAAAAGAGAGATTTGAGAAAAGACATGCAAGATTAGGATGCAATAATCTATGCAATGTCATCAGCGTGGGCTTCTCTGAAGCTCAGTCATAGCAGACCCAGTTTATAGTGAATCTGGAAGGGGCAAATTGATTTGATAATCAGGTAAAATAATAAATTTCTCTTGGTGCTCACAGAGCAATGCTGTGCAATGTTAAGTTGCACTTGTCAAGTCACAGCTCCTCTGTTATGGGAAGCCCAGCTGCCATGTAGTTGATCTACTGAGCAGAGAGAACAGGGCAGGTACAGGTGAGGGGGCACATCAGAGGTTTCACTATAAAGTGGTTCTTTAGTGTCAGTGGCTGTTAACAGCCATCAGGCCAAATAGCAGAAGTAAAATGTGCATAACTCAAGTACAACCCTCTTTAACTTGTATGATCCTTACACCAAGAACAGAACCCGGAGGTACGTTACCTGCAAACAAAAGTTACATTCAGATCAAAAACACGGTTTGGTTTCAAAAATTTTTATGGAGTTTATCAAATAAAGAGACAGTATAGTTCTGTACTTCTAAAAACCTGTCCAATGACCAAAAACTTGAAATAGAAGTAGAAACTCCTTCCTAAAAACCAGAAACCATTTGTAGCACCACTATTCAAGTAATTCATCAGTAAAACTGAGCAGTTGGCAAGAAAGTCTTCAAAATATCCCTAAGCAACATTTATTTCAAATCAGAGACTTCAGAGCATGAAGTCTAGTCTAAATTCTGCATAAGTCCTTTCTACAAAGAAGGGTTCATGCAAATTCCTTTTTTTAAAAACTTTTCTAAAAATCTTGCATGCAACAGGTGGGTACTTGGGGGCTCAGCACTACACCACAGGAGCTCCTCATATATGGTATCTCAAATTACAGCTATGGGGGTATTTCACTGCCATTTGTTGACATATGAGACCATGGTCTGTACAAGCTGCTGCTTAAAGTTAGGCAAAATTAAATAATTTAGGTGCCTCAATAAGCTACTAATTTCATGCACAAATGACACAACATCTGCTGTTAGATTCCACTTCTTATTAAAAAAAAACAAACAACAAAACAAAATAAGCTGCACAGGAAACAGTGAAACTTTATTTCTTACTCTATTGGACTCAAGCAAACCCAGCTCATGTATCTGTTCACCCAGCTGCTTCACAGGAGTAGCTTTGGTGCAAAGGGTTGGTCTAAAGAAGGGCAGTGCCCTCCACAGCATCAGCCACAGCACTGCTCATGAGGGTTCTGACCACCTGAAGGTGAGACTCTGCATCTCCCAGGACCCTTCTCGTCACGTTATTGGCACCCAGGACCCACCAGCCTGCAGCACTGGGCAGCTCCCTCAGGGAACTGCAGGGAAGCGGCAGATCCGCGCGCTCCACATCAGACCAAATTCTTGCGCTACAGCTGCAGTTATGTGAGCGTGAAAAATCTGGAGAGTTGTACTATAAAAGTAACAAACCTCCACAGTTCACCTTGGACCTGATTCAAAGCTTGCTGTCATCACTGGGAATCCTTAACATCAGTTTTCAGAAAGCTTTGAGATGAGACCTGATCAAGTGAATTTCTCAACAGCTTCTCCTCTGAAAACAAGTGGTTTATGTATAACAAAGGTTTCCTATCACTCGGAGGCCATTTCTCTGGACTTTTTGTACTTATTGTTGTGGTTGAATTTTTGATGCCTAAACACTGACATCTGAGAAACTTCTGAACATAAAACCAAACTTTATTGCACTTGAAACCTGACTGTATAGCATAAAGAGCAAGCTGTGATCCCTGAGGGCTTTGTGAAGACCTTGATATGTAAATGAACATCTCTCTTAAATATCATTTTTTCTGTAAACAACTGGGATACTCTTAGCTAATCACTCACTTTGAGGGTTATAAAACTGTTTCCTCAGTGTTATCAGTCTTAATTGTCCAAAATTTAGTGTGCAGCGACTTTAGCATTTAAAATAAGTAAATCTTAGAATTATGTGAGCTCTTACATATTTACCTTTCCTTAGAAAAGAAATAATGATCTTAGACAAGAACTAACAATGGCTTTTGAAAGTCTTCTAACAAAAACTGGCCTAAAGAGTTATTCATTGAATAGCTTTTGCCCTGAAACAAGGTTCTGTTGATGGAGCTTGACATCTCCAATTTGCAGCTCACTTTCTAGCTCGAAATGAGAAGTGAGTTGTGTCTCTTTCTTAACAAGCAGTGTTTCATTAATAACCACAGCAGGCTTGGTTTGAGGACATAAGAAAGGTTGTCATTGTCCTGTTCTGGGACAGTCTTGCTCCCATAGGGAGCCTACCAGCTTGAGCTGGGGGCACCAAGGACAGTTTGGGCATCACCCACTTGGGCATCACCCACTTGGGCCATGCCATGAAGAACCAGCCTAACCCCAAGGGCTGCCCCTGAAGACCTAGGCTGGCTCTAGTAGGATGTATCTACACCACAACTGCATCACTGCCCTGGGCACAGCAGCACAACCTCTCCCAGAGGTGCCAGATTCTCTCCTGTCTCCATTTGACCTTCTTCACTCTGGCACTAGACACACACTGGACCTGGCACTCCCCAAATTCACCCACCCACACCAGGCTGCACATCCGTGTTACACAGCAGCCCTCCAACAAAGCCATCCCATGTCAGCAGATGGCTGCACTCCTGGCAGCCGCCACGCCTGACCTGGCACCTCATTCCCCACTGGTGCCACCCCACCAGTGACCCTGAGCAAATCACCATTTCGTATCTGTTTTCTCAGCCATAAGTCAAAGTGTTTCTGTTTCACATACGCTCAAAATTGGCTACTGAGCCATGTAAGGACAAAGCATTGTTCTGCGCTGGAAGTGCTAAAATTATCACAGTTCAGAAACTGGGTATTTGAGGAAGAATGATGAGAACGAGCTGCTTTGCAGATGTCCCACATCATGACTCAGGGTATAGCTGGTTACTGTAAAAAACAGCTGTAGACTTTGGTCTGGTAGATGGCATGCAAAATGCATGAAGTAACGCTTTCATTTTTAATTTAATCTATGACTTAGATTATTCTGTTTGTGTTGGGGGAAAAAAGAATTCTTCATTCACAAAATACCACTACATTTTTATAACTGTATAAATGGGATGCACAGTAAATATTTTTATAACTGTATAAATGGGATGTGTAGGAAATATTTCTATTTACATACATTTTATTAGGGTGCAGATTCTTAAAGAAACTGTAAGAATTTTAGTAGAAAACACATAGCAGACGTCTGTCACTGTGAACTTAGTAGTCTGTGCTGAATAAACCCAGCACAGAACTGCCAGACAAGGCAGGAGGAGCTATGACAGTAAGCCAGTAAACCTTCTGGCAAGGTGAAAGTCCTTGTACAAGAAAAGTTCGTTATTAAGATGAAACATTTACTGTTCAAACTGGCAAGCTAAAGGGAACACTCATACGCAAAACTCACTCATTTGTACAAAACCAAAATCAGACCATTTCAGGATCAGTTTTGCCTGTGTTTTGGGGTTGTCAAATCCATCCCAAATGTCCCAACACTAGAGTCCAAGCCTATTTTCATTCAGCAGAACACTTGAGTATCTCCTGAAGTGACCTTAGCAGCCTCAAGGAGACAACTTGTTCTACGCTAAACTGACCCAAAATTGACTACAGAAGTTTACATCCAGCATCAAACATTTGAAGAAGTATGCCTCTGCTTTAGCACCACGACCCAGTGGAGGCTGCTGTTCTCAGTTTCTCCCCACTGCTCCAACTCCACACCCACAGCCCAGCATTTGCTCTCCTGACCAGGGACCTTGGTCAGCTCAAAATAAAGGGAAGGAAGCAGAGCTGCATTCTTGAATGAGCACAGCTTACCATGACATGTTCACATTTGCACACAACACGTATGTTGAGCAAAACAGGCGTTCAGCAAGATACTTTCTGCATTTCTAGGATCTTATCATCCTCCCCTTTGCCTGATGGTTACTAAATCTGCAAAAGCTTTGAGAGAAGAGTATTTCCATTGCTACATAAGTCACAAACAATTTCTCTGTGTTTGCTGAGCCAGAGAAAACAAAAGATAGATTAAATTTCAACAGGACTTCTGCTGTCCATTGGTTTTGCTCAAAACCTGACTCTCTTAAGTACATTACTGATTTGTGCATCATGGATCCCTAAGCAGATAAAATGACACTACTCCAAACAAGATCCCAAACTTCACCAAACATGTCAGGCACACCAATTCAGGCCTTAGCAGACAAAACCTCCACAGTAAAACCTTTCAGATATTACTTGGGCTTTAACAGGAAAACAAACTTTCCATTCCACCTTATGACCTCAGAGATCTCCAGAATGGAAGAGCTGTTACTAATTGCTCAGCCACCTTGATTCTACAACAAAAAAAACTTTGCAGGTTCTCTAAACTGAAATCAGGCATTTTCTCACTGGATCATTTAATTCTGGCAAGCAGTAACAACACAAGTTTTAAAATAATAATGGAAATGCACAAAAGAAAAATCAGTACCAGTAGAAGACTTAAAGGTTTCTTTTAAAAAAGGTTAAGAGGAAAAACAAAGCACTTTAAGTGAGAAACATAACATTAAAGCCTGCAACCACAAATAAACCTTCACAGAGTTATTTGCTGAAAAACCTTGACCCAGGTTGCTGGGCAACCTGTATGGACAACAGACAGCAACGGCGAAAGTCACTGAAAGATTTGGCAACTTTTTAGTTTACTGCTCTGAGACACAAGTTCAGGAACTTAAGTACAAGAGGATACAGCGCTTAGCCTGCAATAAGGGTTTTTTAATTTGAACAGAAGTGCTGTGCTCCCTAGTTTAGCACCAGATAGGCTGAGGAGTTTCATAACTACTGTACTTACAGTCCTGCAGAATCTGTTAATAAAAATTCCAACTTTTAGGGGATACTATTTTGTCGATTTACACCATTGAATTTCTTCAGCCTTCTTTTTCTTTCTTGTGCTCTTCGCTCAGGGTTTATAAGGGTTACATAAAATTGAGGTAGAGACTGTAAAAATTTGCAGAAAAAGTCAGTGTTCTAGTTTATGATCTACTGAAACCTGAAGTCTCAAATATAACACCAGTTTGGTCAACAGTGGCTGAATATGAGCCAGTGTGTGCCCAGGCGGCCGAGAAGGCAAATGACAGCCTGGTTCATATCAGCCATAGTGCGGTCAGAAGGACCAGGGCAGTGACTGTCCAGTTTTGAGCCCCTCATAACAACAAAGACACTGAGATGCTGGAGTGTGTCCAGAGAAGGGCAACAAAGCTGGTGAAGGGTCTGGAACACAAGTCTTATGAGGAGTGACTGCGGGAGCTCGGGGTTTTTAACCTGGAGAGATGGAGGCTGCAGCAAAACCTCATTATTCTCCACTACCTGAAAGGAGGTTGTAATGAGGGGTAGGTCAATCTCTTCTTCCAGGTAAAAATCAATAGGATGAGAGAAAATGGCCTTAAGTTGTGCCAGGGAAGGTTTAAAATAGACATTAGGAAAAATTTCTTCACTGAAAGGGTTGTCAAAAGCATCAGAAGAGGTTGCCCAAGGAAGGGGTTGAGTCACCATGTCTGAAGATATTGAAAAGACACCTAGATGTGGCATTTAGGGATATGGTTTAGTGGAGCGATTAAAAGCAGATATTTTAGAAAATCATTTTACAACAACTTTTGTGTGTGTGTATGTGTGTATAAGGCCATATCTCCAGCTTCTGTAAACTGACTTTAACCCAAAGAGCACTTTAGAGTGTGAAATAAAGCATGTCAGGAAGTAGGACTGGTAACTCATTGCTTTTTCTACCTTAGTGTATTTTTTATGCTACTAAAATAAGGGATCATTTGGCTTCCATCATTCTTAATAAGAACTCTGAAGGGAGATTCTGAGAAAATATGAGCTTATGCCACTGTAGAATTCTGGCACAGGAAAAGGAGGTGAGCACTGATTGCTGGGGAAAGCGGAACCTCTGTATTGACATCTCTGGATTAGAACTTCATGCCGCGCCCCCTCCCCGGCTCGGAGGGACGAGACGGCTCCGCTCCCCGCGCCCCCGGGGTTGGGGGGCTCCCGGCCCCGCCATCCTGTTCCCTCCCTTCATCCCCTGCCCTTCCCTACCCTGGTACTCCAGGCTGGGCCGGGCGCCCAGGGCGAGCAGCACGGCGAGGCGCAGCCAGCAGCTCCCCATGCTCCGGACGGCGGCTCTTCCCGGCCCGGGGCTGCGCGGCAAAGGGGCAGGAGGAGGAGGAGTGGGACGGAGACATTCTCCGAGCGGTTCCCGGGCGCCGCAGAGACTCCTCCTCCTCCATCCCCCCACCCCGGCTCTCCGGGACCAGCAGCGGTGGGGAAGGTGCTCGGACGTTTGGGATCCTTCAGGGCTTCGGCGTCTCTTGCGCCGCTCGCTGCCCCCCGAGGGGCTCCTCCGACCCGCTCCCCTCCGACGTGGCCTCTGGGAGCCCCCCGGTGGTGCCCCGGCCCCGGGAGAGGTATGGGGTCCCCACCCTGTGCCCTGAGCCTGGACCCGCTGTGCCGGCCAGACCTCAGCAAGGGCACCAAGCCGGCCGGGACAGCGTGCCCGTCACAGAGGTCTTCTCACACAGTCACAGCATCAGTTTAGGTTGGAAAAGATCTCTGAGGTCGAGTCCAACCTGTGACTGAACACCACCTTGTCAACCAGACCATGGCACGGAGTGACACGTCCAGTCTTTTCTTAAACACCTCCAGGGACGGTGACACCACCACTTCTCTGGGCAGCCCGTTCCAGTGTCTAATCACCCTTTAGGTGAAGAAATTCTTCCTATTGTCCAACCTAAACCTAAAGCAAATTCTTGTGCCAGCTCCTTCATCACCCTAGGATAGATCCCATCCAGTCCCATTGACTTGTGAGCATCTAAGTGGCACAGCAGGTCACTAATTACCTCCTCCTGGGTTTCAGGGGATCTATGCCGTTCCACGTCCCTGCCTACCAGCACCGGAGGCCAGCTGTCCTGAGGATAACTCATCTCATTGTTGGAGATGGGGGCAGAGAAAGTGCTAAGTACCTTGCCTTTATTGACTATATTCTCGGCTTCATCCAACAAAGAATGGAGGTTTTTCTTGGCCCTCCTTTTGTGATTAACGTATTTTTAAAAACACTTCTTATTATCTTTTAAGAAGTGGCCAGATCAAGTTCTGAGCGTTCGCCTCTCTGATTTTCTTTCTCCATGACCTAATGACATCCTTAAATGCTTCCTGTTGTATTGATGTGGGGGTTGGTCTCTTCTCCCAAGTAATAACTGATGGGATGAGAGGAAGCAGCCTCAAGTTGCATCAGGGAAGGTTTAAAATAGACATTAGGAAAAATCTTTTCACCGAAAGGCTTGTCAAAAGCATTGGAATGAGCTGCCCAGGGAAATAGTTGAGACAGCATCCCTGGAGGTATTTAAAAGACATGTAGATGTGGCACTTAGGGACGTGGTTTAGTGGCAGACTTGACAGTGCCAGGTTAAAAATTGGTTTCAGTGATCTTAGAGGTCTTTTCCAACCTAAATGATTCTATGAATTTACTTAAATGGGAATTTCAGCAAAGATCACTAAATTTCCAACATTTTGAACAGTGCTAGGAAATAGAAAACATTACAAAAATCCCTAAAAACACTGTGATAATTTCCAATTTCATCTGCATAGTAGATTTCATGGAATAACAAAGAAGAAACAAAAAAGTGAAAAAGAAACAAACTGAAAATACCCCAGAGTTGTAATGACGCTGTGTGCTGTGTACAAAGAAACAACATGAATTAAATGAACCTAGATGGCATATTCTGTGGTCTGCAGGCACTGCCTACTCTTAATATTGGTAGGAAAGATAAGGCTCATTCAACATTTGACCTATCCTTTAAAACAGAGAAGAGTGTTTTGGAATTCCAACCATATTCAAGCAGCTGATCAGTCTGAGCATGTGTAAGAAGAGGACAACCAGTCAGTCTGTAACATCTGGATTTAGTTCCTCCAATGTTTTGCCTCAGAGTTTTACATTCCACAGTACCTGAAGCCATATCAAATATGTGGATTTAAAACCTTAGCTCTACTGCAGCAGACTGCAAAGCTTCTTGCAGTATGGCAGGGCTAGGGTCACTCAGAAGTCTGGAAGATGTACATGAGGAGGTCAAAAAATGGACATGATCTTCACATTAGAGGTCTTTACTTTGTGTGTAAAAATACTTGCACTCATTTTACGATGGTACTAAAAATGGAAAGCTGGGTTTTTCATCTCATTCTTTACTGGCTGAGCATTACGCCCCAGAGTTCTGTAAAGCTCATGTTTAAAAACCATGTGCTTTGGTGAGATGTCAGTATTTGTTTAAAAACTGCCTGCACAGTCAGGTGTTTTGTTGCATCTGGTCTGCAAGGCTTAAAAAAATTAAATATACATATTTTGTTACAGAAATCATAGAACCCTAGAATGGTTTGGGTTGGAAGGGACCTTAAAAAACAGAAAAGCAACCATTTTGTATTCAGCAAGAGTAGTGCTGAACTGAGAAGCAGAAGATATCAAGTCAATCATGCCACACTCCTGAATGCAAATGCTGCTCATCCATCCCAGCCAAGTTAATAATCCTATGAGCAGTGTAGTAGCCCAAATCATTAACTTCCAGAGTTGTTTAGGAATTTCCCTGCCTGTATCTATGGAAATACACAGGTGTATAGCACAGATTCGAGCTTCCATCCACACCCACAAGCTCCTGTGCTTCTATTCCTTGCAGGTTTAAGGTCTTAAAGGCACAGAAAGTAATTCCATACCAAGGAGATCCCCTCAGGGCCATACACAGATTAATTCACTGTGTCTCAGTATTGATAAAGATGCAAACACCACATGTTAAAAAACAGGTTTTAACTTGCTTCCAGAGAGATGCCTCATGCAAGATTCCATCAAAGAACAGCTCTTTCAAAGTCTTAATCAAAGCACAACTGAAATGAAGAACAGAAAGCTTCAGAATTATCAAGTTCAAAAGAGGTCAGAGATGCCTGGCGTTTACATGCCAGCAGCAGCTTATGCTTTGTGAAATAAAACCATCCAATTACACAGCAATCACGAATCCTACTAGGAAAATGCAGGCACAGGTTATTTTCCCAAAAGATATTCTCTTTCCTTGCAGCTTGTGACCCAGTGTCACCATGAAGAAACACTGCATCTGACACCAAGCTATGAAGGTGTTTCCAAATAAAATAATTACCTGTTGGGAGAAATATTGCTTTACATAGAAGGCAGCTAACAAGATAAAACTCGTTTCACATGCTGGCAAATACTGTGCAACAACAACAACAAAAAAGCACTGTTCCTGGCGTAAGTCATCTCCTTCACTTCAGTGAAGTCACGTATCCACAAGCAGGTAGCCAAGTCCATGCAGTTTACTCTCACAAAAATCAGTGGTGTGATAGAAACCACATGGATACAGGAGTCAGTGTTAATCTAGAAAAGCTCTGTAAAGTACAATTGAAGTCTTCTTCCTTTTGTTTGTAGATATCTTAGATACAACAAATCCTTAGCAAAACACTTTCCATCATTGATTTTGGTTTATTTTTCCCACTCCAGACTGGCAATAAGAAGTGGAACTGGTTCAAGTGGCTCTGAGTCAATGCAGGAAAGAGTCCTGTAACACAGCTGCAGTCAAGGGAAAGCTGGCAGATGTAATGAGAGGCTACAAACCCCTTTGCCAGCACACTTGTACAGTCCAGGAACCTTACTGCACTCTTAGGCTGCTCCCAGATACCTTGCTCCATTGCAAATGCATTTGCTTTTACTATAATCATGTGTTTAGTGTTAGAATGAGCTGTATGTTCAAATGCTGCTTGCCAGTATATACACATAAAATGACCAAAGGCCTTGGGCAATTGTTTTTTAAATACTATTCATTTGAAGCTGTAAAAAAAAAAAAATGTCCTTCATGAAAATTGTGTCTTTATATTCAGTGAAAATAAATGAGGCATTTCCAGAATCCTTATTCTGGAAATTTTAAAGAAAAATTCCAGAATACTAACTCTGGAAATTCTGGTTTGCTCTGAATTGCTCTTGTGAGGTGACACAACGGGATGTGAGGGTTTAATCGGATTTTGCTTAAATTTTAATTTCAAGCTGTAAAATGCATATAGATCTGTATAGTGGGTTTTCACAGAAATGTTAAGAAAATCTAGACAAAAATGGTGAAATATATGGATGGAAGACCTCTGCTACTGAAATAAAGGGGGGAAAAAAGCAGCTCAGCAGGCCAATAAAGATATAGTTGGGAGCATTTGTACAATTTTAAGAGAAATTTAGTCATCTCCTGTGTTGTTCCATATTTCCCTCATAAGCCGTGTTCCCTCAGCTGAAAGCTGGCACGATGATTCATCTTTTAGATGGGCTATGGGAGTCCAGTGGGAAACTTGGCTCAAAGGGAAAAATCTTAACATAAACAGTATCCTCCGGAAATGCTGATTGCCAGCCTGACCAGTGAGAGGGATGTGTTTTTTTTGTTTTGTTTTTTCTCATTGTCAAATCAAACTTTTACATAACTAGATGCAGAGAAAAGGGCAGATGTTAGCTTCCAGGGTTTTAAGCCATCAAAGAAGGCCCAAGAGTATCTTCCCTTCCTTTTAGAGGACTACATCTGAATAAAAATCTTGCAATAAATTGAAATCCGGCAAAACAAAATAAAAACTTCAAAAGGACAGGTGAATGAGAAAAGTCCCTGATCTTCTGGAAAGGCAACTAGTTACGCCAGCAGGAGACCAATAGGGAGGAAACTGGAGAAAAAATGTTTCCTTTGTTCAAAATATGAAGAATTCAAAGCTCGATTTTTGCTCAAGGAACTCCTCAATAAATAATGCCAAAAAAATTAATGGCAGCATCTCCCTTTATGATTAGAAACTGTCACAGTTTTTTACCAGAGAAAGGACAAAAGGTGTCCTGAACACTAAAATGTAAACCAACTCAGCTGAACAAAATGTACATCCTGTAACTGATAGGTTTAAGGAAGGTAAGCACACTGAATTAAATCTACATAAAGCACAGCTATATAGCTTCATCCTGTGTAATATATTTGTTATCCTGAGCACATACATGGTCTAAGCCAGAGTTTAAGCCTAGCAGAAAAGCAAAGCCTTCTGTATTTACAGCAGCTATGGGGTTGTCCATGGATATAGGAGAATGCCTCAATATAGAAGACTTTCCAGTCTGTGCCTGACAAGCTACAAGAGGCTCTGCAAAGGTTGTCCACACTGGATATCTGTGACCCTGGTTTCTTTGCTGCTCACACAGCATTATCCATGAGTAATACTTGTCTACAGCTGAACTCAGACTCTGTCCCACTCTGCCAGACACCATCTAAATTATTCACAGTTTTGTTGCTGGTCAAATGTACTACAATAGCTTAATCTACCTGAACACGATGTTCCAGGCAAGTAAGGAAATTCCAGCTATTTTATAATCATGCAGCACATGCCCACCTGCCCTGTTTTCCAGGCTATTCTCTCACAGCCCTCTGTTTTCCAGGCTAGCTTGTCACAGGACTTCTACTGCTAATGTATGTTTGGCCCTTTTCTCCACAGTGACTTGGTAGCCTGAGCTGAGAATTGCCCACATGCATCCTGCTGGCAACCCCTCCTCTTCCACCAGGACTTTGGAGACTGTGTGACCCCCAGGCTGTGTGTGACCAGCACCCAGAGGCACTCTTTATTTCCAGAGCTGCTTTGCTGATGGGACTTGCTTACACATCCTAAAAATCAAACTTATGAATTTCATCATCATCATGGCTGGGCTTCGCGAACGAAGATTTGAGAGGGGCTCTACCCACGCTTGCTACAAGCACGCTGATGGCTAAAAAGGCCAATGCGAGATAGACAAGTCCGGTTGCAGAACATACAGCAGAAAGACTCTCCAGGTGATATCGACAAGACGTGATTCTTTCTGCGTTGTCTTTTCTCCTCGAGAGTGATCCTGCGTGTGTTCTCAAAAGCAGCAGCAGCGTTATAGATGGTGTGACTTATGAATTTGGAGCCATAGGAAAACATTGGGCTGGCAGGGACCTTAAGAGGTTTCATCTCACTGAAAGAAAGCAAGACAGGTCTATTGACAGCATGGTTCAGCTGTGCACAGATGGTCTCAGTTTCCTAAGAGCTGGGACAGCTGAGGCCCTCCAGGAAATGGAGTAAGCAGTGTATCAGTCAACAGCCACCTTGCCTGGTCTGCCTCCAGGTTATCTGAAGGGGAGAGATGATACCTCAGGCATTGGGATGAAATCCTGCTCAGATAAACACGCTTTGATGCTGCCCTGGTTCCCATCCCTGATGGCAGGGCACACCTCCACCAGGACAGCAGACCCTGAGGGTGAGTCTCCTTCTGTGGCAGGAACTCCTCCAGCACAAAGGACTCTTGCAGGCCACAGGTACCTTCTGTGCCAAGCACAAGCAATTGGGTTGGGCTGTATTTTAGGCTTTTCTCATAAAATTTATGAAACTGAGCTTAAAGCAAATTGAGCCTGAATTTACAATTGAGCCTGAAATTATCTGAATTACACATAAACAAGGTACTTCAGAGCTTCTGGGGAAAGGATGAGAAGAGAGGGCACATTGTGGTCAGGCACACCATTAGATGAAGTAGAGGGCTGCAAGATGGAAAAGCCAAATGGGACCCTGAAGTGACAAAAAAAAAAAGCTACCACTTATAGAGAAGATTGTTATCCTGCAAGATCAAGAGAAATAATTCCTGTGAACATGCTTCAATACGCTTTTTTCATTTATACTAAGATATTATAAGATACGTATATCTTGAACATAAGCCTTCATTTTAGGATTGAAATTACAGAAAAACGGGAACAACTATGGAAGGCCAGTAAGGGACGGAAAAGAGGTAGAATTACTAACAACTGGTTAATTAAGTAAAGAACTTCTAAACTGAAAGTCTCTTTAATGGCCAGTTCCAGTGGCCTTTGGGATAACTTTCAAAAGGAGGAGACTGAAAACTAATCCTGATCTTTCTGAATTGGTGACAGATGGAAGAAATCTTTTTCCTTTTTTAATGCTGACACTGGAAACTGCCACATTTCAGTATCTAACTTTTAATACTACAGCACCAGATACACTGCCTTTTTTGTCTTTGAGTCATGTTTTATTCCTGAAGCTCTGTGATTTTAAAAAGATTTTTCAGGTTTTATGAGGAGGCTAAAAGAAAGGCTCCCTAGGAAAAAAAATCTCAGCTTTAATGTCAGACACTACATCAACACTTGAAAACTAGCATCAGGGGCTGCCTGTAATCCATAGGAAACTCTCCACCAAGTTCCTAGAAAACATAAGGGGAGTAGAAAAGTGTGATGTTACTGACTGTGATCTCTTGCTCTTTAGTGAGTGCAGTCACACAGTGTCAGAAGAAACAGAGAGGAACTATAAACCCTGCATTGGCAGTGAGCACTCTTGAGGACTTCTCTCCTGAGTTAGCAGGTCAAAAACTGAGCAAAGATTACAGAAAAACAGTGTTAAAAAAGAAAAAAAAAAGGTGTAAAGGAACCTGAAATTTAATAACAAAGTAATTAATTGAAGGAAAAATAAACAACTGCTGTCAAGATTCCGGAGATGGAAATTTAATTTATTTATGAAGACTAGTATTAAAAACAACCTCAAGACAAGTAGTATTTAATATGGAATTCACAGCCAGAAGCACAGAAGTTGTATAAACCAATTAATGAGAAAAGGCTTGCTCATTTTGTTTAAAATAATAAGTGTTAATCATATCCTAAGATAGAGTCAGAATTTCTTTTGATGGAGCCAGAGTAAAATAATGTTAATTAGATTTTAAAGGAACAGTTGAGATATTCCCTCCAAATCCTTGCTCCTTTTTTATTAATATTGATGTCAGTGACAAATCCCCATCACAGGGACGTTCTTACTTCCATTGAAAACAAGGGGCTAAGCAAGTTTCCTTCTGAGAGCGTGGTTACCAAGGTCATTTATAAGGATGTTGGCTTAGATGTTAGAGTTTCACTAATGATACATGCTGGTTTGGGCACCAAAATATCAAAAAGGTTAAAGCTGTTAGAGAGTGACCAAAGGAAGGCTACAAAGATAGTGAAGGGCCTTGAGGCGAAGCCATGTGAGAAGCAGCTGAGGGCACTTGGTCTGTTCAGCCTGGAGAGGAGGAGACTGAGGGAAGACCTCAATATAGTTACAACTTCCTTGTGAGGGGAAGAGGACTGATCTCTTCTCTGTGGTGACCAGTGACAAGGACCCGAGGGAATGCCCTGAATTGTGACTGGGGAGGTTTAGGCTGAATGTAAGGAAAAGGTTCTTCACCCAAAGGGTGGTTGGGCACTGGCAAAAGGCTCCCCAGGGAAGTGGTCACAGCACCAAACTCGACAGAGTTCAAGAACCATTTGGGTGACAGTCTCAGGCATATGGTGTTATTCTTTGGGCTGTCCTGTGCAGAGCCAGGAGTTGGACTTTGATGACCCTTGTGGACTCTTTCAATTCAAGATATTCTATGGTTCTTTATATTTAAAACAAAACAAACAAAAAACAAACAAACAAAACAAACAAACAAACAAAAAACCATAGCCATACTGCCAAAGACAATCCTCAGAGAATTCAAATGTCCCAAACTAGAAAGTAAGTAAAAAGAAATCAAAATAATATTAAATTTCCTCAGTCTTTGGAGCCATAACTTGTTTAAGGCAAAGGGAGATTTGGTAATATTAATATAACAATCTGAACAAAATTAATAATGCAAACACACCAAAGCTATGTATCCAGAATTACACCCTGCTCCTTCAGGAGAGGAGAAAAGGCTGTGAAAATCCACTGTTACTACCAGAAAGAGCAGAAGTACCTAAAATGAGACCCTAAGAGAAACCTTTTAGGAGACATGAGTAACATGTACATGGCCAACCTGTAGGTTTCCAGAAGGTACGAGCTTGAAGACAGAATGGAAAGATGATTTTCCTAGTCCTTGCAGTAAATACCATGGGCTTCTCCTCCCATGGTAACCCAGTCCTTGCTTCAGCAGAGCCTCCTCACCACTCAGCCAGGCAGCAAATGACATGGGGAAGCAGAAACCAGAATTCCATTCCCACCTCGTGCAGGGCCACAGACACAGTGACCACATAAACCTCTCTCTCTTCTCCTTCCACCTGCACCACGTCCACACCAATTATCCAGCAGCACCTCATTCTTTCTCCCCATCCCATGAGGCCAGGAGCAGTTACTGAAAGGCTGTGGCCAGCACCATGGTCCTTAGCAGGAAGGATGATGCCCTGTCTCCTTCAGCTCCTAGAAAATCAGCAGCAGGTCCAGCTTCAACCTCCTGACATGAGGACAAAGCGTGCTGGGAAGCAGCTGGGCTGAGCAAGGAAACACAAAGCTGGGCTGTATGTGGTGAATAACCTAAGGATGGCCACGCTCTGGGTCCCTTTCATTAAGGGGAGGCTGACACATAGGCATTGATGAACAACATCTGGCAGGAATGACCAGCTGCAGCAAACAAGCTGGCAGAGAGATTCAAATTACCGACGTCAGGGTTCACTTAACATAATTAGGATATAATCCTTTAATAGTCAGGTTTTAGTTGTCCACAAAATCAGTTTAGTACTGAAAAAAAATGCTCAAGTTTCATAAACATCCTGAAGATGGCAAATAAAGGTTCTCAGAAAAAACAAAACAAAACAAAACCAAAAACAAACAAACAAACAAAAACCAAACAACCAACCAACCAGGAGAAACTTGTAGCAGAACAGGTATTTTTAAATAACAGATTTCTGGATTTGTTGGTATTCTTAGCTTCAAGATATTATGCTGATCAAAGACACTGGAGACATACACCAAAGATCAGCTGTTTGTCTTGTAAAGACAGGACTGGGATGCCATTGTAGTTCTCATTGTTTCCTCCCCACAGAAGCATCCAAGTCTGAAAAACTGACACAAGAGATTTCAGGGCTTGCCATTAAAAGCAGATTGACAACCCACAAGTTTACCATGCAGACCAGAGATATGGATGTAAAAAGGGAACGTGTCAAACACACCAGGGGAAAAAGAAATCTACAGAAAAAGTACTAGGCTAGTAATAATTCACACAGAAAAATGAAACCATCACCTAATTGTTACTAAGAATTAATGTAGTGTAAATAACGTGGAATTTTACCCAAAATCCAGCTGGAGGTCAAACATTTGAGATGTATCACTACCTGTAATGCTCACAGCAGTTTCCAACCCTGCCAGTCCCTTGCCCATCAGGGTGCTGCTGAACCCTTGTCCCAGCCTCTGGGCTGCTGAGGGGATCCCTGTCCCACTACTAGCCCTCACAGAACCAGGACAGACCTAATCCTGAAGTCTTCTGTTTAGAAACGAGAAATTTTAAAGCTACTATTTTAAAAAAAAGTTAATTTAAAAGTATCAGTTCCACAGTTTTCTGTGTATCTCAACCAGGTACAATATTTCACAGAAAGGTAATCACTGTAGCTAGGGAACCTGCATAGGTTTTGCAAAATGCCATAATGATTTGGACCACCCAGACACAAACATAAAATCCCTAGACTGAGTGGTCTCACGTTCCATTTGCGAATCTGATCCCATGTCATTAAAAACGGTCTAAGATTTGACATGGATTTCCACGGCAGAGAGACCAAATAATAACCAAAGGATCAACACGCTGCCCTACCTACAAACTTGTTTCGAGTCTTGTTGGTTTCTTTTCATGCTTTAGAATTCCCCTTCTTTCTTATGAAATTTTAGTCTAATATGCAAAATTAGAAACATACTGCACAGTCAGTTCCAGTGTGGTGTGTCTTGTGTGCAAACAGACAGTTGTCATTACTCCCCTCTGCTTATATAGACCTGTACTGGCCTTGTGACATGAAGGAAAATCGGATGTTATGTTTAGCAGGAACTCCTAGCAGAAGGCAAGGGGTTAGATAAGCTGTGCATGACAGCTACCAAGCAGCACTTGCCTCTCTATCTCTGCCCCTCTGCAGCAGAGAGTCTCTTCTTTTTTTGCAAAGGCACCAGTTCAAACAGCAGCCTGAGATAAGTCAACATTTGCCAGTAGGAAAACAGGCCAAAGGCAACCCCAGCAATACCCGAAAATAAGCTCTCTGGTTCCAATTCCCTCACCCAGCTCGCTCTGAGTACAGAAATCATTTTCTGGGAAAAAGCAGATATATCACAGCTTGTTTCAACCATCCCTCAACAACCTGCTGCCTTGGCAAGGAGCTGTTAGCAGGACCGGTCCATCAGCCAGCTGCCTGATGTGAAGCTTGCTCCAGCTGTCAGAGTTTTTCAGGGGCTTGTTACAGGGTTGAAGCACTCTCATTGCAGGTGGCTGACAACTAAAAGCCCAAAAGAGATGCAATCCTGTACGAACTTGTAATCTGCTGTACCATGGGGCCTGCCAAAGCTTTCCTCCTCCCCTGCTCACACACACACACACACACACAGAAAGTACCTCACTGCAATGGTAGGGATTCCTCACAGCTCTTTCCACAGTGGAAATTAAAGGGGACTAGGAATTGAACAGGATGGTTTAAAAAGATCTGTTTATAATCCAAAACATAAGTTGCTGCATCAGCTTTCATAAGGACTTGGGAGGAAGGGGAGCAAGAGAAGAGCCTGCAGTTTACTGAAGAGAACTGGTGCACAGGGCTTTCCAGCTGAAGTTTGTTTAAAATGTGTGATAACTCATCTATGCAGCCATGAGGTCTTATTTATGTTTTCCCTTTGTGCATTTCTGTTGCCATTTGTCAGTCTCACTTACCATGGTATCTTCATGTAGGAAAGACCAAGAACATTTTCGAGAATGTGGCTTCCTGTGAAGTGGAACTCTGAAAACCATCAGGTTCTACACCTGTGATGGTCTTTCTTTACTCTTCTGTAAGGATCCATTCCTTCGCCAGAAGAGTAAAGAAAGACCTTTTTATCGTTTGTTGGGTTGGTTTCCTTATTTACACTTTCACTACCACTGTAACTCAGCACCAGGTGTACTGTTTCTGGTATTTGCTTCTGGGTAACTTAGAGCAGTGACTGTCTGAGACCCAATATGTTTTTAATCTTCAAGAATAGCCAGATAGAGGCATGTTAATTTTGGTCTGTTTTACTTACAAATCAGACAGCATAATTAGAAAGCCACAATGGATGGACTCAAGACAGGCATATTCGAATCAAGCAATTATATTGAAGTGCATTGCCCTAAAGTTGACAACTCCAAAGAAAAATTTGACAAGCATAGGATCATAACTTTACTGAGGCAAGAGCTGGAAGCAGCATCTTCCCCCATCTGGCCTGTCAGCATCAGGATGCCTGACAAAAAACCTCTGAGGGACACCAGGATGCACCACAGACCCCTAGCAGGTTAAAACTCTCATGGTACAGCCTAAAAGGAGACAAATTTTGCTGAGTGACTCATGTCGCCAGCCCACACTGGTTAAGTGTAGGCTTTGGGTAAAATAAACCAGGCAGCCTGAATACAGGACTACCTTCAAACTGCAATGCTATTCTTAGTGGATGTGTGTACAACACATCTATATCCAGTGCCCTAAATAACAATGGCATTTCCTGAAAAGAACAAGAAGAGGGTGGGAAGCATGGAAGAAAAAAAAAAAAAAATCAGGTGTCTTCAGTCACACTGCTCAGACTAGAAGAAAAACTTTCTATTTCTTTCTGACAAATGTTATGGTTTACACTGCTGGGTTTTCTTTTATGCCAACACCACATGAATTTCAAAACAAGATTAACTTATTAACTTTCTAAATCATCCAAGCTGCACACGTGCAGTACTCTCACACATACATATTTTTTATCCACTGTGAGAACTGGAGCAAATGATAGCAGTAACATAAAATTTAATGTTATGTATTTTACTGCAATTTATGTGTTTTACTGCAGAAGTTTCTTCTCTGTCTCCCTGAAGGACACAGCTGCAAATCACAAATCATAGACTACACAAATCAAAGACATATATACATACATGGACACATTTACTTACCAGTTTCAAACAAATGAGTGCAATCAAGAATCTTTATAATACGGATCTGCATGTTTAGGTTGTGGGGGGTTTCCCTCCCCCCCTCCCCCCTTGAAAATAGCTCATGATGACTTGCTAGTGTCCCACAAGAACAACCCAGAACATGCCAAATTTTAAGCATTCTCCTTTCTTTTTCAGGCCTATGCATCAGGCAGCAAAACTTAGTCCCTCTGAGCAGATAACTGGAACCCCACTGATGTCATCTGTCCTCAGTTGAAGACACATTTTCACAGAGCAAGCAATAGGCATGAAATTATACAAACTCTTTCTGCTTAAATGGCAAAAACCTTTGCCAAAAATGACCAGCAGCCCCCAGCTTGAGCTGCACTGTCTGGCAGAAGCTTCATGCTCTGACATAGCTGGAGGTGTTTCCCTCTCCCAGCCCTGTAATTTGCCCTGCTCACTGCAGGGAGGGGATGGCAGCTCTTCCCAACCACTGAGCCAACATTCAACAGCCAAAACCAGGGCAGCAAAGACCCACATAAGGCCAGCTGAGACAGCACCATCCAGAGCAAAAAAAATGAGTCCCATTTCACATTAAGTAGAACCAGAGGGCATAGGAAAAAATCCTAGAAAAATTTACATGAGTCATGTCAGGTTTATCTCTCCCCAGAGGCTTGGAGCAACATGCTGTGAGATTCCACATGAAACCATCAGATTACTCACTTCCAGGGAGCCGGAAATGCTCATGCAGGGGAAGGCAAGAAAGCTGGGCAGCCCACCTCAAAGTCAGAAGTTAAAGTACACAAGCAGGAGAGTAGCAAAGAGTTGAAAACTGCCTCCCAGGTGAGAGAAGAGGGGACATTTCCAGCAACACAAAACAGGAATACATGTAGGTTTAGGAGAAAGCCAAAAGATTTTTGGCTTTGGAAATCTCTCCTGCAGACATACTGCAGACATACCTGGGAGCTCTGGTCAGGGTCTAGACTTGGACCCTGCCATGTAAACATCTGAGCAGGGACTGAGGCGAGGGATCCTGACCAATATCTTGCATGCCAGGAGTCAGGCAACAGGGATGGGTAGGAGGAAGCCCAGGAAATCATGGGGAGAACAGGGATCCCAAATTGGCAACAGGCCATAGTTGCCTAATGTTTCATGGAGGAAACTCACAACTAGCAAAAGTAACCAAAGTAAGAGATACTGTTCAGGAGGCTGTGAAGGAACACAAAGCAGCTGATTCTGCAAGGTAGTGTGTGCTAAGTCCTGATTTCATTTTTGTACCAAGTATAAAAATAAAATTAGGAGTTGGTGATGAGGACCAGCCGGCCAAACCAGGGAACCACAGCAAAACCAGTCCAGTAACTTCCATTTAGGAAGAAAGCAAAACCCACGAGGGAGACTTTCTCCCCAGATAAGCCTTTCAGCAGAAAAGGTTCATTTTAACAATAGCCTATCACTGAGGGCATTTTGAGAGTCTCGTTTATGCAAGCTGGTAGTGGGCTCTTAATGTGCTCGCATGCTAAATGCATTTTACCTCCATCTTCAGAGGAATGAAGAGGGAATTGAGATTTAGACACTTCTCCCAGGGAAAATCTCTGCAGCTGCCGAGAAACACTAGTTAAAGGTAATGATGGGTGAGGAGAAGAATTTCTTATCATTCTGATGCTGCATCTGACAGAACTTTACTCTCCACATAGCTACTCCTTCCACATTTCCGTGCATTATGTGCTTGGCAGAGACACCACTGATTTCCTCAAGCACAACGAAAATCTCATCAAGATTGGCCAGTCAGCCAGATATGCCCAGTATGGTGAGATGTTCATGTACTGTGTTAAAAAAATTTCAGTCAGTGCCTTGTGAAATGGATGATACGGACATACAGTGATTCTCAACATATAACATAACTTGGAACAGCAGTTGAAAGGAAAAGAAACAAAACATAGCCATTTCAGAAGGAAAATTAGTCAAGTATTTAGGTGAACATGTAATTTGTTACCCTACTTAAGGAAAAACATTTGTACTACACACGAGAATATACAAAAGCAGCGTCAGGAGATGAGTTAACAATATTGACTGATAAAAATATGACATATCTGTTGCATTTGAGGCCACATGAGAATGTAATTTCTGTTAGGCTTCTCTGCTACTTGAGATCTTATTCATATGCAACTATCCAGCCAACTGGAGTTTGTTTAGACAAAGCTAGCCCATCCAAAGCAAAACTGTGGATAAAGTTGTTCCTTAGAACACACTCATCTGCTTGCATTCAGAGCATCATAGACCCTTAGAATGGCCTGCATTGGAAGGGACCTTAAAGAACACCTAGTTCCACACCTCCTGCTGTGGGCAGGAACACCTTTCACTAGAGTATTCATATGATAGCTTTTGTCCTGGGCTTGGACTCCAAATGGAGCAAGGGCAGCCACAGCCTTTCTGTTCTGTGCTTGGCCAGCACACAACACACCCAGGTCTGTGCCCACCACGGGTTCACGAGCAGCGCCCGCAGATCCAGGGGACCAGCACACACAGATCTAAGCACACAAGTTGGATCCTGGACGTACTTCTACAAAAATTGTCACCTAGGATTGGTGGGATAGGCAGTCACCAAGCTGAATTTAAAAGAAAAACACAGTAAAAGAGCTCTCAGCTGGCACAACAGGCCCCACCCTTGGCACTAGCTGCTCGGGGCCCTGGAGACTGTTTCTTGGCCGTGCCACAGCTTGGTCTGATAGATAGGAGCTTTGAGTAGGAACTAAATTATTGTGATGCTAGACTTATCAAAGCCTTTAAGCATTCTTAAAGACTTTCTTCCTTCAGTTTTGTCCTCCTATCCTTTGTCTATTTGGAGCAAATACTCTATTGGGTAAGGGCTGCCTCTCTCTGAATAGCTGAAGCACTCGAAGTCTCACCCACAGGTGCCCCTTTGCTCTGCAATGCGACTTTGGAAAGAGTTACCCTTTCCACCACAAGATTTCCATCTACTCATGTTTAATCCATATATATACATATGTCACAAGCATGCTACACATATATATTGTTTTCATTGAATTAAATCCCATACAGATTTTAAAAATAGTTCTACATTATTACATGGTCTTCAAGGGCTTTTAATGGCATCTTCTCTCAGAACTCTCAGCCCCTTCACACCAACACCCTGTTCTAATGCACAGTTCCCATTAATTTTGTTGTAGATCAGCTTTTCCTTTCATGTCTACTAAAAGTGGAAAGGCACAAGTACAACAGTCTTACATTGTACAGTCCCACTTGATTTCGTCTCCACGTACCCAAAATACCAAACAAGTGATCTCCGTACATATATATGTACATCTGTACAGCTGTACCCTCCCTAATGCTACTGGATGGTCAGCAGCACTCTGCCCCAGCCCAACAGGCTTACCAGATTTACACTGGTTTTCACACCTCAGAAAAGCATAAAAAAGAAGAGAAGGGAGAAGCTGTGGGGAAGAGAAGAACCTGATGAGAAAAAAATCATTGAGCAGTTCAACAATTTATCTCCCTCTTCAGTCCTTAGGGAAAAGGTTTTAAGTTTGTTTTAACTGCTCCAAGGTGCATCTTTAAAATGCTCTTGAACAGAAAACAGACTGTTCTCTGAGTGGTACCATCAGCCATTTTGTCAGTGCATCAGTAGCTTTGAGTGTACCAACGTGAGAATACCACAGGCATCCTTTCAAAATTTGAAAATATAGTTACAGGTAAAACAGCTGCTGCTTCAAATGCTTTTAAGTATTTTAAGAATTTTAATTATTTGATATTTTTCAGCTGTCTTCCTTATGTCAAGGAGATAGTTCATTTAGTTACATTTTCACAGGCAGAATACTGGCTTTATTTTTACTGCCTGCCATCAAATGGTAAAAATCTTAGGGCATGGAAATTATTTCTATTTAGTGTGATGTTCACCACAGTCTTTGGGTTGTGGAGCACAAATGTCCTACATCAAAAATTTCAGTGTTACCAAATTATGAATTCAAGACCTGATTGAACTGTTTCTGATGTTCAGGAAACAATCTACTATTGAATATAAACATTTTGTATGAATCCAAAACATATTGTTTGGCTTTGTCTACAAAGTAATAATTTGTCAACATCTTGGTAAAAGTTCAGTAAGTTTGTGCATGGGTAATCAGGAGGGCCACATACACACACGTTCTGCAGAGAGCCTGTTTTAGTTTGCTTAATGGCATTCTGTACCTAATTTGCACAGTTACATACCAACAGAGTACCATTAAGGAAAATATCTATTTACAGTTCCACTAGATTTCATGTTGAGAGCAAAGATCTGAAAGAGTATCACATTTTCTATTTCTATTAAAGACAAATAAAAGAAATGGGACATGAAACATCAACTTTTTATTAGGGTTTACAATTACAGCTGATGATGATTTAAGCTCTTTGGAGCCTTTAACACTGAGCATAAGGGGAAAATTGGACTTTCAAATGAGTGAAAGTCGAAACAAGCAGCCTTTTGTGCAGCCAGCTTGGAGATTACATGTAAAAATTAAAAGCTTGAGATTGGAGAGGTTATATTTGGGGTTTTAGGGAAAAAAAGGCACAGGATGTACGCATCTTCTGTAAACTAACTGAAGATTAAAATTCACATGAGCCACAGAGTTAATCATTCACTCATCTTGCTAAGAAAATAGAGTTTGGCAGTACAATGGCCCTCAGAGAAATGCCAGGACAGAAACTTCTGTTGTCTTTGTTGATTTGGCAACTGATGTGTCCAATACCTTAGTGCTTCTTAAGAAAAGAGGATACATGTGTGTTCCAACATCTTTCAGGTTGGAAAGGAGCCACTTGGGGAATTCCAACAAAAATAAGGAAAGCTAACTTCCACTCACAAATACCACCATTATGCCATTTTACACCCCTCCATGGGCAGAACTACATTTCAAGTAGGAATAGCTCCAGGATACAAAAACTGGGTATTGCCAACACACAGAGATTCTCTGCACACACAGCTGTGAGTTGCATTAGAAACCTTTCTCACCTGTTCGCTCCCTCACTTCTCGTTCAACCCACACCAATACACCTCTATTTGAAGCAATACACACTTACTTTGAAGGCTCAATTCTGACCACAAATTCTCATTGACTACACCTGTTAAAACACCACACGTGTCAGTTTACACTGGTGTTGTTTGCCCTATCTGCCAAATCAGAAATGTTTAATCTGACAAGATGCAGCTGCTTTAAAACAGTCAGACCTACATACCCATTTCCTTTTGCATGGAAACAGACCTAAATTTGAGCTCATTTTAAGTTTTGTAAAAGAAGTACAAACATAAGTGAAATAGCACCATCATACTTTTTGTTTAATTACTAAATACCTAAGAACCCAGTCAGATTCACCCATTCATTTTTTTTTTCACACTGTAAACTGAGATCACTTTCTGCATGTGCAGTCTCACACAGGCACCAAAAACTGGTGAAAGACTTCTAAGTGCCAATGTCCCAGAGGCAGGGCTGGCCCACCGGACACATATTCGTCCTCCCTTTACAATTAAGGACAATATAGAGCCTCTATTCTACTTCAGCAGCGTTAAGCGGGAGTCTTCTCCTCTCTCAGCCCTCTCTAAGCGTGCCAAGGTGGTGGCACGGAGATGCAGATGTGATGCCCCGTGTGAAAACCAGCCGGGCCGCCACAAACCCGCACCCCCGCTTCTTTAAACCCTACGCGGGTGGGACTTTTAATCGCGCCCAATAATCCGGGAATCCAAACGGAGGATGCGGCTTCACCCGAGCTGGCGGCCGTGCCGGGACGAGCCGAGGGGAGGACGAGCCGGAGGGCGAGACAAAGCGCTCCGGGCGCGGAGCGAGCGAGCAGCGAGGGCTGCCCGGCCCCTCGGGCTGCCGGGGACACCGCGGAGCTGCCGTCGTCCATACCGGAGGAGACGGCTCCGCTCCCCGCGCCCCCGGGGGGCTCCCGGCCCCGCCACCCCCCTCATCCCCTCCCCTCATCCCTCCCCTGCCCTTCCCTACCCTGGTACTCCAGGCTGGGCCGGGCGCCCAGGGCGAGCAGCACGGCGAGGCGCAGCCAGCAGCTCCCCATGCTCCGGACGGCGGCTCTTCCCGGCCCGGGGCTGCGCGGCAAAGGGGCAGGAGGAGGAGAAGGAGGAGTGGGACAGAGGCATTCTCCGAGCCGTTCCTGGGCGCCGACAGAGACGACTCCTCCTCCATCCATGCGTCACCCCCTCTGCCTCAGCTCTCCGGGACCGGCGGCGGCAGCGAGAGGGAAGGCTGTCGAGCCTCGCGTTGCCCCCTCGAGGGGCTCCTCCTGCCCGCTCCCCTCCGACGTGGCCTCCGGGAATCGTCCGGTGGTGCCCTGGCCCCGTGAGAGGTCGTAGAATCATAGAATGGTTTGAGGTGGAAGGGGACCTTGATCATCTTGTTCCAACCCTTCTGGCGTGGGCAGGGACACCTTCAAATACACCAGGTTGCTCAGGGCCTCATTCAGCTTGGCCTTGAACACTTCCAGGGATGGAGCATCGACAAATTCTCTGGGCAACCTGTTTCAGTGCCTCACCACACTCATAGTAAAGAATTTTTTCCTGATATCTAGTCTAAACCTACTCTCTTTCAATTTGAACCCATTCCCTCTTGTGCTGTCACTGCATCCTCCTGGAAATAGTCCTGCCCTATCTTTCCTGTAAGTTCCTTTCAGGTACTGGAAGGCTGCAATTAGGTTACTGAAAATCCTTCTCTTTTCCATACTGAACAATCCCAAATCTTGCAGCCTTTCCTCCATCCCTCTGATCAACTTAGTGGACTAGCTGCAACACATCAATGGCCTTCCTGTGTTGGGGACCCCAGTTTGAGGTGGGGTCTCACTAGAGCAGAGGGGCAGAATCACCTCTCTCGACCTACTGGTGGTACTGGTTTTGATGCAGCCCAGGTGTGGGGTCCCCACCTGGTGCCATGAGCTCAGACTTGCTGTGCCAGGCTGACCTTAACAAGGGCAATGAGTGGCTGGGACAGTGTGTCTGTCACAGATGTCTTTCCATCCCTCTCTCCAAGGCAGTGAGACAGGCAGCCCTTGCTGCCTGATGCTGCCCCTGAGCGAGAACAGGATGGGGAGGATGAGCCCTTTCCTCATGCCTGCTCCAGTCCCTTTGCTGGTGAAGTGGGACCTCTCTGGGAAAGCAGCCCACATCCCATCCCAGAGGCAATGTCTGCCCATGCCGTCCTTGAGTTTTGTAGGCAGCAGAAAGAGACTGAGCTTTTCAAGAGTAATGGCTCTGCTTACTCAGCATTTTGCAGATGGCCAGCCTCAAATGTTAAAAAAAAATCCTCAGTCATGAGAGTAAGAAAAAAAGCTTTGTATCATCACATTTCCCATTTCCTTTTTTTTTTTTTTTCCTTTCAGATGAAAGCAAATTCCCCAGTCACTCCAAGCCTAAGGAAGCAAAAGCTTCAGGCAGAACATCATATGTTCCAACACTTTTAAGTTTGAGATCTATCAACCCTGCAGCTTGCCTACAGGTAGATTTATTTTTTATTTCTTCTTACACTTCCCACCATGAGTAGTTAATGTGTACTCTAAACTGAAGTGCATGGGAAAGGCCTGGCCCCAGCCAGTGTGCTACCTGTAAAGAGTTTGTGTGCTGAGGCAGTACAGAGGAGAGAGCCCGGGGAGCTCCTGGGAACACACTGTACACTGCTGTTTGCAGCAGAGCACAGACAAATAGGGAAATAACAGCTAGTCAGGAAAGGAATATTTCTTTAAAAATGAGGGACACTCAATTGCAGAGGCAAGAGAGTCACCTCGAGGGGAAATGTTAGTCTGGAAACAGGAGAAGAGGTGCCAGTTTTGCCACGCTTTGAGGCTGGCTATACCAAAGTGGCTTAGGAATGAAGGGATTTGGCTGGTAATTAAAACAAAAATCTGCTGTGCTGTGTTTGGGAGCTTTCTCCAAAGTGTTTTCTTCTCATCTGAGTTTTTGTTTGGACCAGAAGTGCCCCTGAATATATCCCCACCTGAAAAAGCTATGTTTGGTGTCTGAGGCTGAAATGCGCTCAGGAATGTGTGCTACTCCTCTGCATCCACAGGGCCAGGCTGCAGCTCCTCTTGAGTAAAATGCCTGATGAATATGGCTGGGCACTGGGGCGTCTCCATGCTGCTCTACTCTTCTCCATGCTGCTCTACCCTGTGCAGATGCAGTTTGAGTATGCTGGGCTTTGATTCAGTTTTGATCACCTTGCTTATTAAAAAAAAAAAAAAAAAAAAAAGAAGGTAACAAAAACAATGGCTGTATCATCAGAGCCATTGCAGTTTAACAGCCTAAGGAATTATTAGATTTCCACGTGAGAAGAGATTAAAAAGACCGTTTAAAGCAGAACATCAGCAAAAGGAGTGCTTTATTATTATTGGCATGAATATCATAGACAAGGTAAAGCAAAATGTTGGAAATCTGTAATAAATAGTGATAATCTCTCTAATTCATCTATGCCCCAGGGCTTTGGTAAGAGTTCAGCATTCCTATGTGCTAGAAAAATAGAGGTACTTGGAGCTTTCTCTTTGTGCACTTTCCTTGTAGCTGCCCATTTCCAAAACACTGGCCTTCATCTGGATGGTCCTAGGAGTCCATTGTCTCTACAAGTGTGATAGCATTGCACAGAAGCCACTGCCAGCAGAAATGTTGGTGTGGCTGCAGCTTCTCCATCAGCTGTCCCAGTACCACCCAGTCCACAGGTCACAGAATCTCTGCTGCTGCTTTCTGAGCCGTTTCAGACTGCATTGCCACAGTACAGAAATTTGGTGGTGGTGACAAATCCCCCTCGTGTGCTTACCTCCTCAGCGTGGGAAGCGAAGTCGTCAGTAGCAGGAGCGATCGGTGCACCCCGAGTGTGGCGTCCAGGTTAGTACAGGCATTAATCCTATTTGATCCACTGGAATCAGTGAGATTTCAAACTGCTTTTGTGTTGCTCCCGATGTTTATGTGCAATTCCATCCTTTCAAACAGCTTAACCACAGGTGTTCGCAGACTGGGTTTTACCATGTCTTGGCTGCAAAGCTTACTGTGTGTGCTGCGTGAGAGCTGGCCTGGGATCCTGGTTTTCCTCTAGCACCCAAATCCTGGAGTGTTCTAACTGCCCTGAGAAAGGCAAGAGACTTAAGAGCTTACACAGTCTGCAAGTTACAGCTCAAATTTACATGCAAGTGCGAGCATAATTATCAGTGTGAATGCATCCTGAAATCAGCCTCGAAAAAAGGCCAGTACTGAGGTGGGCGTTAGTCTGTATTCAAATCGGCTCTGGAGTTTCCCTGTGCAATGTAACCCTTATTCCACATCTTTGTTAGAATGACAGATGTATGAAATCACCCAAAAGACTTGAAGGACAAATTCAAGCCAACTTTGAAAAATTTTTAATTTGTCATACAAATTAGATTTTTTTAAAGTAGTTTTCTCAAGGCACCATTTAATGGCAGAAAGAATGTGGAACTAGGAATGGATTAAGCAAATGTCACATATATTGAATTTGAAAGCAGAGTCCTATTTCTGTCCTCATCGTTCAGCTTTTAATTTTCATAGAAAAAATTCCAAATATTTAAGCTTGTGGTTTTTTGGAGTTCCTGGCACTCTTGGCATTACACAAAAATTAATCAGTCTACTTTTCACAGAAAATTCATGTTTTAACTGTTCTGAGACAAATGAGCACTTCCAAAACTGAAATCAAACAACAGTACGGGATTAAAATGTGTGAAAATGTCTTGGTTGAACAAAAAAATAAGAACTAAAGCAAAGTTAAGTGCTCTTGGAGACTTAAAAATATATTTGTCTTATGTCAAAGTGTTAACTTAGGACATGAGTTTTCTTTCCTGCTTTTTTTAATAGAAGATCAGAAGTATAATTTTATTATTTTGTACCAGAATAGCTGTAACAACTGCAGTTACAATGATAATAAAAATACTGCTTTTGATGGAGAAGAGAAATTAATTAAAATACAAGCTTTAATAATGTTTAACAATCTAATAATTTTTCTGCAAATAGTAAAAGAATGATAAGGAAACAAAAACAATACCCCAACAACCCAGCTGTGTGCAATTAGGTCTTGGAAGCCTCAACTAAGATCTAATTAGTCATAAGAGGATGACAAATGGGGGCCCAATGCAAACCACACCACACAGTGTTTTGGCCCGTGAACTGCCTGACTGAATGCAAATGCTCCAATACTTAGAGTTACTTAGGTAAATATCCGCAGAAATAGGGACAGTCTTAAAATAAAATAATAATTATAATAATGCATTTCATCTGTACAATTCCTAGAATACTTGGAGTTTATTAAACACTTTCTTGTGACGTTTAGTGGCAGCAACACTTAGAAATACTCATTCATTGCTCAACGTTTTTGTTATTACACCTTCCTTCCAGCTGCTTGCAACTGCCAGCTCCTAGGGCCAAATTTTTCCCTCTGGATTTCAGCCTCTGGATGTCAGCACAGGAGCTTTGCTAGGACGCTGGTCCCTTTTAGCATCCCACCCAGGGGCCATTCTGGGTGCTTGCAGGATGGAGGGGAGCACTCCAGTGTTGGGACATTTCAGAGTCCAGGAGAGGGAGACTGAAATGGAAGCAAAGACTGGGACTGACCTGTGAAGAGAACAGGCAGGAAGAGCAGCCCTTCCATAGGCACTGCCCTGGTGAGGAACTGGAGGCATCAACAGGGAAAAAGGAAAAAATATTCGGAGGAAGACACGGTCAGACAGAGGCAGGTGGGTGTGTGTCACGCAGGGTACTGTCTGGGGAATGATGGACAAAGTTCCTCACTCTTACCATGCTGCTGCTGCAGCATGTGCCTGCGAATCCTCAGTGCCAACCCCTGATCATCCCTTCACGCAGAGTAGATGCTTCACTCAGTGCAGTTTTCAAAAGGCATCTCCACTGCACGTACCATGCTTGTCAGAGACACTGCTCATTTTGCATTTTTAAGCAATATATTCACATTTACCTAAAAAAGCTGGTTTCCAAGATGACAGACAGGAAAGAAACACTTAGAGACCAGCCTACAGAAGGCATCACTGGCTAAAAATGTCAGGAAGACATATACTGATGGAATTTCTTGTTCTATGAGCTTAAATAGCAGAGATGATGATTCCATAATTTCTTGTGTGAAACAATAATCTTAAATTATCTCCTAATAATTTTCTTTTTTAGGTCACACCTAAGCCTTAATGGCACACTCCATGTCAAAAATGCAAAAGAAGATACTGTCCCAACTGTAGAAATAACGTATTTTAGGGAAATGAAATGTTCTTCAGGGCAGCACACTCTGTGTTCTATCCCTGAGCACTTACCTTCTCCCTACATCAGTGATCTTAGAAATCTCCTTGGGTCTTCCCAGTTAATGGTGGCCTCATGCCTTTCCTTCCAGGAAAAAAGGAAATGGCAAGACTAACTTTCCTTGAATTTCTCCCCTACCAAAAATCTTGTTGTGGAAAATTTCAACGTGAAGGTGTGGATCGGGTGCACAGAGAGCACATACATGGTCATACGTGGTGTATAGATACGTAGCAAGTCTTAGAGAACACCAGTTGCCTTTTCTGGTTCCATCTGGTGGGGTCCATGTGTCCTACTCACTGTGTCTTAGGCAGGCAGCAAAACAGAACCTTTTTTGGGGGAAGAGAATATTGCATTCTCAGTTAGACACTGACTGATGCATGAGTGTGTGATGTATGGCTTCATGTTTAATAAATATACTGAAAAACAAAAACTCTATATTTTTATATTTTTTTAAAGCTGTTATCATCCCTTAAAATTCTGACTTTTAATATCTCTTCAGCTTTTGATGAGTGTGATTAGAAACAGCTGTATCTAAACCATTTCACCATCAAAGGAGACTGATCTTGAAAATAAAAGACTAATTTCTATACAAATAAAAGAACTACAGTTTAGCCAGATTTAGATTTTGCAATGCTTTTGTTGAGTCATTACTATCTGGTCCTGAAAAAGAGACTGGTCTTTAAACGGCATGATTAAAATGTAATTCCAACATAGTCTTGGAAGGCAAATAGGTGTGAAGTTTGAGAACTCATCAGTACGAGACAGTGAGCAAAGCAGACCTACTACCAAAGAATTCATATCTCCGGTTCTCACCACTGATAGTCATCTCACCACACTTAATCAGAACACTGTTCAGGTTCTCAAATTAATTTAGGTATAACGGGGGATGAAAATGTTGTAAACCCCTGTAAATAGTGAGTTGTATAAGTAATACAGCCCTTAAAAGCACTCAGAGGGAAATTAAGAGATAGTTTAATTTATATTTTAAGGAGATAAAATAGTTCAAGGATGCAGTAAATAGTTATAATTTTCCTATACAACACTTGAGCCTTTTTATTAAAATGTGCTCAGTATTGGCTTTTAATACCTAATTCAAACAGATTTCCTTACTACTGTTAATGTGGGTATTTTTGAAACATTTATTTTCCTGTGTTATTAAGCAACCATGCTGCTAGACATAGGTCATAAATCTGAGTGAAGTGTTAGTCCTTTACCTGGGGGCATTAGAAGCAGAGAGTAGGGATAGCAGGATTGTCAGTGGTGGTGTGACTGTGCTGCTTAGAGAACCACCCCTTTCTGGACCAGCAATTTCAACAGAAACTGAGCACAGAATGGGCTTCATGTGCAAGAAAGCACTTCTGATATATTAACTAAATGTCAAAAATGGTAGACGTCAAAAGCCAGCTGCCAAGAGCTGAACAAGTTCATGTCTTATTCATAAGCGTGTTTTAAGCGAGCCCATACTTAGTCTGTCAACAGTCATGTAAGATTAGCTTCTGTGTGTGCAGGATTATCAGAACTTACAGCAGTTTACCATTATGATATTAATTCAATTTACTTCAACTACCCTAATGGTAACAGTATGACTTAAAGTATACAGGGATTTAAAGTATTATTATTAAATAAAAATAAACAAAGTGATTTTAGTTGGGTTTCTGTAGTTTGTTTTGTGTTTGGGGGGGTTTGGTTGTTGTTTGTTTATTTGTGGTTTTGGGGGTTTTTTGTTTCAAAGCCAGGTTGGATGAGGCCTTGGGCAACCTGGTGTAGTGGGAGATGTCCCTGCCCATGGCAGTGGGGGTTGGGAGCTGATGATCTTTAAGGTACATTCCTTAATATTCTATGACCCAATTATTCAGTGATGATGATAATGATGATTATTACCTGAGGGCATATAAAATACTGTCTAAACAGCATGTTCTCTCCTTTTCTACTTGAATCACCACAAACCTGCATAGGAACAGTAGGTGAATAAATGAATCCCTTGCTTCTGGAAATCAGTAAGCATACCTATGTAAATATTTGGATTAAATGGAAATTTCAGTAGGTCAAGTGCATGTTTGGTCATTCATATTGATACACACATACATACATATGTCTATATATATGTGTGTATTTGTATATAAATATACACATATACATATGAGTCCATATAGGTGTGTATCTACACATGCAAGACACACTAATAGCATTTCTTTTGGACCAGACATGTATATCTAGACTTATATTTATGTATCATAATTTGACCACTGTCCATCTAGGTATACATTGAGAAATAAATGAGTAAATATATTTTTCTATCTTTACATTGTTTCAAAAACACGTAGTCTAAAACTCTAAAATTACGCTTTATAAACACACCAATGTACCAGGGTACTTTAATGCCAGAAAACATAACGTTTTCTGAGAATTTTGAAACAGAAAATTTGATACAGAGTGAGTATCTTTAACTGCTTTTCAGGGGCCAGGAGAAGGAAAATTGCTGGCTCCAGAGGCGGGATTACACCTTTGAAGAGCACAAACTCCACCTAGTGATAAGTTCGATAGTGAAATTCAGAAACCCAACAATTCTAAAGCATAACCTCAGTTGCATGAAATGACTGTGAAAACAAGAAATAAAAATTTAAGTTGATACAATTGTCTTTGTGAAAGTAAGAAAATTACAGAGAAAAATGTACTGTAAATGTTTCTAGACCTCTTTGCTACTTGCCAGTTTATGAAAGCCTTTCAGTAATAAAACACCCTCACGTTTGTGAACTTGTGAAAAACCCCCTCTAAATTAATACACATGCAACTTGTTTTATTTGTTTAATCTTTTTATTAACAAAGAAGATATGTAAAAAAAGACATCCAAATAGATTATTTTGTTCCTGCTTCTTGTTAAGCAAAGTGTATGGACAATATAAATGTACAAGTCCCTGAAACTGCTTTGACATACAGCAGTTTACAGTCCATTGCATAAACTTCTGTAGCATTGTATTTAAGGATAATTCCCACTTTAAAGTTATATTTCCCACTAAATTAGTTCACCTTTTAAAAAAGAAATTGTCCTTACAGTAACAATTTTTGTGACTGATCTTCCATTAAAAAAATAATTAATGCTCATTTAAATTAATGAGGCTATCATTTACTTCATTTCTCCTTTTCCACTTTACTTTTCTCAACAGTATCCAAGTAAGAACAGAAACCACATGTGCATTCAGGAAAACAAAAAGATATGTAAATATAATGCAGACAAAAAATAGCTCATGTGTGGTACATTGCAGAACACAGGAGTATCCTGAAGAAAAACAGCAGAAACAAAAGGAATTTAATTAACTCTGGCAAAGGATGACCCAAGCATCCAGGCTTTTAGTATGATGATTATTACTGTAGCATAGAGGAGGCTCTCTGAAAGAATATAGGCACCTGCCATATTTACAATGACAAAGAGTTCAGGTGAATCAACTTCTATGACAAAAACAACTCTGAACATTTCTGACCAGGCTATATAAAATTTAAGCAATTCTGAAACTGGGAAAAAATGATAATCCAAAGGCAAAATATGGTCAAAGGTATTTTGAAACATTTTCATATGTCAGTGAAATTAAATAACATTTTCCTAGATTTTCTACAAAGACAATCTCTCCCTTGTAAAATATCCTGAAAAGTACTCATTTTATAACTAATTCTTTGGTTTGTATTTATTCTAGAGCTTGTCAATATTAATAAAAAAATCTAAGCATATTTTAGTAGGGGGCCAATAGAGGCCCTGGATCACATTCATCATGATAAGGGTTCAGAAGTCTACAGGGCCAGATGGGATCCACCCAAAGGCACTGTTGGACTCAATGATCACAGATGTCTTTTCCATCCTTAATGTATCTATGATTCTAAAGGTTATATTTATTATTCACCTGACTAAATTCAGAAATCAAATTCCATTTAGTGGGAATGTCAGTAATTAGATAGTCAGTTTGTGACTTCTGCTTCTTCAACTAATTAAAAATCCAAAGATTCTGCTCTTCCATACCAATAATGAGATGCATTGCTCCTGCTGCAAAGTCTCCATTTGAAGAAAAGCCAAGCTGCCTGAGAAAATCATGAATATTTATCCCACTATGATCTGTCTGTCGCACCAATATATGCCACAGTAACTCTGTTTACATAATTTTCCTGTAAGAAAAGCTTCACTAGAGACTCCCTAAGATATGGATGTTCAAAGAATACAGGATTAGAATCCAAGAGAAACAAGAGTGAGGATGTCCAGTTCTCACTGGGCCTGATCCTGTGAGGAGAGGCCCAACAGCTTATTCTGATTTCAGCAGGAGTGAAGGTATTCAGTACCTCTCAGAAATAAAAGGTTTCTCCAAGTGCCAGTTTGGCTGGATACTTACTTACATACTTACACTGCCCTTAGGTACTGTTCCCTCTGGGACTGCTGCCATACGTGAAATTAGGCATGAGCTCAAGTAACTTCTTCCATAATGGCCTATATCTTAACTTGAAAGTTTTATTGCTACTTTTCTAAGTCAAAACAGAAAGAAACATAAATTTCTAAGTAACTGAGTACCTCCAATATTATTAACTAGGTTGTTAAACCAAATAATATCTAAGATAAAATTTTGCAAGAGTATCATACTGAAAGTGGTACTCTGTAGACTGACACAGAATAAAATTATTTAGACATAAAACATAAAATGACTGTATTCAACTTTTCACACAAAACCCCCATATTTTGTTTTAGAACACGAACAGGTAAGGCCACAGAACTCCAGCAAGGTGCTGATAAGGATATCAATTAAAACAATTAAAATTACCAATAAATATCAAGAAAATAATTTGCCTATTTAAAATCACAGCAATCAAATCAATCAAAAAGAGCAGCCACCAACATTGCAAGTCAGAACTGTTTTCAAGTAAAAATTGCACTATGTGCTTAAAGACTGTCACATTCTCACATATTATAACAGTGTTAGAGTAACATACATGTATTAACTTTCACCCTTCTGTCCTGGTTAGTCACAGTTTCACTGGAATTCTCCAGTGTATGATTCTGATTTTCATCCTTACTTTCTTCACCAGGTAAATCTTCCTTTTCTCTTTCTTCACTCTGTAATGGCTTTTCAGGTCCGTCTTCCTTTCTGCTACATACATTCTTCTGGCCTGTCAGTGGCTTTCGCCTAAACAGGGAAAACTGAAGTAAAAAAACCAGGTAAATGACATGTGCTAAACAGTTAGCTCTGAAATTCAAGATTAAAAAAACACAAACCCTTTTGTATATGCCAAGGTCAATTGAGGCTGCAAATTTCTCCTTGGTAAAATAAATAATCTTTTTAAATCAAAATGACTGCTTCAAAATGTTAATGAAAAACATTTGCAATATTTCAAATGTGTCAAAATCGTACATGTGAACCAGAGAAGTTAAAATGATTGCATTCTGTTAAATTATACATTGTACAGTTTGTACTAAATACTACAAGTGGTGCAATTACTTGGGTTTCTTTCCAATAAGAATCTGAGGCAAGGTCCAAAAAATACAGGTTCAGATCTCCAAAGCCCCAGAGAAGTAAGTGCTTAAAAAGCTTTCTTAAAAACGTGTGTACTCCCATTACAGTCAATGACAGTGCTTGTGTGTCAGACTACACACGTGCTCAAAGTTAACTGGCGCTTAAGGTCTTTGTTCAACAGGAAACACAGCAACCAGTCTCTGCAGAAGCCTCTGGTTCCTAAACCTGTAAGAAATGCCATATCAGGTACCCCTCAACATGCTTATACACATATATATAGATGTATATGATCCCAAAATCAGTGCATGTTGGAAATAGATGCAAGACAAACTAGTCAGCTGCTGCTTTCAGAGAGAACTATGAGGGAAAATATTTTTAGATAATGTCCCATGTGAATCAAGTCCTAAGTTTTCACCTCACCAATATGTGATGTGATTAACAACTCGTCTTTTACATTTGGACAATTATCATAAAATAAAATCAAATCTTAAACAGAAGGAACAGGTTGCGCAGCAGTTTAATTATTTGTGCAGATCATGTAAATTGAGGTATTTGCACCGGTAACTGCCCACTGCCACCTTGGTCACTCACAAAACTAGAAGGGAAAAACAAGGCCACCCACCTTTTTTCTCCCAACAATTCCTCCAGTTATTTGGTCATCACTGTTTTCTGAAGAATTTTTCACAGTATGATTGTCAGTGCTTTCTTCTTCTGCAATAACATAAACATTTACATTACCTTCCCCCTGATTCATGCAAATCATAAAAAATATCACAGAAAAACAGAAAACAACCCCAAAAAATTGTTCTTCGAATTATTTTTGAAGTAGAAGTCACAAATAATGTGTATCTTAAAGAAAAAAATCAATCAGAATATTCAGTTCAACTTGACCCCAGCTTGACAAGACTATTTTGTTTTTTAAATTTCTTTATATAATGCCCTTACAATACTCTTCAGATGTTTGATTTTCAAGAACAGAACAGTTACGGCAGTGTTATAGTGACACTATATAAAATATTTTGACTAAACACTCATAGTTTCATCTTGCTGACAGATGAGAAAGTCTTGCAGGCCTATTTGAAAGTATATTCTAATTTGGGAAAGCTAGCTTTTAGGGCAGGAGTTACAGTTAAGCATGAATTTTATTCCATAGAAACAATTCTGGGAATGGAAAAACTTTCCATTTGAGTTGATGTTCCTGTGTTTAAATTTTCCTATACTCCCTGTACAAATCCTATAAATTTAGAACATAATATCAAAACTTCCAGATCACTGGATAATGGAAAAATATTTAAGCATCCATTCTGTGCAAGCTATTTCCATTATAATATTGAAGATAAATTACATAGCTTCTTCATTATAAAGGCTTTATAATAAAGGCTTATTAATAGCACATTTGTTATTCTATTTCAAAAGAACAATTATAGATTATTCCAGAATTTCTAAAACAAAAGAAGTCCTTCACATATGGGGTACCCAACTTCATGCTCCCAGCTCTTCTAAAGGAATATATAATTCACACAAACTGGCACCAAAACTATCAGGAACATCTAGACTTGCATCCTCAGTATCTTTGAACAGAGTTCAGTAATTACCACACTTCACCTAAATCTGCAAACGTAAGGAGGAAACATCAGTTGGCAAAGATGAGAAGGACTCTTGACAAGCTTCTCAGCTGGAGTGAGATAACACAATTACCATGACTTTGGCACTGCACAATTGGAACTGCTCCTGGCAAGTAAGATACAGTCCTGCTAAGAAAAAGTCCTTCTTGTGGACTTCCTCCCACACATGGCTGGTAAAAGTACTTATTTCTTTCAAATCAGTAACAATTATTAATGGGGTTGACTCTCAAATTTCATCACTTCCTCAACAGCTGCTTTACCAACTACTGACAACAACTGTGTCATTCAGTATTTTTATAAGATGAGATTGCTTAGAACAATTTCATCTTTTGAAATGTTGTATCTGTCTTTAGAATGCCCAATTCTTAGGAATTTATTCTTACCCTGCTGAACGATGGTCTCTTTCTGAGTAGTCTCTTCTGTCTATAGAGAGACAAAACCAATTAAATCTCTACATTCAAACTTGTTAAAAAATAAGACGTTTTACAATTAACACCTACATGTGTTCCTCTCTCTAACAAAACCACCCCAAACAACAGCTTTGCATTTATAGGATAGCTACATGTATTCAAACTAATGCTGGTTATAGAACCAGCTTCTTTCAGAGAACAGTAACTTAATAAGAATAAATGTTCTTACCTCTCCAGTTTCCACTGTGCCATTACTGCTTTTCTCTCCCTCAGGTGTTCTACTAGGTTTCTCTCTTTCATATTTTTCCTCTATTTCCTCATCTTTCTCTGTTCCTTCTCCTGATTCTTCTCCTGTTTCCTCTTCTCTTTCTGCTTCTTCTATTTTTTCTTCTTCTTCTTCTGTTTCTTCTTCTTCCTCCTCATCATCATCATCTATCTCTTCATCTCCAGACAAGTTTTGTTCCTTTGACAAAATTGCCAGAACATAATTTTGAAACCAGGATGCACAGTGATACCATGGTCCTTATCCTACACCAGATCATCAAACATCAGGATTTGACTAAGAGCAAGAAAACTCAAAAGAGAATATTCCAAGCAGAAAGAATGAGGACAAAGACAGGAGACCTCATTCATGGTTTGCTAATTTTAATAGATTTTTAAAAAACAGGCCTCCAGTGACCATTAGGAGTGCAACTGATTTTTATGTTTTGCCAACATGTGTCTCCTTAAAGGAAAAGTAATGAAACCAAACTTATTTTTGGAAAGAAAATATTTCTTTTAAATGTTTGAATTATGAATAATTGACACAAGCAACACTGAAAAAAAAATAAAATCTAAAACCTATTTCCCAAGAAAATTAATAAATACCAGATACAATGTTTTGATTAATGTGATTCAATACAGACATGTTAACTTGAATTTAAGTTAGTTTCAGCCTACAATAAAACTTCAATATAGTAAAATAAATTAGCCAAGAGCATTATAAAATAAATTTTAAAAGATGCAAATGTTATTTTTGTAAAAGTTTGTAAAGAATCAGTTATATCCTTCTTATTCCATTCAGACTGTCATTACCATGCCATTATGTATTTATAACAGCATGAAATACAATATTTAAAACAGAAACATTCTCCCTCTCATTGCAGAAATACAAGGGCCTAAACCAAGTCCAAGATGGACTTCTGATGTCAATCAAGTGAAGCTTTATCATTACATCAGAATGTCCAGAAAAACAGGGACACATCTGTTCCACTGTAGCCTATGTCACGATGGTGGCTGGTGGGAAGATCTGCCCAGTCTTTCGGAAGTGTGGTACAGGAATGGGTCTTATATTGAACACCTTTGTATACCTGAGTCCAAATGTTGTCTCCTATATTTTGTCAGTGTTTTCCTTATTCTGTCTTACTTCTTCCATCTTTTGCCTGTTGTCTCCACAATGACTGTTTTCATGGCCATCAGAAGGTAACTTCCTGGTCAGGAGGAGACCATGAATTAATGTTTCTAGAGGCTGGAGCACAGAGCTCTTTGGTGGAACTCCTTTGCTAAGCACCACTCAGACACCCCAGGAATCTGAGACATCCTTCCCTATGATTTATGGAGACCTGCATTATTCTGGACCCCAGCTCACAGCCCACAACACCTAACATCACACTAGATGACTTTGTTTTGGCAACTGAGCCACGTTCCTCATCCCTCCCCAAAAAAATGGTGGAAGTGAGAGACACTCCTTGTATGCCAAAGAAGACACCTACTGCTGTTTAACTGAACAGCTTCACAGACTGACCCCATTTCCATTTACTGAACTTGTAGCTTGCCACAGGTGTCTCTGGCTGTCACCTCATCTGTTCAACTGCTAAAATGGCCCCTTTTGAATCATAACTGGTAGCACAGTTTTACTACTGCCACTTCTGCTTGCCCGTTGATAGGCATGTTTTGGAATGTTTTTACCAATGGTAATGAATTATGTGAGAATGTCATGCTACAGATATGTTTTTATTTCAAAATATGAATCACCTGACCATTAAAAAGAATATCTGAAAAATCTGCTGATTAAAGCATATATATATGTATGTATATATGTCTTATGTATATACGTCACATGCATATAGATATACATGTATAATCTCTTAATTATTCTCTTCATCATGCAGTAGGGGGTTTGTTTTCTTATTCCACTCTAAATTCCTTTTTCACAGAAAGGTGTTCTAAGAATACCTTCCACAGTTTTACTTCTGAAGCTGAGACAGGGGGAAGCTGACTTAGCCAAAGTCATACACACAAAGTAAAAAGTAGTAAAGAACATACAAGTGACCTATTTCAAACTATTTTCATTCAAGCTTGAGGTTCCAGTTTCTTCAAGGACAAAACAGTGGTCGGTACTATGAAACAGCTTTAAACATGGTGTACCTCTAGTATAATATATCAGTACAGCAGAACAGCAGTCTAGAAAATATTACCTTAACACATACACAGAATTTTGTGTAACTGTCTTCTTTGCTTATTTTTTTGCATGCATTTATTCTGGTTTTCCTGTAAATCCAGACCTTCATAACAAGACATTCTCAAGGATAAATTTGCTTTTTCCAGGCTTTAGGGGATGAATGATCTTACTTGCTCTGGTTTTGGCAAAAGTATCGCCTTAGCGGGTAAAACTGTCTTTTGCTAAAGTGGCTGCAGCTGGCTTTTCTTTGGGCAGATAATACAGAATAATGACATTTCTTCTCAGAATACTCTATAAAAATATGTTCTTATGTCTACAGGAGAAAGGGGAAAAAATTTCACTCCCTTCCCTATCGTTGCCTCACCTGGTGTCATGTTCTGGATAAAAGACAGTCTCACTGAAGACTGAAGACCTGTCTCATGGTAGACCTTACTCAAACGACAGCTGCAAACTGGGTTTCTTTACAGTGCTGTAACTATTTCATCATGGATCCCTCCTGCATCATTTATGGAAACTGAGCTCTAGCAGACAAGCTGCTCACAATTAGCATTTCAGAAGGGAAGGCTCATGGTATCTTTCCACATCTCCTCAAGAAGTCAAAATAATGTTTGCCACCACCATTTTATGTTTCTAGGGAAGAAAATCTCAAAGCCACTGATGAGACAAATTTAGTTGCAGATTTTTTAAAAATCTGGTAAAAACTCAGTGATGAAGAGAAAGCTGTAATTCATTTTTATACCACTTGAAATGGAGAGTTCTGGGAAGCTCCGGTTTAGAAAGATGTTTCTGTTCTTAGTTGCCTTGGAAACTGTTAAAAATCCAGATGAAGATTAATAAAGACAGTTGAGAATGAGGTGGGTAGCTACATGTTTCTTCCTTGGTGGTGTTCTGCTAAGCAGCCATAAACCAGCATTTAAGGAAAAGATTTTTCCCATTACCTACCCGGCCCATTACCTCTAGATGCCCAAAAACATGCCATGGCCCTCTAACATGTCTATACAACAACTGAATGATATAAATACCAAGTAGGAGTTTCCTTATGAAGGAGAAGACTCTTAGCAGATGATAAGAGTGTTTTGTCAACCAAACCATGGCACTGTCACGTCCCGTCTTTCCTTAAACACCTCAAGGGACAGTGACTCCACAACCTCCCTGGGCAGCCCATTCCAATGCCCTATCACTCTTTCTGTGAAGAACAAGGGAGGCAGTCAACAAGCCAAACTAGGCTTTCCTTACACATTGTCAAGGAGATAAACAGCTCGGCTACATACACTTAAAAGAATTTTGAGTGAAGAGCTGAGCCTTGCACCATAACTTGTCTAAAAGTTGAAATTTACACTTCAAGTCAGTTATATTGGTTTTCTAACTGTACAATTCTGTGTCAAGAGCCCTTGACATGGATCACCTGATACTTTTAACAGCCTCTTAATGCTGCTGTTCTGAAAGTATCCTGGAATACTAATGCAACACTGAACTCGTAATTTCAGGCACACAGTGCAGTGAAACAGCTGCAAATCAGTTTGACGTCAGGCAGGAGTTTCCACTGCTAAATGTCAGTCAAAAATTGAATTTTTAAGACAGTTACACCTTCCTGTAAATATGATGGAAAAAAACATATCGAAGTACCAGATGCCCACATAGTGATACAGTGATTACCCTGGACATGTGACGGCCAATTACCCCAATAGTGCCCTTCAACAGGATGGTGTCATTCTGAGAAAAATGGAATAAAATAGTACATACACAGCTGCAAACAGCATTGTAGAAACTGACTGGACAGACTAATTTTCCATTTTGTTTTACTAAGCTTTTTTCTGCCAAAACTTATGCAACATATTTTATTTACTAAATGCCAAACACAAGGGCCTACAAGTTCCCACAAGTTTCCATTTGTGCACTTTTGTCACAGGCTGGCAGTGCACATACTTTGCACTAAGAGAATTAATCTGGTCACATTTATTAATCAAGACTTTAGGTGTCATTCTGAGACTGCACACAGACATTTATTTCAGAGTAGCAGACAGTAATTTTTGGAGGGCATTATCCTAAAAATTATTTGAGTTGGCTCTGGTGTAATTATTTTGTAGCTTGCCACCTTGATGCTGTAGATGTATCTGGAGAAAGGTATATCTCTGTATTCTTGTTTGAGTAAAAATAACTACTTATCAATGAATAAAATTTTAATGGAAAGCTTCATTGTGAAAAAGTATTTGTACTTTATTTTTGTGTCAGATTTTGACTATCCTCTACAAATTTCAAAAGAGTTATCTAAATGATTCTCTTTCCCCAGCAACTCAGAATGAATTTTTTATTTATTCCCCAAATAAATCAACATCTGAAATAGCTCGGATGTACTGCAGTTTCCATATACAAAACTGTTACCTCCTCATGAAAGTTTTCTTTATGTGGAGAACAAATAAATAACACAAATTTCCATGGCAAAAAGGAAAAAAAAACCACTGTAGAGAATAAGAAAGAATTTTTAAGGTCTTTTCTGAAAATCATAAAACAAGTTGGAGACATTTACATCAAGTGTAATCTTTTACGAGCTATTGTACACAGCAACATAAATACCCCCTAATATTCAGTCACCCAGAAATAGCATACCAAAATAACTCCTGGGTACTTAAGCAAAACAGATGAAATATAATGAGCAACTGCAAATTAGAATATGTTGATGTTATCTGAAAAACTTACTGTGTCTTTGGAAGACACTACAATGCATAAAATGAATTCTTAATGCTACCAGGCATGGAGAAAAAAAAAAAAACTTGGGAATATTAGCCCCCACTTGGATGCAGATTGTGCATATTTTCCAAATCCTTATAGAAGTAGTTTTGGTGTCTGGAGTTTGTCATGCAGCTCCCACATATTCGCAAGTGAATGAGGACAGTCACTACTTTCTGCTTTTATTGTGCACGTAGCTTAGAGTACTGCATTTCTCTCCAAAATCCTGCACTTTCCATTGAAATCCTGCCTTAATCATGCTGATTATTATTCAGTGCTTGCATTAAAATACTGGTAAAGGCAAATTTTCACCAAAACACCAGAGCGGGCAGGAAGGTTTTTTAAGATTCTTTGACTGTACATTCCTCAAAGGGATGTCCCACAGTTCACTGATAAAACCTCCACAGCCTGCAAGACTGGGCTTCTTGGGGAGAGCCCCCACTCAAAAATACTCTGATGTAAAAGTGGCAATTCCTACACAACCATCTCTAACATTTAAGCCCATTCTCACCTTGCAGACTTTTCAAGGCTCACCCAAACGTGGTAATGCAAGTCACACCACCTTTCGCCATGCAATTGTTTTCCACACCATGCCAGCACTTGTGGGAGTTCTGCCCAGCCACCCGAAGGCTGGTTTTAAGGCACGGCTGGATGCAGGACACATTCAGGTTTGTTTGGTTCTTTTTCTCCTCACAGATGATAATGAAGTGCCTAGTAAAGGAGATTAAATTTTGCAGCAGTTCTGCTGCTGTGTTTCTAATTATGAATTTAGCTTTTTGCCTTGGATAGGTGCTGGATAGAATGAAAGTAAAGTATTTTATACTTCCAGTAAGAAAGCCAGCCTGTGCCAGGGTGGCTCACAATCCCAAACTCCTATTAAGTTGGTCATTATTGTTCACTTTCCAGTCGAACAGCACAGCACAGGCTCTTTTACTAACATGGGTACACAGGGAATTTGAAGCATTAGTCTTCAATACTATTGTGATCTATATCCTTACAGGAATAGGCACAGATAAACTGTTCATTTAATATAAAATTCTGCTTAGAGCTATCCTTCTCACACTCTCCATATGACATCACAAATACTTTATATTTCACACGAACCACAAATGCAACTCTGTGTGAAAGGTGCAGTAGTCATGACAAATTATAAAGCTCTAAACACATAACATTGAACCTGGGACATTCCAGACGATTACCCTGCAATCCACCTCAGACAGAAAGAGTAATTTCTGATTTTTCAGTGCTGGAAAAATATGAAAAACGTGAAAGGCAGAATGGCAAATATCTTTAAAGTCGACATTTCAGGGTCCTGACAATAAATATTTTCATAACTAAGTATGGAGGTTTGAGATAATGGTATCAATATTTGTTTAAATTATTATAGCATGAGGTTGCCAAGCAAAAAAGCAAGGGGTACTATCATAAATTCTTGGAAAAAAGACAGTGATTAACTGTACTTGTTGCTTCTTTTGGCAACAGAAAAATAAAGCCTCTGTTGCTCTCAGCAGTGCAATTTTCTTATGCCAAAGCTATCTCTCTAAAATCCCTTCAATATGCAAAAGTTAACTTCTCCTCTCTCCATTAAAACATATGAAGAAGTGCATGAAAATATTACAGCTCAGTGAGTGACTTCAGATCATGAACACGCTCGGAACTTCACTGAGGACAAAAACTATTGGTTTGCCATTTGTGCAAGCAAAGTGTTTGCCTAGCTGCTCACAGGATGCCATAGTACTAAACACTGTCATTTATTTGAATTCTATGATTAGATATTAGTTGAAAATTTGCCCTTTTACATTTACTTTGCCTTTTTTTTTTTTCATTTTTTGTGGGTCTGAAGATCCTGTTATTTCTGAGTTTGATTCAGCTTCCCATAATGTTATTTGAGAGATAAGATCTAGAAGGTATTATCATATTGGGAGAGATTTTATCTTAAAAAGGGAAATGAAACCAACTTAAAGCAATGAAAACAAAAACTAGGTGTTCTTTTCCGCATGATTCTGAAAGGCCCCCATTTTAAAGAATATCCATGTACCTATTCAGACAAGAAACTGGAACAAAAAGTAGCGAATGAAACCCAGACACTTTCTGAAGCTTGGGGAAGGACATTTTTATTATTCAGCATCAATTATGCAAAGAGAACTACTATCTGAATAAATGGTTTGATATTTTCAGATATAATGGAGAAACTTACCTGCTGAAATTTTGCAGGCATAAGAGAAGAGCTGTGCTACAGCAAATTTCAGAGTCACCCAGAGCACCCTCACCTCTGACAAGAGCTGTGAGGCAGGAGCAGACTTGCACCCTGCCCCACTGAAAGTGCCAGAGGTGCTTGTAATTAATGCCTGCTGTAAAAGGTGGAATGTGCATATGTAACTTTGTGAACATGTCTGTGAAAGTGCGCAGGGGGATTAAAAGTTCTGAGATGAGCTGCAGAGGAGTGCTTAGAAATTCTTGGTTGCTTATCAACATTTTATGGATGTCTAATGTTGCTGTCACCTGCTGTATTGCTGCTCTCGAACTGAATGTGTAGCTGGTTGATTGCTGGTTAACAATGATTAATAAATCAATAAATCACCAATTCTTTACTCGACTTAAACCACAGAGCTTATCAGTTTTTCCATGTGACAATCATTAGGGAACAAATAATGAAGAGGAAATAAATGCCTTTTTTTCCCTTAAGGATACAAAGGTATCAAAAGATGGATTCAGACAAAAAAAGAAGTTACTCGTTCAAACAACGTGTAAAGAAATGTAAGAATTATTTTCCAAAATATGTACTGCTAAATGGGTTAAAAATCGATTGAAAGAAATTCATGGAAGGAAAATGGTTGTTAAATATAATACTTATATCTGCTGAACCACAAATTATTGATTATACTGAATGCATTTGGTATTTGATTATACTAAATGTATATTGATATACTGAATGTATTTAGTACATTCAAATGTACTATTTGAATAATTATACAGGAGAGGTAACACTACATGTTTGTGCCATTCTAATATTTTTTTCTCAGGCATTTACCAGTAGCCATTGGTAGAAATAAAGATATCTGAGCAGTTGTCTGTTGTTTTCTTTCACTATTGCAAGTTTTTTTTTCTCTACTAAGAAATAGTTCAGGAGCATTTCTGCCATATTGCCTCAGTGCTGCACATAAATCTTTTTGTATGTCACAATAAATACCAAGGACATACTGAATTTTCACAAAACCACAAGTAACAAACTTCATAAACCAGTATGAGTTAAATTAAATAAAATTCCACTTGTTACGCTGATGGAGTTCCAAAGTCCCATCAAAGCCCAGAAACATTGGCACAGTGTACAATTTATGTAATGATTCTGTGGAAAACCCTTGGAAGTGCTGCAGTAATGCTCTGCTTTTCCCCCACCACAGGAATGATCCACAAAACTACATAAAATCAGTTCTCAGATCAGTGAATTTTCATCCAGACAAAACAAAGAAGAGGAGATGCCCCTGAGCTGGCTTCCCTTCACTCTCTGGGAAAACTTTATTCGATCAGCACCTTAAGAGAGGAACAATAAATGGTCCTCATTTGCCTAGGAATTAAGATGAAATGGTAGAGCCAAACAGTGAATGAAGAGCCATTCCTATGTGGAATTGGAAATCACTTGCTTCAAAGTGCTCTCACCTTTTTTTCCCTCTCTCTAGGAAATATTTTTAACAAGAAATAACAGATTTTTTTCATAGCACAGTTTTCTTCCAAAGATGAATTCTAGCATCACAAAGACCTAGATGTTATATCCAAGAAACCCAGTTTTAGGCCCATAAAAATACTTCTCAATATTACTCTAGGTTTAATCACAGTGACATCCTAATCTTTCCTAAGAAAGATAAAATAACACATCATAGCTCCACTTAGTTTCAGAAGGAAGTATTTTCACAGGAGTTCAGTGACAGAGCAGCACTGCTGACGGCTCGGTTGTTAGAGCTGTTTTCTTGGGAAGTGCCTTTAACTATTAAAATATTGCACTCTATCAGACTATGAGGACACTTACCCTGTTTCAAAGACACATGCTGATGTCAAGGCAATGTGTTCCAGAGAATTCCAACGTTTCAAACATGTTTCACAGGGACAAAATACAGTCACTGGATTAACTTTTTGTTGTAGTTATGCAAGGCACATGACCAAAGTGATCTTACCTTCAAATGTGGAACATGGAAGGGGTGAATGGGGTAGGAAGGATCAAACTGGACTACAATCTACTGGCAAACTACTAATCTACTATAGGCTTTTTAAAAAATAAATTCTGGATACATTGTGTCAAAGAGAGTTTAATGCCAGCATCTTTCAAAACAGTATCAAAAATGTTTCATAATCTCAACATAAGTATTGATTCCATTAACATTTTTATTGAATGACATTTACTCATTTTGATTTCTTTCTTCTCCTGTTCTCATTTTCAAATAGCACTTAAGTAACTATTTTTCTAGAAAATGAATGTCAATACTGTGTTCTGTTTACAAAAATTTCCCAGACCACCCATTAGCATAGAATTTAAGTAACAGGGCTGTGTGACGAGTCCCTATCTCTTCATTTGCCAGTTCAACTCCCAATAGTTGAAACAGTAATGCAATATCTTACAAAAATAACTTGAAAGATTTGTTTGTGTTTTAAAAGGAAACTCCAGAAGTATTAACCTTGTCTTTTCAGAAAAGAATTCAGACTTTCTTGCCACTTTCTTTACTATTCCATCTGGCTTATAGCTCTAACTCTTTTGAGAGATCAGAGATGTGATTTTTTTAGGAGGGAAAAGCACAGATCTCCTCCAGTGAGGAAAAGCTTTGGCTCAGATACTGAAAACATGTATATGCTTCACATAGCAACCCTTCTTGAGAACCTTAGAGTTAGATGACTAAAGCAATGTAGTGTTTTGTAGGCAGATATAGAATCTTTTGTGTGCTGCACAGTATAAACACGTAAAAAAAGTTTACAAGTGTATTTTCAAATTCTTTTCACCAAGGGTGATAGTTAAAGTTATCCCTGAACAGATACATTCTGACTCTAACATAAGCTAGGCCAGATCCTGAGACTTTTGGCACACAACACATGGCTGTGTGCCAAACACCAACATTATTAGTCAGCCTTAAGGCCTTTGAAAAACCGCAGGTCATCACTTACTCAGGACTGCATTTCCATTTACCTCCCATCAGCTGACCCAAAATTTGGCAACTTGTCTTTTCTTTAATTGATGCTGAGTACTCAAACATTTTACCAATGTATGAACAGAAGAAAAGTAGGAGGAATAAATATGGACTGACACCAAAATTTAAAAGTATGTGTATTTGCTAATTTACTGACACTCCTTTCATATAAGGCACATTAATAAGTGAGCTGTCCTGCAACTAATACTTATGTATTGATTCAAAGGCAAAGAAGATTACACTGTTGCAATGTATAATTCATGTTGTCAAACACAACATTACAATTTAATTAAGAGGCAAACACAGTTTACCTCCTCAGCAATTATTTTTAAATCTGTGTCATCCATGATAAATGTGATTGTAAAAATGACTGTATCAACAACTTACGATTTCTCTTATAAAAGTTTCCCAAATCTAAACATTTTCTCAGTCTTTTTCAAGTAAATGGCACTTAAATGCATGATAATGTATTTTGACTACATTAGAAGTTTCTTTTAAGTAATAAAAATCAATCTGCCATCATTCCAAAGTTTTCTGAACAGGCTTAAAATGCATGTCCCGTAGTCTATGCTATTTTAGCGTTAAATAATGAGGTAGCACATTGTTCCAAAATTGTTCTGAATTATGTAAACCATTTGCTACATGCTGTTTGGACTTCATGATTTGTTTAGAGTTGTTTGGTAAAGCAGTACTTTCTGTCTTTTCTGTCTTCCTGGATTTGCTTTTCTTTTGTGGAAGCTTATTATGATAATTTTTTCTTTTATCTTTTGCTTTTTCCTCTTCCTCTTCTTCTTCCTCCTCTCCCTCATCCTCTTCTTTCTCCTCTTCCTCATCCTCTTCTTCCTCCTCTCCTACATCCCTTTCCTTCTCTTCTTCTTCCCCCTCTCCCTCTTCCCCTTCTTCTTCTCCATCTTCCCCTTCTTCTTTTCCCTCTTCCCCTTCTTCTTCTCCCTCTTCCCCTTCTTCTTCTCCCTCTTCCCCTTCTTCTTCTCCCTCTTCCCCTGCCCCTTCTTCTTCCTCTCCTTCCTCTTCATCCTCTTCTTCCTCTTCTTCTTCTGCTTCTTCATCTTCTTCTGCTTCTTCTTCTTCCTGCACTCCCTCTTCTCCCTCCTCTTCCTCTTCTTCCACTCCTTCTTCCTCATCTTCCTCTTCTTCCACTCCCTCTTCTTCCTCATCTCCCTCTTCCTCTTCCATTACCTCTTCTCCCTCTTCTTCCTCATCTCCCTCTTCTTCTTCCACTGCCTCTTCTTCCTCATCTCCCTCTTCTTCTTCCACTGCCTCTTCTTCCTCATCTCCCTCTTCTTCCACTGCCTCTTCTTCCTCATCTTCTCCAACTCCCTCTTCTTTTTCCTCCCCCACTCCCTCATCCTCTTCTACTCCTTCTTCCTCTTCTTCATTTCCCCCCTCTTCTTCTTCCTTTTCGTCTTCTCCACCCTCCTCCCCTTCTGCTTCTGCTTCTGTTCCTTTTTCTTTCTCCTCATCTTTTCTTTCCTCCTTAACTTCATCCTCCCCTTCTTCTCCTTCTTCCACTCCATCCTCCTCCTCTTCTGCTTCTGCCTCTGTTACTTCTTTCTCCTCATCTTTTCTTTCCTGTTCCACTTCATCCTCTCCCTCTCCCTCTTCTCCTTCTTCCACTCCATCCTCCTCCACCTCCTTAGTCCTCATATCTTCTTCTTCCTGTTCTTCTTCAGATACTTCTTCTTCCTTCCCTGCCAATGGTTCTCCTAACTCCTTCTCTTCACCCTCTTTGTCTTTTTCTTTCTCCCTTTCTTCATTTTCTTCTTCATCTTCCTTCTCATCCTCTCCTTCCTCTTCTGTCTCTGCCTCTTTTTCTTCCTCCCCCTCTCTATATTCACCTCCTTCCTCACTCTCATTTCTTCCCTCACTTCTAATCTGCTCCTCCTTTTCTTTTTCAGCGCCTTCCTCTTTTGCATACTTCTCCATATCCTCCTTTTCTCCCTCACTCAGTATTTCTTCTTCCTCCATCAGCCTGCCTTGGTCATCTCCTTGATCTTTGTCATCTTCCTGATTAACCTCTTCAGTCTCCTCTGCACTCTCATTCTCACTGTCTTTCTCAGCCTGTGATTCCTGTCTTCCATTTTCTTCATTATCTTTTTCCTCCTCATCTTCATCTTTTTCTGCTGAAACTTCATCTCTGCCTTTCTTACACTCACTGTCTTCTTCTTCCTCCCCTAGTTTACCTTCAATGTCAATTGCTTCATCTAGTTTTTCACTTTCACCCTTTTCACTGCCTCTACTCTCCTGCTCTTGATCAGAATCCTCCCCGTTCTTAATTTCTAACTGCCCATCTTCATCAGATTTAGCATCAGAGTTTGTTTCTTCCTCATTCTGGCTTTTTAAATCAGTCTCTTCTACACAATCTTTCTCATTGTTTCTTATTTGCATCTCCTCAATCTCACTGTCTTCTTTTCCTAAGTCCAAATCTTCCACGTTTTCTACTGTTCTTATCTTCTGGATGTCTCTGCCTTCACTGTAGTCCTCTTCTTTCTTCCTACGCTTAAGCACATACTTTTCAAGATCATAACTACTTTCCTCAGTTGAAGACGATGACATGGTTACAGATATTTTAAACCCTATCTTCTCTGTACTACTTTCTTCTCCTTTGATGTGTGTTTTTTCACTCTTCTCAGATTTTTCAGCAACATCCTTTATTTTGTTTTGACTTTTTATTGCTTCTCGACTTTCTTCCTTTTGAACGGGATTGTATTTTTCTACAATTAAGGAATCATCAGTCCGGGGATGATCTCTGGATGCAGAAGGACGGACCTCTATTTTAAGGGATTGCTTAGATTTAATGGCTTTTGACTTTTTATCAGAAGAATTTGTCCTTTCAGACAGAACTTGATTTTCAGTTGGAAAATTATAAGTTACATCCTCTCTGAAAAATTCAGGATTTTCCACATATTCTTCTTCGCTTTTCACTAACCTGCTTTTGTCCCCAGTCACTTGTTGAACACCCCTTTTCAAAGTACTAACACTTTGTGCGTACTCAGATTTACCTTTTGTTGGTTTTTTTTTGGCTACAGGCTTCCCTACAAAGGCACCACTCTTTTCTAAATCTTGTCCTGGTGACTCTGAAAGTGAGGACTGCTTTTGTAAAGAGCCAGAGTCCAATTTTGAGCCCTCCTTTGTGCAATCAGAATCTTTGTTTTTCAGCCCACCCTTACCATCTCTTTTCAGTTTCACATTTTTATTGTTCTTCTATTCCACACGAGAAGCAGAAAATTAAAAAGAAAGAAAAAAAAAGCATTAAAGACAAATGACAGCAAAAGAAAAAAGTTACAAAAGCATCTGAACAAGAAAAGAAACAATTTGTGCGAGGGGATTAAAAGACAGCACAAAAAGTAGCATATTTCACATGAAATTAATTTGCCAGTGCATCTATGAGAAGAAGTAACATTCTGTTAATAATTCATGTGTTGCTACACCTTTCTGACTAAGCCAGCACTGCAAGGGAATACAGGAAGGACTGTGCATCCAGTACCACTTCTCATGAGGTTACGGCAAACAGAAGGAGTAAGTTCAGTTCTTTTACACCTTCCTCCACCTCTCCCCTGGAAAATCTTCTGATGCACTCTCTGCTATGCTCCTTCTAAGAAGTTTGAAAATCTGCTGCCCTTCTGCTTTAAATTGTATGCTTATTTAACAAATTTTGCAGAATAATTTTTAAAACCTAAAATAACATTATAAAGAAATATAACAAAATGCTGAAAAGACGGGATCACTTTAGGAGTGAAATAAGAAGGTAATACAAAGTATTTTAACTTCATGATTAAATCCAGTAATTTTGCTTCTTTAAATATAATCTATGGTGAATATCTGTCAGTAAAGTTTTTACTTACACTGTGTCCCAAAAGTCAATTGAAATATTTTCGTACCAACAAACCAGTAGAAATGAATGTATGTGAAATGTGTATTTGTGTCTCTTTCTCCTTAAACTGGTGAAACTCTATATACTCTCATCTCAAACCACACTGGATTTGAGGAGTTCTATGTGCCTGCACAAATTCTCTCTGACTTCAGTCAGCTTCTTAGAATTTTAGCTTAGAATTGGATATTCAGAAAATTAGCAAGAGGAGGCCAATAAATTTGTCTAGTTTTTTTGCCTTGCAAAAACAATGCAGTACCAGGATAACATAAGAATTGCAGATTTTTTTGAACATCAGTGTAAATACACATGTATATAATTAGTTACAGTACCTTCTGTTTTTGGAGGGGTGATAATTCTACAGACCAGTCACCAGGATTCAATTTCATAGCATGTGTCTGCAAAAAATAAGATCTTTATTAAAAAAAAAAATTTATATATATATATATATATATAACTAACAGGTAAAGTAGCATCAAAGCTCAGTTCTACTAAACAGAGCTATTTTATGAACATTTTAATATTACTGTAGTTAGGTTAAGACAAATCTGTATGATCATTAAACTCTCCTTTTCACTTCCACTCCTTCATTTACTACTTATAAAGTGAGTGGTAACCAGCCTAGATGGTCTGTAGAGACTGAAAGCCCACAAGCACATTTGAGATCCACTTTCCACTCGCCATGAAGTTGAGGCTACAAATATAACACCTGATCATCACAACCTTCAACTCAACATCCAGTTTGATACCACAGCCTTGAAAGAATATGTTAAAAGGAACATTACACAGCAGACAATTCTCCTTGGAATCTCTCTTCTACATAAAGCAAAAAACCAAAAGGTAAGGCAGAATATTACTAGGTGGGCATGTATAGTGAGATTTTGGTCATATTTCCAAATGATCAGATAATGTTCTTTGCTGCTGTTTGTTAACTGCTTTTGCCTTAATCATCATAATCTTTTTCATCACAGTTGTGGTTTCAGACTTCCAAAAATTTGTATCATCAATATGACATTAAAGGTTTTCCTCCACCTGTCACACTCGTCAATAAGATACATGTTGCCATAGTCTAGAAAAATTGAGGCAACTACGCTATATCAGGGTATTTTCATTTAAATTCAAGAAGAGTGATCATTTTATTTTGCATTTTGACAAGCTTGCCTGATGGGCTTTCTTCAAACTTACTGTTTCATTCTGATAAATGTTTTAAAATTGATTCATGATAAGCTCAAAACCTAAAAGGAGAAGGAAATCTAGCTCATAAAGTGTGCAATATGTAAATAAGGCCAGGCTGTGCATTGTATGTGGAAACATGTTTTTGTCTTGTAAATCAAGTTTCGTAACTGCAAAATAAATGGTATGTACAAACAGACTGTTAAATTACTAAGTACTTTTAAGTACAAGCAAATAATAATTCCTGTAAAATGTGCAATCCCTCCAGCATAACTGACAATATATTCAGAGCTGAATTCACAGAGAGTTTCCATTCCATCAAAGGCTAAAAAAAGACAAAACCCAACTCTCTTTCCAGTGCACTGCATTAAGGCCTGGACATGTCCTTTCTGCTGAGTGAACAAAACTGTTTTAGAAAAGTGTACAAGTGATAAGGTGAACATGTTTTTTAAATAAAAGAAGTATGTAGGAACAAGCTTGGGGATCACCAAATAATCAAAATGTCTGCTTTTCGGTCTTCTCTTTAATATGCTCCACCTGTACTAAACCTCTTCTGGAAATAGGAAAAGATAGCTCTTCTGCTTCATTTCCTGCAATTCTCTCTTGGAAATCATCAAGAAAATCAAGGTCAGAGATGAAGATCACCATGTGGCATCTGGCATCTTTTTCCTTTTCTTTCTGATTGCCAGAGCTAAAAAGTGGGTAGGGGCTGCATTACTTGGACTGCTTTAATCTCAAACTACAACATTACTTGGGATAATAGAACATATTTTAGCATTGGATAATGATGGCATGAAATGCCTGCCCATTTTACTTTCAGTACTTCTTGGTGTCACATAGGATGTTCTGGGCTAGTTGGGAGTTCCGTACTAGAACTTGAAGTGTGATTTAGCTTCTTTGTCTTCCTCTGCATAAAAAATGATTGAATTACAGATCCATTATTGGAATATATTACCATATTTAGGATGTCAGTTGTATCTCCCAGGTTTCTGTCAGTACTGTCATTATCTGAATCTTCTTCTGCAGAGGCTTCACCAGGCTTACCCTTTCGATGATCATTTTCTACAAGGTAAAATAGGGGGAAATGAACAAATTCCATCGGGAAAATCAATATATAGCAAACAGAGCACCCTACGCTTATAAAATAGAGATTATTTCTAATTTTCTGACGTAGAACTGAAGTACTGAGATTCCTCATTCCCCCATCTTAAGACACAGAAAAAACACTTCCATCTCCTTTTCTTCATTGTTAACATTAGAGGTTAGTAATGAGATCAACAATCTAGTCTCGGTGATCTCTGACCATTTCTGCAGGCTTTCAAAGCATAAATATTACATGGGACATAGATTCTTTTGGATAATCTTTTGAATAATAGTGTAACAATTAGACCAAATTAGCTGCAGTCATGATCTCTACATTGCACATTGCCCATGCAGTGGATGGAGAGACAGTGAGATTAACTCCAATGCAGCATTATAAAAATGTTCCTATTTAATTTTCAGGATCACCTCAAGTCCATCAGGTATGACTATTCCATACAGCACAAAACCTGAGGTTTTAGGCCTAGGAAGGCTCTAAAGGCAATTCAAATTTCACTGCATTGCTTTCCTGGAACCAGAAATGCTAGTGGACATGCTGGCTGCTTTACAAATAATCATACTAATTTTAACTGAATTAATTACTTTCAAATTAGATTTGACTGTCCAATAAATCTGAGCTAACCTTTACACAGAAGCACTGCATTCTGCACTCTTCAGCACTGCTCCTTCAACATGCCCAGGAACCCAGATAAGTCCAGAACTGCTCTAGAGAATCTGTGCAAAAGTCCAGTGTTGCATCAGTATTATGGTTATCCAGGCTTTTGCATTAGCTAGAATATTATAAATCCTTATTATCTTAGACAATAGAGAGTATTTTGCATTTCCAAGTAAAGAAGAAAAGTCCTGTAAGAATTAGTAGACCTCTTCTCTTATCCAAGTTCTCTTGTAGACCTTCATGTCTCTACCTAAAAATTGTCCCTAACAATTTTTTTTCTGTAATTCCCTTTTTTTTGGTGAAAATGGAGAGAGCAGTTAATATTCTTACAGTCTTTTTTTGTGAAGTCCTATTTCTAAAGGCTTAAGGAACCACAGCTGCAATTTAGAAGTTGTTTTTTCTTTCACTCAAGCCTCCTCTAAATCTCTGAGCATGTTTTCCAAACATGAATAGTGTGAGGCAGTTTTTTGTCTGCATTTCTCAGCTTTCATCTCTGTATGCTCTTGAGGTAAGACGTGAGCAAAATTTGGGACTAAAGTCTGTTTATCTTCTGTTTGTTTACTGGAATTAGAGTATAAGGGAGTTTAATCAGAAGTGGTGAAGTGGTGAAGACTGAACTCAAACCTCCTTTCATACTCAAACTGAGCATCATTTATGAATGATGAGAGCCAATCTAAACTTATCAGAAGACAGCAGCAAGATGTGGGGACACTTCACCTTTTTCACTGTCTCCATCTGTCGCAGATTCAGCTTTAGGAAGACTTGTTGCAGAAAAACTGAATGGGGTAGTGTTGCTTGTCATAGGCAATGAAGATTTTAAGAACCTTTCTCCCAGTGGGGGCAGAGTTTGTGCCATTCGAATAAACTGTTCTGGTGACCTTTCCTTTAGAAGATAAAAAGAATATATTGAGAATAAGTGTAGAAGAACAAAATGTAAGCAATTTCTCATATTAAATAGTGGTATTTTCTTTTAGTCAATGATAATTTTTATACAAAGCAGAAAAAAATATCTTCAATATTTCAATTATTTATAGTCCTAAAAAGTGGACAGGTACATAGAGGGATTTTTTTAGATTGTTTATACACAATAATTTCAAGCAATCTTAAAATACAGAAAAAGGGGAAAAAGAACTTATATTCAAAATTTCTACTTAAAATGAAAAACTACTCTTTCAAATAACACTGAGATATTTAATCCACAACATCAATACATTTTTACAAAACAAATGCAGATTTTAGTAGAGTTAGTTTTCAGAGAGGTAAGTGAAATAATCCAACTCATCATGCTACTTAAAGGAATCACATGGAATGCATAGTGGAAATAAAGCTGAAAAGACTACTGTTTTTAGTAGTTACAGGATTTAGGGATATTTTAAGCTGATTGTGAAATGTTCTCCTTATATATTTTATAAACTATGAACTTGCTTAATATATTCAAGGGCTCGGAGGGAACAACAAAAGAGTCAGGTTCTTGGCATCATTTAAAAATATTTATAAAATATTTTTAAAAATGCAGTGGAACAGGTTCTACATTTTAGAACAACAACAAAAAAAATACAATTTGAACTTTTTTCACAGAAATAAACAAGCAAAATCAGACCAATACCTATGTTTTTCCTGCATCCATTTTTGGGATCAGGGTAAATACTAATTTTTCTTTTTATACATTAAAATTATACATTTATCTTAAGACGATGTATTTATCTGTTGGGTATATGGTGTGATTTTTAGCTTTAGAAGTGATTTTGTTTCCTAAAAGAAGTATGTCAGCTCTAAACAGATCTGGATTTACCCTCTCCCGACGTCGCATTCGTGCTGCTGACAGCTGCAAGGTGTCTGCCAGTACAAAGTCTCCACTCATTTTAGGGATGGTAGCAGTCAAAGGATTCTCATATAAATCTTCCAAGAGTATTTCTTCAGATCCTTTAGGTCTTGGAGCAGCAAAAACCAGCATGTGACAACCACCACAAGCAACCTACAGCTCCAAAAAAAAGGTCTGATTATTTCAAGTATCAATACAAGAGTGGCATTTTCTTACATCATCTCAAGGGTCTTAGATTATAAGAAAAATGCAACAAAGGTAAGACATACCAAATTGCTTTAAATTTTGCTCCTAATTACATCAGCAAGATAAAAATCCCTAATTATGTTCACTAATGACTAGTGATCTATCTTCACTTCTTCTTAGCTGAACACAATATATTTGTATTGAACAGAACAAAAGACAGATATTTCCACTGATTTTCAAGAGATTTGAGCTAATTATTTTGATACTAGTCAAATGTGGCCAATACTGGTGGTTTCAGTTACACAGATCTAGTTGTTTTATCTCAAAATCCACAAAATGTAAAGCAAATCGTAATCTCTCCAATATATGCAATATTATTTCACAAAGATCAGAAGTTTCACATTTTAAAAAGTTTAAAAACTTCACCACTTCTAATTAAACTTCCTTAAACTCTAATACCAGTAAACAAACAGAAGATAAACAGACTTTAGTCCCAAATTTTGCTCAATCCTGAGTCATGTTAGCATTTTTGAAGCTGACAATTCTGTGACACTTATTTCTTCTACACTTTGAAAAATAGACAAAAACAATTCCCTTAAAATGAAAGAGTATTTCTGTTTCTCATACCATTTGGATTCTAAAAAGTAAAACCTCAAATATTCTCAAGGTTTAAAAACATCCCGCTGTACTAAAATTGCCAAAATTGAAAAGGTGACACTCCGGTGTTTTCAGAAAAGATATCAATTTCCCCCTATTCCAACAATCTAAGAGTAATAAACATTTCATTTTATAGGCTACCACAGCTCTATACACCAAATCACCATAGCAAAAAAATACTGAATAAAACGTTAAAAAAGAGTCTATATGTGTAGTCCAAGCCAAAGAAATTCTAAACAGGTAAGCATACATAATTTCTTTTTTCTTTCAACTTGTGTTGTCATCTAATTAAATGTTAAAGAAATAAATACTTCTATAATAAGATTTCAATTCTCATTAATAACGTGTTTCATAAAAAGGTGTCAGAGAAGCACGAACAAAAGTTTTACCAAAAGCACTGTGAACTTCAAGAAATTATAACACAGAGTGGGATCAAACAGGTTTGTAAAACTCTCTTCTCCAAAGCCCAACTTGCCATGTCGTCCATCTCCAAAAGTAAACATGAGGCCATTCTCTACATATGGGAAAAAAGGATGTTACAACCAAGATTCAATACAAAACCAGGACAGAATCAGAATAACAGGCCATGAAAGTAAGGAATACTTTTCTTCCAAAACCAAAAGCTGAACAATTATTTTTGGAATTTCAACAGATGAATATGATTTTAAAAAATATGCATGTTTTCAGACAAAGGACTGTCTGAGATGCAAGTTAGTCTAGACAATTCGTAAAAAAAAAAAAACAAAAAACAAAAAACAAAAAACACCCTAACAAAATAACAAGATTTAAACAGTAGAGAAAAACAAAGGCATCTAAGCAAGAATTTTGTTAGAGCAAGGCAGGTTTATGAGGCTATAATTCCCCAGGAGATACAGGGCACAGAGTCACGCGTGGCATGGTTGTGAATCAGGAATTCCGTCTGGCTTCCTCACTGACTCATTTACCCTTCAGAACCAGTACACTTGCACATTTTCTGCTACTGTTTATTGTATAACAGATACAATAGCAAATTGTTGGAAGTTCATTTCAGACTTTTGCACTTACATACCTGCTATTACAGCAGTGTGATTTTCCCCACATGCAACATTACGTATTTTATGCTTCTTCAAGTGCTTCACAGACTTTGGTACGGAAGATTCAAAAACAAAAGTACCATGGCCCAGCTGCCCATATTGTCCAAGTCCAAAAGTATAGACATCTGTCTCTGAAATTGCACAGGCAAAGTAAATAAAAAATATGCTAATATATATACATATATATATTTATATAGTAAACGGCTTTCTATTAGCCAAAGGGAAGGCAACTGATATCAGCAACAAAAAAGCAATTTTTAATCAATTAAAAAAATAATTAAAAAAATGTACTATCCCTAATCAATTACATTTATCAATTAATAACAACATACGACATAATAAAAATAAAAATAAAAATAAAATAAAAAAAAAAAAAAACAAAAACTGAAGCACTAAAATATATACAGAAATTTTTGAATGATTCAATATGCCATATATTTTCTAACATAAATGCAAAATAACCCACTGGTCACAAATAAATGAGGTACCAATTAAAAAAAAAAATTAACGAAAGTTACATACTGCAATCAATTCAAGACCACAATGTTTACACATATGTGCATTTTCAAGTGCAATAGTCTCATCTTAATTTCTCTTTACCTTCACGTACCTTGTATGACCCTAAAATTCATAGACAAGACCTCTTTAAACCAATATTCATTTGTATGTAAGAAGTGACTGGAACAGAAGAGGTTTCAGCATTCTGTTCAGCTACCAAATCAGCCCTGCACTAAATACAGAGAAGACTACAATTGTGTTATCTTGTGACAGAATAATCATCTTTCCACATTTACATTTTGTCTGTTTAATGGTCTGTCTGTGCCAGGAAAAAGAATAAAAGCTTCTCCAATGCAATAAAGATTCTTGGTGTGTCCATCCCTGGCGCTCCATCACAACAGGGGAAGACTGTGAAGCTTGGAAATCTTGATGAGGTCATGCTTGAAAAGAGAAGTTCTTTGGGAAAAACAAGAAGTTTTCCTAGAATTTTATTCCCTGCTCCTTTTTCTTTTGCATGTGGGCAACAAAGGAAAAGCCAGAGAACTATTACTTGAAGTACTTGAAAAACTATTAAGTAAACCTGGGAAAGATTGGAAAGGACAAAAATTATTCTATGTTAAGTAAAAAGAACTTGGGAGCAAAAGATATTGTTACATCAGTGTTATGAATTCGGTGCAGAACATGCCCACTTTGACTGCAGAGATGCCATCAGATCAAAATGGATCCACAAACTGGAGAAAAACTAAAAACTGATCATGTAACCATTCCCTCAGATAAATCCTTCAATAAATCCTTCACTGCTGTCAGGGAAAGAGAAAGCAGAGAACAGACTCAGTTACAAATCACTACCACAGTACACTTACACTAAACTTTCCGATTTTAAAAGAACCTCGATGAAATAATGCACTACATATGGAAATGTTCTTTCTAGGAAAGGCTTTGCCCTTTCTATTCCTTTAAAACTGTGCCATATTAAGATGTCATGAATTCCCACTGTAAGAAAACCCAACGGTCTCACTTTTTTCCAGATTGTAGATGAAAGATATTGAGTAAACCTTTTTTTTTTTTTTTTTTTTTTTACTAAATGCAATGGGAAAGCTCCCTCTGCTGGAAATTTTAGTGGAAGAAAGCAACACCTTCTCAGGAGCTTTAGAAAGTAAACCCAGAAATTTCCTGTAACATTTAGACTTTCTGCACAAGGATCAAGAAACTACACCTGAAAGACAGGAGCTTTTTCTAAGCAAACCAGAGTCTCCTATTCATTTTAGCAAATTACTTCCTCAGGATGGCTGATTCCATAAATTCTGCTTAGAAGTATTGCATTTGTCTTAACGTTTCTTTGGAAATTGGTAGATCTTGTAATTTTCAAATTATATGGTTTTATATGATTAACGTAATTACTTTGAGTGAAGTTGGAGGGTTTTTTTCACATTATCTTTAATTCTAGCACGAAATAAGCAATGTATTCTTCCTTTGCGTCTAGAGGGAGATGTTCTCAAATGTTAATTTTAAAAGTGCAGGAAATTTTTTCTTTTATCTCTTTCTGCTGACAATGAGGAGAAAGGGGCGATCCCAAGCTGGGCTGGAGCGTCTTTATAAGAACAATGACTTCTGCTGCTGCTCTTACAGACCAGGGGCACCTAAATGTTGCTCCTCCTAAACTTACTTCTTAGTCAATTAACAGGGCACAGGAAGAGAAAAACCTTGCATCTTTCTTAAGCAATTCACTGCTCTGGTGTGGCAGTGAGGCCGAACCTCAATAATAACCTCATTTAGTAGAAATGAGGTATTTTCTCCAATCTGTCCTTATAAATACATGGAAAGAAAAGTGAATGGCAAAGCAACCTCATACACTTAGTGATAAAATGACAGTGATAAACTTCCCCATTCTGAACTTGGATTTGCCTACAGTAAAAAATTGCACTGTCTCCAGTGCATCTGTGCAGGCATATTTTGTAATCTCCATGATTACTGGCACTATCAATAAAATAGTCCTAGGCAAAAATCTATATAACTTTCATATTTTTTTTAAAACATGTCATTTACCTAAAGAACTGTGTGAGCTCTGAGAATGTTTTTAGGAATTATGTATTCACTGATATGTATTTAAGGCTACAGATGAAGTTTAAAAACCCACAGAACTAAACCAGAGCAAACAGGTATGCTTACATCATAGAATCATGGAATCACAGCATGGTCTGGGTTGGAAGGGACCTTAAAGATCATCTAGTGTCAACCCTCCCTGCCACAGGCAGGGACACTTTTCACAAGACTAGGTTGTCCCAAGCCCCATCCAGCCTGGTCTTGAACACTTCCAGGGATGGGGCATCCACAACTTCTCTGGGCGACTTGTAGTGCCTCACCACCTTCTAAGTGAAGAATTTCTTCATCTAAATGTAGTCTCATTCAGTTTGAAGACATTCCCCCCTCATCCTGTCACTACATGCTCTTATAAATAGTCCCTCTCCATTTTTCTTGTGGGCTCTCTGCAGGTTCTGGAAGGTTGCAATTAGTTCACCCCAAAGCATTCTCTTTTCCAGCTGAACAACCCCAATTCTCTCAGCCTTTCCTCATGGGAGAGGTGATCTATCCCTCTGATCATCTTGGTGGCCTCTCCCCATAGATTAATTTCCAAATATTATTACTATTATTATTATTACTGTAACTATTATGTCAATGGGCTATTCATTCTTACAGTAGCTTTCTTTTTAAACATCTTATACTGAAAAATGTTACTGCAAAAAATCATCTATCAACACAATACTCAGTATTACCAGACCTAGTAATTGGATTTGGGGATTTCAGTATGAATAATATAAAGATTTAAGAATGATTTGAAAAATCTAGATAATCCCATGTGGTTTGAACAGTGGGTTCTGTCAGGAAAAGGTAGAGCTTTATCATCCTTTTCATCCTCTTTCAAAGGGTGTTGTGGTTTTCTTTTCTTTCTAAAAGACCTTGAGACAGAAGATGAAAAATCCAACATTTTACATACTAATGCACTAATGTGCTGTATTGTTGTGTCAAACATTCTATTCTTGAAGGACTTCTTCACTTTTTCCTTTGAAGAGCTATCTTTGCTTTCCCTCCTTTCAGAGAATGAAAGGAGGTAATATATCCTTCTGTAGGCAAGATTATTCCCAGAGGATCTGCCGTCATCTGAAAAAAACTGGAAGATATTAACGCCATTCCAAATCATCTGTTTCCTCTTCTCCAATGCCTAGATTCACATTTATTATTATCCTGTTAAAACGCTGGACTGAAAAAGTACACAAATTGTGATTGTTGCTCCCTTGCATTTCCTTTGAAAGTGATAACATCAATACCTTTCATTTTCAGCAGGAAGCAGCTGCAAGCACTGGGGTAGTGGGTAGTAGGTATTTCAGTCTCTGAGAGGGCTCCCGTGGGATGAGGATATGACCTTCTCGGACTGGCTGAACGACCGCCATGAAATTAATAGGTTTGTGCTACCTCAGGGAGAGAAAGCTTCTGAATGCTAGAATTTTTAACTGCAGTTTTGTTCCTTCTCTAGAACAACTGCATATATTAAAGGCAGAAGTAACGTTAAGGCTTGTAAAGAAGATAGATTCAAATACCAATACCATAGTCAGTATTTCAAAAATTTAACTTTAAGAGGGTTTTTTTATCCCCAAACATTGGTCTCAACAATTTAGTTCTTGCCCTTTGGGAAAAATAATTGAGTTTCCTATTTTGGAATTTCAGAGAAAAAAAAAAAAAAGGAATTATTTTAATATAAAATTCTACCACTTATTCTGATACTTGTTGGAGAGATTCTGAACAGTAGCTTCATTTATAACCCAGATAACAGTGGTTCTCACCATACAAAATTGCCAATAGTATAGATAAGTCATAAAAAAGAAATCAAATGAAGTGCTTTGGAACAGACTAATTATGCATGACAGTCAGGAAGAAACTTGCCTTGTACTTTGTAAGATAACTGGATTATGATTTCTTCTAATTTGATAAACCTTAAGTAGAAATGATGGCAAGAAATGAGCCAAGACGTGCAACAGTCTCTCCACATGACACTTCCTCCTACCCTATTGCTATGTTAAATGAGATAGATGAGGCTGGGGAATATTCAATACTCAGACACTCACTTCTTGGGTTTTTTTAAGAATGAAATGTCACATCCTTAAAAACTGGAAAGACCCTGAAAGGATGAGAACCATATCAGTATTGTGATATATTGTGTTACTAAGACCAAGCAGCACTCATTTTTATGGAAGATGATACATGAAATGAGGAATTTCTTCAAAATTGTACTGATTTCTTAATTCATGAAAATGAGCTTAAAACAGGTATAAATGCTTCTGCTCTTCTTCAAAGATATATCATCAGAATTCTCAATTTGTGGTCACTCTGTTTTATCTCAAGATGCAATTCAGGACTGATTTCAAGTTAAGTTTCTGGTGCTAAAACTATGTCACAATCACTTTTAAAATTATTATTGTCCATACCTATCCCTTTTCACATTTTTTTCCCAAATTTTTCTTTGAGACAGAAAAATTTCTCTATGTTAACACTATTGACAAAGTATCTTTCACTCCAGACAGTAGTTCCACTACCCTCTACTCTTTCACTCAGTGTCCTGGCAGAAGTTCACAGCTGTAACCAATTTAATAATAGCTGAATCACGTTAAAAAAACAACTATCTGACTTTTCACTCCTATAACAACTGCTGTTAATCTTTAGGAATCTTTATTTTGTTTGAGGTTATACTTTTCCTCTTTTGGTGACTCAACTAGATCTCCTGGCACTCAACACTTTGACTGACAGCTAAGCCAGCACTGAATTTCTTATTTGCCTTCTACTACAAAATCTATTTCCATAAGCAACTGAATCTTACATATTAAGACACTGGCTTACATTACGATGTATTAATATGAAAATATCTTACTATGGTATGTCCTTCTACTACTTTTAGTTTTTTGGCATTTATATTTTGCTTCCTTGTTCTAGCTCTTGTACAGATTTCACTGTAATGATGATGGCATTCAGGTCTTCACCTTTCTACTAAATCTCTGTAAGAGTTGTTTGTTGTGATGAATTTTTATCACATGAAATACCATTAGAACGAAATATCTATTGTTTGAATCCAGATTTATGGTTAAAAACCAATCAATAATGATAATCAAATTCTTTCTGCAGAACTTCACTTTATAACAGATAAAATACTGCTATGATTTACACATTTGTTGGCCTACAATTTATGGTAATTCTTTTGCTCATAATGATAATCTGATTTCATGTAAAGAAATTTATTTTATGACATAGAATACTGCCAGGGTAAGACTGCATGTTGGTGGAAGATGAGAGACAAAGTCATTGAAATTTAGACATATGTTTGCATTATTTCCTGGATTGGGTACTGCTATTTCCTCTTCATAGTTTTCCCAAAGGAATTTTATCCTACCCAGAATCTTGCAGCTTGAATCATTACACACAGCCTTTCCCAGCATTTCACTTCCACCCTTACTCTCTCCAATGGCTTGCAGTACAATACCACATCATATTACCTGCAATCTCCCTCAGTTAGATTTTCAGTTTATATTTTTGAAATTTTAGTTGCATAACCTCGAAGGCATGTCACAAGATTGACAAGAGAATACATAGACTTTTCAGAATACAGATTTAAGGACTGATAACTATATATCCAACTTGTTTTTATAGCTTTTGCAATTTTGGTAGGAGAACAATTACAGGCTATACAGCCTTACAGATATTATATTCGTTACAAGCCAAAGCTGATACTTTTTAAACCATCTGTAGGCAAAGTGAAACTTACCTTTCCTGCTTCTCTAGTACTATAGTTCAGGATAGAACTTGTGGAAATAAATAGCCAGCAATGCTTTGCACATATCTCTTGGAAAAGCTGAGTCACTGCTAGATAACTATTTAAAAGTTCAGTAACATACACCATCTTCCAAATACTATACATGTGGCCCTGTGAACTATTCTGTAACAGTTGTATTTGCTGATTTTCATAACTTGTATGATATGTCAAATGTCTATATCTATACTAGTTTTATATGTGTGCTAAAGATTCTCCTCAAAGGCACAGGGAAAATCTGTATCACAAGAAGAGATATTTAATTCACTCAGGCATCTAGCAGATAGTGAAGCTGCTACTTGAAAAAGTGACTACTTGAGCTACTGCTTGAAAAGCGACTCCCTAAATACTTTCTAAATATTCAAGGTCATTTCAATTTACTACAGAATGGAATCTTTCCTCTAAAATTTCCCCCCTCACTGCAATACCACTTTTAAAGTCCTTAGAGGAAAAAAGCATTAATCATTTGTGTTGCACTAGGAGGTGCTGGTTTATTACAGTTCCAGTAAGAGAGGCTCTCAGACTAGGTAAACTTCTCTTAAAATGCTATTTATTGGAGCTAAGACTATAAAAAACCCCAAGATAGTATTCATTTGCCGGGAATCCCAAGCTGTGTGGAATTGAACAGGTTCAGCATGCTGTGCAAATCCCATCCCTGGAAGGTTACCCCATTTCGGTCATTTGAGCTCTTACAGGACTTTCTTACATGTAAAACAACTCCATACATCATTTATATTGTCATAAAAAGACATTTACGTGGGAACTTGCTTGATAAAGGCAAGGTCACACAAGTGGTGTCACCAGTGGTATCAAGCAGGATCCCATTTACATCCAATTTCAGTGCGAAGCAAATTCTTTAAAGGAAATTGAATTTAAGACTAAGTTATAGGGCTAAAAAAAAAAAAAAAGCCAGTTAAATTACATACCTGTCAGCACCACTGTGTGCTCTCCACCACAAGCAACCTTATTAACTTTTTCCATAATTCCCAGTACAGGCTGTGGGACTCTATTGTTCTTCAGCTGTTCAGGCAATAATCCCAGTTTCCCATTTGCAGGTTCTCCAAAAGTATAGAGCTCACCATCTCCTGTGAAAATATGGAACAGGGCATGGTTTCCAGCATGCACTCAGAAGCAAGGGTGGGTTGTCAAGACTGCTGCAGACACAAACCATTAACAGAAAAGTCATTACAGGGTAACTGAAAATATTTGTATAATGCCCAAACAGCTGTGCAAAGCTCTCCTTTGATGGGACATGAAGGTGCTAGATTTTAGCCCCCTCCAAGATCAGAATCACAATATTTAGTCTGCAAGAAATGCAGCCAAGGGAAAACCAAAACTGTATACATCCTGCCTCTGAGAGAGCACTGTGGGTCATCTGCTCCAACCTCCCTGCAAAAGCAAGGTCATCCCAGAGCACATGGCACAGGATTGTGTCTAGGTGGCTCTGGAATATCTCCAGTGAGGGAGACTCCACACCCTCTCTAGTCAACCTGTTCCAGTGCTCGGTCACTGCACAGTAAAGAAGTTCTTCCTCATGTTCAGGTGGAACTTCCTGGGCATCAGTTGCTGCCCGTTATCTCTTATCCTGTTGCTTGGCACCGCTGACCAAAGCCTGGTCCATCCTCTGACACCTCCCTTTAGGTATCTACAGATGTTGATGAGGTCCCCTCTCAGTTGTCTCCTCTCAAGGGTTTTCTACATTCTTCTATATTTTTTTCTAGGAGTTGTTTTGCAGTCATTTCAATCTGTCTGCCTTTTTTAAGAATCAGAAAATTATCTCAGCTGTAAAAAAGTATATTTCATTTCATTTCCAGCCTATGGACCGTGTTTAGGCTTTTCTGTTCAGTTTGATTTCCTGTTTTAATTTTTTCTTCTTATGTCTATGTGCAGAAACACTCTGAACAAGCTGATACTTTGCAGTTATTTGCAGCAGCATCAATTTTCTATTCTAAAACAGCAGCCCAATTAAAAAGAGAAAAAAACAACTGCAATGTGTGGTTTTCTGTAACCATTCTGCTGACAGAGATTTTATTAGGGATTCCAAGCAAAAAGAATGGAAAAAACGCAACAACAAAAAGAACCTGTATTTTTTGGAAGGTGAATATTGTTTTAATACTCTTAGATCAGCCTCATATTTTTGGAAATGAGTGGATAAACCCCTAAAAGCACTTGGGAGATAACTACTTAGTCAGTTCTCTTTGAAGAGACCAGCAGTTCTTTTTAAACACTACTGCACTGAAAAAATTAATCCAATCACAATCTAATTAATAGGATTAGAGATTCAAATGGCCAAGCTTCCAATGACTTCCCAAACTAATCAAGTTTATTACATTTTTTCAACTTAATAATCCAGCTAACAAAGATAAAACCATTTACTAAAGCAATTTTTGAATACATTACACATCCCTTTAAGGCAAATAGTGGTCTAAAAGCTATGAAGAATAGCAATCAAGCATAAAAAGAATCCAGTCAAACCCAGATAAATGTTGAGTGCAGCATGTGTGCAGTAAATCTGCATGCTAAGGACATGATGTACTGTGTGCAGTACAACAGAACCTGGTTATTTATTTTTCTTCTCTCACATGAGTCACATTCTCAGGTGCTGAACTTTCCCTGACGTGGCACATTTTCTGTATCACTAAACTTTAGGTCCCAGGAGCATGTCAAGGAAATGGGCAAGCAAATGAAAAATGTCTCCCAAAGGCAAATGTGCATCCTGCAGATGAGAGCAGATAGGAGACCTGGCTGGTAGCAAATGAGGACAGTGGACAAAACAACTGGATTACTCTATCATTCCTTGAATAAATGAGGAAGAAAAAAAAAAGAACTATTTTTTTTAAGACCAAGCTGGTTAAAACCATCTCAGACACTGAAATTCAGAGCACTTAAGTGTTTGTGGGATGAATGATCTTTAAAACCAGTCCTTAGAAATAATGACAAAATACATTAAGGAAGGAACTCGAGGAAACTGCAAAGGTCTCTATGAAAAGACATCTTTTCAAAGAGAATTTATCTTGACCTTGATTACAGTAACAACTCAGGCAGAGGAGACACTAGAAGATATAAGAATATATTCAACTCCTTTCTGGCTCCACAAATCTAATTCTGCTGTAGACACCAGAGCAGTGGTTTAGGTACATCAGCTTTTCCTACTCTCCATCTCCTCCAGTGGATGAGCTACACATGCTTGCCAACCTTAATGCTTCCTGAAAAACTGTCCCCTCCTGAGTGAGGCACATCAAGTAAGGATCTGTGTAAGGGCTCAAAATCGTTGCTACACTCTTCCAGCTCTTTGTTTCTATGTTGCTTTGTTTGAGACAGATCTCAAATACTGGGACTCAGCATCCCAAGTCTGCAAAGAGAAAGGAAACATACTGTGAAAAAGTCCTGAAGAGGGTTGGAAGCCCTAAAATCTTCTTTTCAGTGGAACTCTTTAAAGAATGCAAAGAAGAAGGAAAGGAACCAATACTGTCTGAAAAGAAGGCCTTCTAGAAAGCAAAAGTAAGAAAGGTAATAAACTTTCTTGGAACTACTAGATAAGTGACACTGCACTGTGCTTTACAGCAGTTAAACAATTTAAAGACAAAAACCTAGTAAAAAATCTTTTTAAAACCACCCATTTCAAAGAAATAACAATTTTAGTTAAAAGAAAAAAGAAAGCTGGAATCCATACTTCAATACTATTTTACTTATTAATGAACATCCTGCCCTGGAGAGGGCACTCTGTGTCCACACTATGTATTCCAGTATCCTCATTAACCACTTTTTAGTTTTAACCCAGATATGCCTGTGATCCTAACAGTCTGCTTAGCTAATGTACACCTTATGTCCAACATAAACATATTAAGAGAGGGAACCATATGGTGCCGTGCTCATCGTTCAGCCTGACAGCACGTATTAGGTCTTACATCCTGCCAGTATGTTACATTATTAAACACCGTATATTATTTGATGTTTAAAAGTCAAAGTGTAGTAATTCTATGGTATCTAGTAACTAGAACACATTGTGTGACTATGGTACACTCGGATTAAATGCATAAGGTTTGTTAAACACTGGATACACACCGACACCAGTACAACAGAAGATCAATTCAGCAAAAGTACTTGGATGTCCAATACTAAATTTTTATGGTAGCTGAAGTATCAGTCAAATAAAGCTGTCTGCAAGGGCCCAAAGGAAAGTAATAAAAAAAAATTTATACTTTCACCACAAAAAAGGCCATGTGTGTGTGTCAGCAGTTTCAGCGAGATAGACTGAAGCCAAATTTGTGAAGGATCTACAGATGCTAAAGCTCAAAATTAAGATATTCCATCTCATATTCAGGCCTGTTTAGGTAGTAACAGGTTCAACAACTCCTCATTTTCACAGGTGATAATCAGTTCATCTTCCTCTTAATATTTTGAGAGGCTCAATTTTTCTTAACCAGCTGAAACCCCAAGCCTTCTTTGTTATCCCCTTTCATTAAAACTTTCCACTTCCTTAGAGCACTTGGCAGCACACACTGTTCTCTCTTTACTCTTACATGCTTGTCCTCAACCTTTCTACTAAAGAGAGCTTTTGTGACATCCCACTGCAGTTTCAGAGCTTCAGCTCATGGCTCTAAGGCAGAGAGACACACCTTCTTACCCCATCCATCAAGTAAGCATCTTTTTTTTCCCCATATATTCTGAGTTTCAGAAGCTGTACGTTTCCTAACAGGTGCTGAGCTCCTCATCAGTCCCAGGCACTTAATTCATTTACTGTAATAAAGGTTGCACACTACCAGCATAACACCTAATTAATATTTGTCCACCATAGCAAGCTCTCATTCTGTTAACAGCATGTTCTCAGGGAGCGATATAATATCGTATGTGGAAAAGTAACATTTATCAAGTAACCTGAGAAAGGTGTCTGATGGAATAGCTCCTGGGTACCCATTAAAAGCTTTACAATCAAAACTATTGATCCTTTGAAATCTTTAATTACTCTGAGGGGACCAAACTGTAAAGTTTAATAATGTAAATCTATATGGCTGAGAGGAATTCACGGCTGCTCATACATAACACCGTCAATACTGGCTGATAAATTCACCCATGCTGGCATTATTTTAAAAATAGCAGAATCTTCACTCTGGAAACCGAGAGTTGGGAGGACAGAATTGGAAGGCAAAAGAGAGGTGAGTTGGTTTGGAGATCAGCCAACAGCTCACTGTAGCATGTGCTTCTCCTCATACCATATACTGTCTGTTTAACTGACTCCAAAACCCAAAATTTAAGATATAACATCAAACTTTGATAACAACCTTGCACTGCAAGCACATGAGATTAATTTTTCCTCATAACATAGTAACTCTTCAATATGTATATTTCTAGAGAAGAGGGAGATTATTGTTTGACCATCACTAACCTCTATTCCTCTTCTTACCTGTTATCAAGGCAGAGTGATAATATCCACAGGATACAGAGGAAACAGGTTTTCCAATATCCACTCGACAAGGGACACTGACACAGGATTCATTGGCCAGGCCAATCTGACCTTCTGAATTATCACCCCACACAAAAAGCTGCCCATCCTCTAAAATGAAAACACAGATAGTTAACAGATTTAAAACAAAAATTACTAAAAAGTTAATCTACTTATTGAAGAGTGTTTCAGAAAATCTGTGTATGATACTACTAATGTCATGATCCCAGGGACATAAAATTATACTTAGCACAATGTAACAAAGTAGTCTGAAGTAAGAGGGTATCCATTAAGCCTTTCAAAAGTGACAGAGAACACTTATTCATCAACTGATGTTAGACCATAAATAGCAACAGCAAAAGTACTATGTAAAAACACTCCTTTAGAAAGAGGAAGATTGAGTGTGTAAGACAATTCAGTTGCTAGAGGTCAGTATGAAAATATTACAGTGAATTTAAAGTATCTTCTAATTTCTAGGTTCAAGTCACCTCTTTCTTATTCTTCCAAACTTATTCTCTGTTCTGACTCTGTCACACATCCTACTTACTCATGCCTTATCTTTCAGTTCTCTTCACAGCTGATTATGTTGCCCAGCTTAATTTTGCTTTCCTTGAACTACCACAATACCTGCTGCAGGTTAATTAAAACCAGCCTCTGTTGACACAAAGACCAATGGCAGCAGTAAAAAACAAACAAACAAACAAGGTAGCAAACAACATGAAAAATCTCTTCTAGAAAACGAACAGTCTTGTCTCTGTATTTTTCTTACCAGTGGGAAATAAGCTGTGAATAAAAAAAATGTACCATCTGCAGTGCTACTGAGACAGTGTTAGGAAGGAAAATCATTCAAAGTTGTCTTAAAAATCTCAGGAGAATGTCAGTAATCATCATAAAAAGGTAAGAACCAAACAAGCAGGATAGCAATCTGAAATTACAGCCTCAATAGGTTATCCTAAATATGTATAGAAACAGCTGCTTTACACCAAAACTTTGAGAAAGTACTTTATAGGGTAATATAGGACCACCACCCAATGGCTGAAAGTATTATAACTGTGTGGACTCCAACATAATGTGATGGTATAATTTTGACACCTGAGAAATAGGCGCTGGGTTTGGACACTCCCAGAATTAGTAAGGAATGACACAGCTGTGTAGGATGTGCCAACAGACCAAAACAGTTGAAGTAAGAAGTGGAATTAGAGATGCCTGGTTTTCACAAGATTCATGTTTTGTAGTTGGCTTCCCTGGAAATACACTGAAGACTTTTTCCATTTTGAGGGTATTCATACTGTTTATCTTTTGTAAGGATTTCTAGTCCAGGTCAAGCTGCCACTGCAGGCCATCGCTCGTGGAAAAGTTCTACTTTCACAAAAACTGTAGGAAGATAGTAAGACTGCCACCCCTCCCCAGACTGTGTTAAAATAGGCAATTGGTTATCAAAAAATGACTATGGTTAGCAAGGAAAGAAGACAGGGAGGATAGAAAATACATCCACATATGCAGACAGAATGCTGGAGTGTTTCCCTGGAACACCAGGCTGGACACATAAAAGTAGATTTTATCAGCAGTTGCTCTTACCAGTTACTGCTGCTGAGGTGTATGATCCAGCTGCTAGCTGCTTGATCTTGTGCTGGCTGGTGAAAAAACTTACTAAATGAAATGTGGTCCTTTCCTCTGTGTCACCTAATCCCAGCTGACCTTCACTGTTACCTCCAGCAGCATACACATTTCCTTTTTCTGCATACAGAAGAGCACATGGAACACATAGAATGAAGAAACTGGAGCAAGAAATTTAAATCTCAATGGAAAAACATCACAGAAGTGTTGGGTCTACTGCCCTGAATTACACCTGAGCTGACATGAGCAGTTTCTTTTGTAGCTAACAAGGAGGCTTTCCTGCACACGCTTGGATCCGAACTTCCTAAAACCCTTACATGTATTTAGACTGTCTGCATTCCTCAATATTCTGAAGACTGGCCTAACAAATAAATATAATTTGAAGTTTCTGCAAGAGTTCTGAGGAAATTACTACCAACAGCCCTGGCAACCAGAAGCAACTCCTTTCACAAGTAATGCATGTTTTAAAATAAAATAAAAGGAAAATAGTGAATTATGTCCCAGATAAGAAAACTGAAGGTGTATTAGTATGTAAATTAAAGAGATTAATAACTTGATAGTTTTGAGTACTGTGAATGAAATACATTTTTACTTAGTTTTTTATTAGAAATATTTTACTTTAATATTCAGATAACTTTCAATTTAATTAACTATGTATTTGTTTCATAGTGTTAAAATTTAACTTAATGCTGACAACCGATATCTTCAACTTAAGAGAACTTTAAGATTTATATTTTTAATTTTACTATGTTTCACATCTAAAGTGCTCATCTATGATGAAATAGATAAGGCCCATTATTAACACAGATCCAGACAGAAATGTGATAAGCCACTGACACTCAATTTATAAACTATTCTTGCTATATAAATGGCCACAAATGATCTGGCCAATATGTACATCAAAAGTGACTGATATTTACCCTGTGCAGTCTTGCATACTCCACTGTTATTACAATCTTCTTTTTATTCTAACAGTCTTATTTACAGTGCTCAGCATCTCCACAGATATAAAACTCCCCATAATCAAACAATCCTCTTTATAACATTACTAAAAGCTAAAGGATTGCAACCACAAAGATGGCTATTTGGTTACATAAATTACAGAAGCACGACAAGAGTTTGCATAAATTCTCTGGATACTGTCTCTATAGAAATTTATTTTTAAATTTAAATTTACAATTTATTTATTTATAGTTTAATAAAGCAACTTGTCATTGAAATGGCAGACTATGTTGTCTAAACAGAAAATTTGAAGACTTGAAAACACACAGTTCTACTATATTTACCCAAACATATAACAACTTCAGACTAATAAATATTACTTGTCAAAGGTAAATTTGAGAACAGATGCATATAAAAATAATAATATACCTTTACAGGGCTTAAATGAAATACTGATAACTGTTAACCACACCACAAGTGACAGCAAGAAATTTGTACCCAAGTCTATTGCTGGCAAACTGCTATATAAGAATAGTTTATAAATGCCTCAAAATTATTATTGCCTCAGAATAAATCAAATATTCTAAGAATTGGATGTCAAAACCCCAAGTTTTAGCAGTCCCATTTTCATTTATTTTCCTTCCCCATCAGTCCTGGGGCTCCCAATGTGATTTTGCTTGAAAGCAAGGGAAGAAATCTATTTGTAATATGTACACAATATAGATTACATACCTGTGTAAACTAAAGTGTGGTTTCTTCCACAAACAGCAAGTTTTGGTTTTTCTGGTTTTAAAGCTATGGATTAAAGTGAAAGGGGGGGAAAGTTATAAACAAGCCAATAGGTGTTTCAACAGCAAACTGCTCTGTGTTCTAGAGGGAGCTCTGAATGATAATAATATTTCTTGCTTATTTGAACCTAGCATGACTTACCAAATCAGTATTCCCTCAAGATAAGAAATCAGATCAGACCTTAGTAACTTAAGACACTCAAGTTAAATTGATGATGTTTACTTCAACCCAATGCCGCAGTTCCTGGAATTTACCATTTACGGGATTTGCCTCAAAGAATATATCAAGTTGCAGGATAAAACACATGTTTAAAGTTGTTTTCATTTTTCATTTACAGTACTATTCTTAACTCCCTCTTATACTTCCCCCACTACCTTAAATTTTTAAAACCGTACCCTTCTTTTGTCTTACCCTTCCTTTTTAATGCACACATCCCTTTTTTGCTAGACTTTTATTCTGTACTGTCTTCCTGCTGATCACTGAATTCAATTCCCAAGGACAGCCCTCTCTGGACTAGTGCCTACATTTTTTGCATGTACCATCCTGTCTCAATTTCATTGCAAGCACTTCTCTGAAGTCTGGTCACTTTGAAAGACTGGGAATGTATGTGAGAGGAGTCAAGAGTTATTTTGGTGGGAAAGAAAGAATACAGAGGTCCCTCCCACTTAGGTTAATCAACTGTATTTGATGAGATGTGCTATATTTACAGTATTGCTGGCAATTTTTCATAACCAATTTCATTAGTCTCTAGTCAAATCCCAGAAGATATTTTCTCAGAAAACATCCAGTCACAACCATTTGGCTCCAAGCAGAAACTGAAATGTGTCCTTGTAACCCCATTCCCAAAGCCAAGTGATGACCAAAGGCTAGTGAGAAAAGCTCAAGGACTTTCTCCTTCTGCCAATTGCCAAGAGAAGAAAGATACCCCCCTTGTGACTTTTTTCAATGGATGCCAGGTCTGGTTTGAATTGCTGTCATCTTCTCTTCATCTTTTATTCTCCATTGCAATTTGACAGTAAAAACAAAACTTGACACCCAATCCATTTAAGCCAAGGTAAGAATCAATCTCTCACACAGCTGACAGAAGATGTGAACCTGAGAGCAGCTGCATTCTCCCTCTGAAGTGAAATAGAGACAGGAGCAAATAAAGGACAGTAGAATAAACTAAATCAGGAAGAACAGAGTTTGAACGAGCAGGATAATTTGTTTTTGACAATAAGCTAACAGATCGATCTGGTGGCAGAAAGGCTGAAGATAAACATCTAATGGTGAAAAGAAATGTGTTAATGGGATAGATCTGACTTGACATGAGTAAGGAGATAGGGAAAAGTATTGACTTAGTTTTGTTTGACAAGATAAAAACAGCTAGGAAAGATCAAGAAGATCACAGTGCAATGAAAACATATTTTCAGGTACATAAAAGAATATAGGCATTTATCTTACTGCTTCATACAAATGTATTAACATTTATGCCCCTTTGGGCTTTCTTATACTTGCTAAAAATGTAGCTGCCCCTGTAGAAAGTTTCTGATAGATTTTTTTCATTTACAAAGTTGCTAAAACAGAAGTGAAACAAAAGTTACATAATGCTGTTGGAACTCTGATTTCTAACAACAGTGGACAACAGTGCAGAGACCAAGTATTTAATTATTGTCTTTGCAGCAACCATGAAGACATGGTTTGTCAGAAAAGGCTAATATTATATATAATCAGAGCCCTCAAAAATGATAGGATTCTTTATATCCAAAGTAACCCTCGGATGCAAAAGGACTCATAATCTGGAAGTGATGGAAAATCGATCAGGGATCCTTTTAAGCTCCTTCCTTATCTTGTGCAGTAATATGCTAGAAGTGATGAGTAAAGATGGCAGAGTCAGTTATTTTGGAACTGCACCTTATGAAGTACCTTTTCACGGGGGTCTTCTTCCAAAAAGACAAAACAAATAAACAAACAAAGATAAATTAAACAAACCTTTAACACATGTTGGTTTGTTGACAGTGTTCTTTGATCCTAGTCCTAACTGGCCCCAGTCGTTACTGCCAAACATGTATAGTTTACCTTTCCCTGAAAGAAAAAGCACAGACAGAACCCATACAAATGTTTGAATACCTCATTCAAGACAAGCTGGTAATTCAAACACAGTGCTATTAACTACTTCCTTTTTAATGTAAGGTTTAAGATTAGGCAATTCAATACTTAATTGTTAACAATAATTAATATCCTCGTGATTTTTCAGTTCAAAAACATTAATTGCATTGTTTAAGCAAGAAATCCCCAGCCAGGAGAAGAGACAAAAAGCAGAACAAACATCCTCTCCTTTAATTACAACACAGAGAAAGTGCTCTTCAGAAAACAAAATGTAGTCTTGGACAGACCCTGCAGTTCAGAAACCACAGTATCTACAGGTCCCTTTTTAAAATAACAGCACATTTAACTGAGCACCCACATCTTTTATTCCAAAGACAGGAATGAATAATGCAGGTTTACAGGAGCACAAATTTGTAATATTCATCTTGATTGTTTAGGGTGGGATATTGCTTTTATTGCTAAATATTTTCCCTTAGAATGATTTACAAAGCTGCATTTCTACCGAATATAGCTTTGATAAATACTCAAATGTCTTCACAAACTGTATTAATTTGTTACTCTGCATACCAAGAAGGAAACCATGAATCCACCATGCAGTCAGGGGGTTTTGTAAACCTAAATGCAAGCATTAGGTTACAAATCTTCAACACGAGCAATGCTGGAACTGCCTCTCAGAAATTTGGATGACCTGTCATTGAACTTGCAGGTTTGACCACAACAAACAATGAACTGTTGTTAACTAAATAACCAGACTTCTTTTGAGGGTGGTGTATTAAAAGATGAAAATGTTGTCATCAGACATGTAGATGAGACAACCCAAACTGACTAATGACAATACCTTAAAATTAATGCATTCCATTTCATTTTGTAAACTATTACCTCCTGTAAAGCTGTAAAATTCCCACAGAAAGATAAAACTTTTGTTCCAACAGAAATGCTTGCAAAACAATAGAAACTGATTTGTCAAAAACAAACAAATAATCCACAAAACAAAAACCCCACCAAAACAATAACAAAACGAAAACCCAAACAAAAAAACCACCTCACAAAATCATAACCAACCAAAGAAACCCCTTTTACAACTGATAAAAGGTGTTTGTTTACTTTTGATGAAGGACTGCAGAGCTTTGTGAGTTAAGGCTTCATCATGTTGCCACTCCAGGTATCAACAATTATCACATGATCACAATGCACAACAGCAATTCCATATAGCAATGCCAAAATAATATCTGTTTGTAACTTTAATAGTGTAGGTTCCCTGTGAAGAATCTGAACGTGATTTACAGAGACTTTGAAATATTACATTGAAACGTTTTTAATACAACAAAAAAAATCTCCTAACATTATTCTAATCCATTTATTTTCTTAAATATAACCACATAATTAACAAACAAACAAACAAACAAACACCAACCATTAACAATAACTGCTCTTTAAAGTCCCAATCAAATTGCTAGATTTGACAATTCTTGGCACATGGGGCTATGTGTCAATATTATGTCTTTCCAAGAGAACTGGAAGGGAAGGAAGGCTGAGGTCAAGTCTGCACTCACAGCGTTCTACAAATAGCATTTATATCACTGTCTCAAGTTTTATAATGCAAACCTGTCAAAACACAGGCAGAGCTGTCTCGCACTGAGACCAAATACACCTTAACAGAAAGAACTTTTATTAGCAAATGGCATCCATCCTATATTGGTATTACTTTTTTGTATCCTTGCTTTATAGTTTTCAACTGCTTTTATAAGACAGCAGTAGTTCTGTGGGAGTATGATGCCAAGCTGCCCTAATTCAATTTAAGCGCATTCTCTTTTATTCCTGCAAAATTCAGACAGGTCATGCTTTTCATCCTATAATCTCCTGCTTCTTATACCAGTCTTTAAATTCTCAGGCTTTGCTTTGTAAGTCAAGAGGCTTAATAGATGAGAGGAATTTTTTTTACATTCTTTTACAACTGAGTGACAGCCTTTTATAATTTCAGGCTTCCTAGCAGCATAACAGAAAATAAAAAGTCTGGGAGGCAGGTAATTCAGACATTGAATGAAAACTAACAGGCACTACAGAAGAACCTAAGATTAGCTCAGCTGGTCAATACTTGGTGCTAACAATGCCAAGGTCACACGCTCAGTCCCCCTGTATGGGCCATCCACTCAAGAGCTGGACTTGACGATCCTTGAGGGTCCTTCCCAACTCAGAATATTCTATGATTCACAAAGCTGATTTAGTAACAGTGGTGAGAAACCTAAACAAATGGCTGTAGTGAAGCAACATTTCTGTGTCTGTACAGCAAATCGGGTTTTGGAACAGATATGATGCAATCTAAACTGGACAAGGAATATGGCATAATGTTGCATGCAAAGGGCACTATTTTCATAACTGCACACTGAGATAACTCCAGTCATCACCACAGATGCACTGAAGTGAGAATTAATCCAACAGCAGACAAAAAGTCAAGCACCATATTCCAAAACTTCGTAAATTAAGATTGGTCTTGGTTTTTTTGCTTCCACTTGGGTGCTCTCATCCAGAGATTGTGGCCATCTGCCAGCTGGAATGGCTGGCACAAAACAGGTCCAGCAGAGTAAGATTATGACTCTGAGCAGACAGAAATCAACAGGATATAATAAAAAGGACTACTTAGACTTTTTTGGTGGTTGATTAAAACTCACTTCCAACACCAGTTTCTACCTTAATCCTGATGCAAAACTAGAGAGTTTCTCCCAAGTATGTATGCAGTGGCAAGTACACCAGCAGATGTCTCACCAACATCAATTCAGGGTTTTCAGGGAATCCACAAAACACTCACATCTCTAAGAACAGAGAGACTTCAGGAAGAGAGTGTCTCCTAACCAGTACATTTCCATGAGTAGCTGCTATCACAGCAGTGATTCCTGGGAACCCCATCAGTCATGTGCTCCTCGGGGTCATGAAGTGTTACTAAAGGCACTCGCTTGGCAGGTGGGAAATACCAGCCGAGGTCCTATATGTTTCATCAGAGCGGGCTGCCAAGTATTCCTATCACCTATGTTTAAAGGCAGGTGTTACATATTCCCCCCTTTGCTTTCTAAATTATATTAATGTGGGAGAGAAATAAGATGGGGAGACCATGTACAGACTTCGAGCATTTACTACACGATTCTATTGAGAAGCTATACCTGAATAAAACATAAAAGGTAATATTTTGGACAGAGTCCAGATTATATGACAGTCCATGATATTTTTGTGCCTTTTTTTTTTTTCTAATTTTGTGAGGTTTTTTATGCTATTTTGTAAATAAACTATGTTAACAGTTAATTTAAAATTCATATACAACTCAAATAGCTCTCAGAAAAACAGGAACTACATCTGTTAGGCAAGTCATGATATTCTCAAAATAAAAACTTTATTGAGCAACAAGAACAGTCATGCTTAGGATATTTAGCATCACACAAAATCAAACAGCGCATCAACACAAATGTGTACGAATCTTTCCTCACTCTCCCCTTGCAGCTGATGTAAAAGATACTCTGCCATGTTCTGGTGACCTGCTGGTAAGCAGAAACAGTAGAAGTACAGTGTCAAAAGACCTGGAGAGATTCCAAGGTCTCTTGGTGAATGTTTAATGCCTTTCAAAACCCGAACTTATGAGTATACTATCTTCTTGTGGTTCCATATACACCTCTTTCCACTCCTACTTTCACAACTGATACTTCTTTCTTCCCTCCTACCCTCTTGCACTGGGGGCTTCAATTCTCTCAACAGCACTGAGTTCAGAAAACGTGTCTTCGTTCATCACCATTTTCCCCCTTGTGAACAGGATCAATCTCTGATCAAATGTGGACAAGCTGTCTAGGGTACTCTAGTCAAGGTAAATAAACAATAAGACAATTGTTAACTTTAAGAGTTCTGTCAGAAGGACAATTAATAGACAGGTATTGGAAGGAGATTCTTAAAAGTGTAAGTATCATCACTTCTTCACACCAGCTCCGAAGAGGCTGAATAAATTGCTTTACAAAGCCTGCAATTATAGAAGATGCAGGGAATGGACTGTCAGTAGTCCTGGGCCAAAAATTTAGAAATGGGGCAAGAACCACTACTAAACATGTTACAAGTGATGCTGGAAGATATACTGCTCATGACTTGTGTTACAGACCTAAAGAAGACCATTGCTTAAAAAAAATCCTGCTTGAACATTTTAACGATGTTTATGCTAACAGTAGACAGCAAATGAATAAAGAAACACAAATCTCAAACTCCAAAACTGGGGAAGGAAACGTTTCTTCAGCTAACTCAGCAACCCAACTCAAAGCCAGCAAGTAACTATCACTGATCCTCTCTATTCCAACATACAGCCAGAGCATGTGAATAAAATTTTGGATTCTTAATTCCTGACACAGAAAGCCAAAAAATAGAGTGTTTTATATTTACTTTACTCTTTTCTCCACAGAAGTCAAATGGGAATATTGATGCTGGATTATATGAAAGAAGTATTTGAAAGGTTCTAAATATTTTGTTTGAGTGCTAAATGCTAGTTCTTGTACATTACCTTCATTAGTATTCAGTCAAGACTCAGTGCTAGGTGTACCTGTCTTTCCTCCCCAAATCCCGCATTAAGGAATGTCCTGTATTAGTTTGTGTGATTGTTTTACTTATGATTGTTGAGACATGTTAGTGTCAAACTGATATCTGTCAGATTTGAACCTACCTCATATTCTTACTGACCCCTACAAACATAGGTCCCACTCCCTCTTCCAAGATGTGGGAAAAAAAAAAAAAGAGGGAGAATTTTGTGACCTATAAGTAAAGACTGAAAATAAAATGAAGCATGCATTAACACACACCTGCTTGAGATACTTTTCCTTCCTCGGTGATGTTTGTTTTTTATCTCTTCCAGGCCAGGTTCAGCTGAAGAAGCTCCTGGTTTCCCACAAGGCCTGTGGCCTTCTCAGTAAACTCAGTATTGGCAGGCACCTCTGGAGTGTTTATTCCAGGTGTTACTGCAGGTCAGTGTCAGTCACCAAGGGCTGTAATTCCATTCTATCATCCAACTCCATCTAACAGCAGAAACGTGAAGTGCACATGGGCATGCACAGGTGTGAAGAACAAATGAGGGACAATGGTTTTCTCTTCCCCTTTTTCACTTTTTTCTTATGACTCTTGCAGTTTCTCTACCCTTGCTTGTCGTTGATCCATATTTTACCCTCACTTTTTCCTCTACTTTACAATGACCCAGAAAACATTTTGGTACCTAAAAAGCTTTTTACTCATGCTTCCATAGTTCCTTCTCCTCAAAAGCTTTGAGAAAATCAGGAGCTGATTATCTAGAAGCTTCCCTGGAGATGTATCTGCCCACTACAACAGCTAAGGAGAGCTAAAGAGTCATTTTTGAAACAAAAGACATTTTTGAAACATATATTAAAACAACAGAAAAGGGAAGACAATGTTGCATGCAAATCTATGTAAGCTGACTTCTTCAAAAGCTTTATCTAAATGGTCACTATGGCAGTGATTGATTAGGTAACAGTGCTGACACAGGCACATGCAAGAAGGCAACTTAAATCAACTAGTTTAAACAGAGAACTATACCACCGTTACTTCAAACTGGGTGTGGGCATATAAAAGCACATAGAAAAACAAAATGCAAAAGGAAAATATCACAGTGTTCCAGCTTACATCTGGATTAATTTTATGCAACAGGCAGTTTAATATTACTGGTTCAGTCCAAGAAAAAGTGTGAAGTTTTGCTCAAAATAATAATGGCCAGTCTCTTCGCGAACGAAGAACCGGGGAAGGTCTTTCCACCTTCCAGCCTGCGCACTGGATTTTTTAGGTGAGACACAGCGTGCGCAGAACTGAGCCCACCCTTTAATCCTGAGGTTCATCTGCCGGGGCCAAGCGAGCTTGGACGGTGGCAGCGAGGTCCTCAGGCCGTAGATGGATTGCCTTACAGGGCTAGCGAGCTCCATCTGCCCGGGGAGTGTCCTAACCGGGAATCGAACCCAGATCTCAGCGTTGACAACGCTGTGGTTTAGCCACTGCACCACCAGGGACACTCTTGCTCAAAATGAACTATTAATGTATAATCTGTCTTCTGTGAAGTTAGGCTTGAAAAATGCATTGTGTAATTTCACCTCAAGGTGTCCTGAAGTCCATGAAATCTACAGTCTTTTCTATCATGCCTGGAATAGTTCTTTCTAAAAATCTAGCATCTTCAATTCTCCTTTCAAACATTGCAAGAAACCCTCCAGAAATTATTTAATAAGCAGTGACCAACTGGTTATTGATGAGGAATAACTACATTTCAACTTAAAAAGTTCTGAAAATACACATACAAATTTTATAACAGTCTTATTATCTATCAGCAATAAATTGTCAACACAATTGACACACATGCTATTCAACAGAACAGTAGTCCCTTTCATGTAAAATAAAATGAACAAATTTTTTAATGTGTACTGTCTCCATCATTTCAAAGATATTAAAATAAATATTAATAATGCTCACTGTATTACATCAGAATTTTCTTGAATGCTTTTTCCATTTACTTCTGATTTTTGTAGGATTTTCTGAACTTTATTGAGTTGCTCTTTCAAGGCTTATTTTCATCTGACAGATAACAGTAATTCAAACCCTCTCAGAGATACAATTGTATCTACTGTTTCAAGCAGATTTCTAGTGATCTTCTTGAGGGTGTTAACAGATACTGTTACTTTTATGATACAATATATCTAATAGACTAAACATTGTCAGATTCACAAGATACATTAAACCTGAACAAATTCATGACTACTTTAAATCCTCTGATACATTCAACTATTACAAAGTCGCTTAAGACAGTTCTTGGGCATGTCTTGTGAAAACCTGGAGTAACCTCACAGTAACTCTAAAGGCATCCAACAGTTCCCACGGAACAGTCCTCTCTCCTCTCCACAAACTCATTTATTACCTCAGGATTCAAATAAGATTCCTAACTTTCAAAGCTGTCCAAATATATAACCTTTCATCACATCGATCCAAAGGAGGACAGTGGAATTGGTGAAGGGTCTGGAGCACATGTCCTGTGAGGAGCAGCTGAGGAAGCTGGGGTTGTTTCGCCTGGAGAAAAGAAGGCTCAGGGGAGACCTTATGGCTCTCTACAACTATCTGAAATGAGGCTGTAGCCAGGTGGGGGTCAGTCTCTTCTCCCAGGTAGCAAGTACCAGGATGAGAGGAAATGGCCTCAAGTTGTGCCAGAGAAGGCTTAAATTGGATATTGGGGTAAATTTCTTCACAGAAACGGTTGTCAAGCACTGGAACAGGCAGCCCATGGAAGTGATGGAGTGCTGGTTTAATGGCTGGGCTTGATGATCTTAAAGGTCTTTTCCAACCTAAACAATTCTATGATTCTATACATTCCATTTCCAATACTGACCTGTAATAATAGCGGTATGTTCATCTCCACATGATATAAGTACAGGCTTGTCATTTTTGAACCAGAACTTGCTAGGAACATCTTCTCCAAATTTGCTTTTCCCAAATGTGAAAACAGCACCTGATTCTAAAACACAAAAACATAATGTCAATGTCAGTGAAAGCAAATTTTGCCTCATATATTTTGAAATAGCCATATTCTGTCAATTCAATTGAACATTTTATTTTCCTATATTTCTCTTCTTTCTTCTCTCAGCCTTCAACATATGAGTTGGTACAACTGTTGTTTCTCCTGAACATGAGAAAGAACTTCTTAACTGTGAGGGTGACAGAGCCCTGGGACAAGCTGCCCAGAGGGGTTGTAGAGTCTCCATCTCTGGAGAGATTCAAAACCTGCCTGGACACAATCCTGTGTAACCTCTTCCAGGTGACCCTGTTTTAAGCAAGAGGGGTGGACCAAATGATCTCCAGAGGTTCCTTCCAACTCCAGTCATTCCGTGATAAGACCATGACCAAAGAAACCCTAACAAAACTACCCCAAAATAAAGTCCAGGCAGCTCTTCTGCTCTTGTAATCTGTCTGGTTTTCCTAATTCTTCCCCCTTTCAAAAGTGTTCAGTGTTCTTCAAAATGTTGTTCAAAACACAGAATGTTAACTATTCATTCAGCTTTTGGTTAAGCTTGTGGCTTGACACAGAAAATACTAATTCTACAGAAAAATTAGTGGACTTACAAGTTACATACTTTGCCAAAAGCCACACAGATAACGTGGCAAAGGACAGGTAGACCTACTATTTTAAAATGTCAAAGCCTGTGCTATCGGCATAGAATTTTTTTGAGAATAAAACAAACCTTTTGCTTGTAAATTTTTTGTTAACATGTAACAAATGTGAACAAAAACACACAGTAACAGTAGACTGCTTCTGAAAATTACATGGAGATGTCTTAATGGAATAAATTTCAATGAAAACAACCTCATCAATAATGTACACCCCAGCTCCAAAACCCAAAAGTTCTCTCTTAAACTGTAAATTTGATATCATTTAGAAGTAATTATTTTACGCAAAAGTTTCCCCTATTTCCATAGGCATGTTATTTAATGGATCAGATGCAGCAGACATGTACAAATTGTATTTATTACCTCATTGGATGTGTTTCACTTTCACCTGCTCACTTCCTCAACAAACGTTGTGCAGGTAAACTCAAGTTTGATAGAAAGAGTTAGTTTTTAATTTATCTAGACACATCTATGACCACAGACATACTAAAAGTCATTTGAAAACTCTTATTTTACGTTTTAATCTCCAGCCAGACAGCCAAGCAGCACATCTGAACATGCTCAGTGGTTATTTGGCATTTGTTCCGTAGAGCTCTGTGATTCGTTTCTTTTCCCTTCAACAGGGTTAACATGAAAACATAAGCATATTCTTCATCACTGCATACAAAAAGCTGTCAAACTGACAACCATCCTTTGTATTTTGTTCATTTCACAGCTAAGCCACAACATTTCAAACCTGGACACGAGTAATGTGTCCGGTTCTGGGCTCCTCAGTAAAATGGGCATGGAGCTCCTGGAGGGGGTCCTGTGGAGGGCAACGAGGATGACTGAGGGGCATAAGCACCTCTCTTATGATGACAGACTGAGGGATTTGGGTCTGTTCAGCTACAAGAAGAGACAACTGAGAGGGGACCTCATCAATGTCTAAACGGGGAGGTGTCAGAGGATGGACCAGGCTCTGCTCAGTGGTACCAAACAACAGGACAAGAGATAATGGGCAGCAACTGATGCCCAGGAAGAACTCCTTTGCTGTGCAGTGACCGAGCACTGGAACAGGCTGCCCCGAGAGGGTGTGGAGTCTCCCTCACTGGAGATATTCCAGAGCCATCTGGACGCAATCCTGTGCCATGTGCTCTGGGATGACCCCGGTCGAGCCAGGGGTGTTGGAGCAGATGACCCGCTGTCCCTCCCAGCCCGACCTATTCTGTGATGCTGTAATGCCGTGGAGCCATCCGTTTGGAAATCGGACCCCATCGACTCGTAAAAACTAAATCCCGCGGGACGTAAACGAGGCGCTTGTTGTCCCGGGCAACGAGCGAATGTTTGAACACCGCCTTGGGGCAAACCACGACACGGACTAATTATTAATTCTTGGTATTAACGGAGCACCCCACCCCACCCCTTCCCCGGTGCCCGGCGCTGCCCCCCGGCCCCCTCCTTGCCGATCTCTGGCGGCGGCGGACGCGCCTCTCCCCTCACGCCGGACGGCCCCGCCAGCAGCCGGGGAGAGCGGGGGCACAGCGGCGGCCGCGGGGCAGGGGCGGGCACGGGAGAACGAGTTCGCCCAGCCGGGCCCCGCGGGACCTGCCGCACTCACGGGGCACGGGAGAACGAGTTCCCCCGGCCGAGCCCCGCGGGACCGGCCGCACTCACCGGGCACGGGCAGCTCGTCCCCCGCGGCGGGCGCGGCCATGGCGGCCCGAGGAGGCGGGGCCGGCGGGGGGGGCAGCGCCGCCTGGCGGCCGGAGGAGGGGGGGCGGCTCCGCGCCCTCAGAGCCCGCCCCGCCGCCTCGGAGCAGGCTGGGCCCGCGGCCGGCGCTGTGCCGGCCACGGAATTCGGAATCAATTAGGCTGGAAAAGCCCTCTGAGGTCATCAGGTCCAACCTGTGAACCAGCACCACCCTGTCAACCAGACCAGGACGCTGAGCGACACGTCCAGTCTTTTCTTAAACATGACCAGGGACGGTGACGCCACCACCCCTATGGGCAGCCCATTCCAGTGTCTAATCACCCTTTAAGTGGATAAATTCTTCCTAATGTCCAAACTAAACCTCCTCTGGTGCAGCTTAACGCTCTCTCCTCTTGTCTTGTCGCTGGTTGCCTGAGACAAAGAGGCTGAACCCCACCAGGCTACACCCTTCTATCGGGGAGTTGTAGTGATAGGGCAGGAGGCAATGGCTTCAGGCTGAACGAGGGTTGGTTTAGGTTGGAAATACAGAAGAAATTCTTTGCCATGAGGCTATTGAGGCATTGGAAAAGGTTGCTCAGAGAAGTTGTGGATACCCCATCCCTGGAAGTGTTCAAGGCCAGGCAAGACCTTGAACAACCTGGTCTAGTGGAAGGTGTCCCTGCCCATGGCAGGCGACTAGAACTAGATGAGCTTTAATATCCATTCCAATCTGAGCCATTCTGTGATTCAATTATAAGAATCACACTCCTTGAAGGCCCCATGCAAGTCTCATCTCTATCAGAACTCTGCCTTCTTGGCAGCATCCCAACATTCTGTGCATCATTTATGTCTCCCTGCTCTGTAGTCTGTGCCTGCAGCTCCCAAAGGAGCCATGTCTCACCGGGACTCTGTCTCGTGCTCCCTGCTTCGCCAGGATCCTGGCTCAGCTGTTTGTTTGCTGAGTGATTGGTGGAGCTGCTCTGCCTCAGCTGGGGGAGCAGAACATGGCTCTGAAACTTGATTTTGTCAACACTGTGATTCTGCAGTTCTAAATGACAAGTCTCTTCTGTTTGAGGATCTTTTTCACCAGAATGTTTGTGTAAAGCCTTCTGATCAAGTGCACAAGATTCAATCACCTACCCAACCAGTGACTCTGGGTAGGGCAGTTCCAGATCCCACTGAAATAAATTCAGGGGCTTGTACACTTTTAACCATATTTCATGTATAGTCCCAAACTCACAGTGGAGCCTTTTCCTCCAGCCAAAAAAAATCTATGGTTGTTTGTGGAGTTCCATTTTCTTGCTCTTTTAGATAAACCAGGTCATCCCTTGCTGAAAGAAAATGGTCTTGTTTCCAGGATGATGTACTGCAACAGGGGGTGCAGCAGGCAGCCTGGACAACCAATGGCAGCCTTGTTTTATGCAGAGTTTAATCAATAGACTATTTTTTTCAAAAGATGGTGTATCCATATAACTACACACAAAGACAGGTGTCAAAAGGAATTTCAAAAGGAAAAAGAAAGTGTTTGATTTTTGCTCCTACATGAGGCAGCAATTTCTTCTCTTTGAACCCCCATATCCTTCTGATACCTTCTGCCCTAACTCCTTTTCCTAAGTCTGAAGGGAGGGGATATGCATCAAAAGCTGTTCAAAATAAAACTGAACAAATATTGTTCCACAAGGTGATGCCTGAGATTGTAGTTACCAGGTACTGTGGTTGCCAAGAATATAAATGGGTTATGAAACAATGAGGAAGATTCATAGAAAGAAGATGTCTGTTGCAGGGTTTTGGTTTCTGGGGCTGTGAGATCCTCTTTGAAGATCAACATCTACTTGGGAGAGATGGGAGCCACCTCACAAAGTTGGACAAATGTATCTCTGCTGGTAGGATGGCTGAGCTGGTAAGGAGGTCTTTGAACAAGGAATGATGGGTGAAGGACAGAACTACCAGTGGCTGGATGCTGAGCTCCTGGAAGTCTTCACTGGCCAGCACTGCATGAATGATAGATGGAGAAGACTGTTTATGGAGTGGGCATTTGCTTTTGGGTTTGGATGACCAGTGCACGCAGATGAAGCAGAAGTTGTGCTGACAGGCGTCCGATAAGGTCATGTTTTCCCAGGTGTCCAAGCAGACGTATTGCTGAAAGAGGATCTTGCTGCGGGCACAGCGAGGTGCAGCAGATTGGGAGCTGCTCACTATCAGAGGTGCCCCAGATACTGCAGCCCCACTCTCCAAAGCAAAGGCACCAAGGCCAGGCCCTTCCTCAGGGTGGGAGGTTGGGAAGAAGATGAGCCATTGCCTTCCCAAGCTGTTTCCAGCCACTGCTGTATGAATGTTTTACCTACCCTGATTGCTGCTTGTCCTCAAGAAAGGAGGTGTCAAGGGTTGGTCTCCTGCAAGCTCAGAGAGGAGGAGGGCCTTCTATTCATTATGTTAGGTGACTATATGAATATCATATTCCTTTCTGACTACAGGAATCTATAAAGCTTGGGTGCTCCCTTCCTCTTAGGAGTGGGATGCAACACTTTCTCACAGGAGCTTACAAGGAAATTGGTCCATGTGGTAACCAGATCGGGCAGTCCCTGTACAGGGGTGTGATGGTGCTAGTTGTCCTAGTTATGCCCCCTCCCAAGATCTTACCCTCCCCCAGCCTCCTAATGGGGGGAACATCAGCACTGATGCTGTGCCAGCACTGCTCAGCAGTAGCCAAAAAGCTTGCTCTGTTATCAACACCTTTCTAGTCGCAAAACACAGCACTGTGAGGGCTGCTGTGGAGAAAATGAACTCCATCTCAGCCAGAACCCATACAAAGGGGGACCTGAAAAAGGGTCACTGGCACTGTCCCCTCCCTGTCAGACTGTAAAATGAGACTGGAGGCCTTGGCACCTTGACCACATTTTCTTTCTCTGCTGTCTTTTCTCCTGGGTATCACTAAGGGCATATGTACAGTCCCCAGGGGCTGGGCTTGAAGGCCATGGGAGTCATTTGCCAGAGGACAACCAAAAGGGAAACCATGGCCCAGCTTTCTTCTCTTTCTTCTATTTAATTTCCTTCCTAATAATTTCTGTTGGATTTTGCTTCTGCCTGACATTTCCCATGGCAACTGCTGCATTTTCCAAGCGTCTCAGCGTTGGTTCGGTGTGAGGGGTCCTGAACAAATCCCACCAGGAGCTATCACCCTGCATGACTTTTTCACAGCTGTCTCTCTTTCTGGGGAAGTCAAACCTTTTTTCAGTATGTTTTAATTATATGTTCTTCACATTGCCATTTCAACATATCACTCTCTCTGACAGATACACCATCACCTTGATTTACACTAGTACGCCTCTCCTTACACAGAGGAGGAAATGAGAAGGTAATGAGGAAAAGAGAAAGTAATGGTCATATTTCAAAACCACCTACAGTGGCATAGAGCCTTGTCTGACAATTATACTTGAAGGTAGAAATTTAAATGAAATCACTTTATTATTCAGCAATTGACCAGCTTCAGATTATACAGCAAGCAGTTTGGCATAAGGAGGTAAGCAGGTTGCAATATTTCAGTTTCTGGGTCCCAGTGAGGGCTGTTTAACTCTACCATAGCACAGCTGAAAACTTGATCCAAAAAAAAAAAAAAAAAAAACAAAAAAACAACAAAAAAAAACCACAACAGGAAAATGTACATTTTTTAATGTTCTTCATTCTTTTCAGAGCCATGAGGGCACAAATAAGCGTTTATTCCCTGCCCAGCTCCACATCTGTGCGTCCAGAAGCCTCATTTTGGCTCAGTCCAGGGCCACCAGTCCCTGCCAGGGCTGTGCTAGAGCCGTGGAGCCCCCATGGGCACAGTCTCATCCCTAGGGGAGCTGTCCTGCTCATGCTGCCTCCTGCAAGTCTTCTTTTGCATTTTTCTACTGACACGTGCTCCTGTACAACTATTTAACAAACACAGAGTAGCTATGAAATGGTATTGACACAGGTGTGATATGACGGGCAGAAGAGCACAAACTGCAAGTGATGCAATGGGCTCTGTGAGAAATCTCTGTATCTGGAGGGTTTGGCCAAGGAAAATTTCAGTGTCAACCTCTGCCTGGCCCAGCCCTGGCTGGGACAGCCAAAGTGAAGACTTTGGTTCTTGGCTTTCCCTCGTTTGCACAGCAGCACCGCTCGCTCTCTGCTTCATAACCGTTCTTTCTCATAACTTTGTGGGACTCAGAGTAAGTCTTAATACAAACAGAAGATGCTGTTTAATGTGAGGAGCTTTGTCAGCATTGCAAAACTGACAGGGACCAGGAGGCAGTTGCTGCGACAGTTCTGGTAAGCTTATCCTTTAATTTTATCACTGTTCTGTGACATTTGGCCAGAGACCTGGAGACAAAACCAGCTGAATCCTGTGAAGGAGCGAGTGTTTCAGAGAAAGGTGCTCGATTTTTTTGCCCTGCATTTTCATTGCCCTTTTGCCCCTCAAGGCAGTAAGCTCTTTGACTTTGGGAGATTGGACAATTATCCCTTTTAATGTTTATGGAATACCAATAATACTTTCTGTGGGCTTTAGCAGCAAGGTCAGGAAGGAATGTTTTTTCTTGAGGTCAGTGTATGCTGTAGGTACTGTAACCAATAAATATGTGAATAGATTACAGGGAATTCTTCTTCATTTAGACAATTATCATGGACAGTATGGGGGGATATTCTCTCCTTGAAGCTGCCTCGGTATTTTTTTTCTCTGTATACACTGGAGACATGCAGGAAAAACATGATGTGATACAAGGTTCCCAATTAAGCAGGTAGACCTACCTCTGTGACCTGCCTTTGGGTTCTTTCCTCAGCCACATAGCTGTGCCTGTCCCCTGAGACCTCAGAAAAGCACCTTTTTGACTGCATTTCAGCAAGCTACTTCTCATGCTTGTCACATCTCCAGAATCAGGTTAAAATTTTAGACTTGAAACTCAGTTCCACATCTCCCTCTGTTTTTAGGTCAGCATCAATAAGGATAGCATTAATAAGTTATGTAACAAGTGATTAATGCTAGAAAAAAATTTACAGGAATTTCATATTCACAGGAATCCTACTATGCAATAAGTAATTTTTATTCAGCCTTTCTCCATTGCATTAGATGAAAAACAAAAGTTTTCCAAGTTATGGTATTTACTTACTCCAATTTTAAAGTGGTCCTGAAGCCTGGGTGATAATCTTTTTTATGAATTTTGGATTTTCACTGCTGGCAATGGGTGGGAACTTTCTCTGGTTAGCAGAGATGATAGAAAAGCACGTTTGGAAAACAACTGCAGTGAAGCTGGTTTTCCAAGGAAGTAATACAATTTGCTAAGTTCCCCACATAATATTGTTTGGTACTTTTAGGGGTTTTTTTGACATAACATAATGCTGGCATAAGCTATCACCACTGTCTGTGAGCATTAGTAGCTAAGCACACTGTGGTTGATACCGCAGGATAACCTTTTATCTATCAGTCTGTGCTAAGAGACCAAAGTTACTGTTGTCCCTGCTCAGAAAGCAAGAAGCCAAAACTGCTTGACCTTGCAATTTGCCTGTTACATTTTAACTCTGGTATGTTGTCTCATGCTTCTTCTCTGGAATTTATTCGTCCACTTCTGCCTCTCTTTCAGAGGATATGGACAACAGGGAGGAGGAACATGTTTCTTGAAGGTCATAGAAATAAAACAGAATCATCATGGGAACATACACGGCAGGAGCAGAACTCTAGTCCAACTTTCTGCTCATAGCCTGTCAAACAGCATATGAGATCAGCCACATCTTGAAAATCCTCAAGGGTGGTATTCCCACTCTGGGTAACCAGTTTTAGTGCTTCACTATCTACCAGTGCAGAATTTAGTGGTGAATATTTCTCAGTCATGCCAAGTGGTGAAATAAGACCAATGAACAGAAATTCCTGCTTGGCAGGCTGAGATCAGACAATCCATAAGTCACTGGAAGGAATCATAGGTTGCAATTAGAAATACAACCAACAGCACCAAAGCTGCTCTGAAAACAACACAGCAAAGGAAAGTAGGGTGACCAAGCAGCAAGCCATAACACAAATTTTAGAATAGGACAAGTCTTTTATTTTCTTTCCCCAAACTGGATAGAACAACAAATCCCTGTTCTGAAAAATAATAGTAATAAAGTCACAATTATAAAACTGATTTCCTTCAGAATATACACAATTAATTTAGAGCTAATCATTTGAATATCAGCTAGAAGCCTTGGTCTTCCAGACTGAATTTCAGTGGCTTATCTTGGGCTACTTTTCATGCTATGGTGGAAACTACCTGACTCAAGAACACCCAACCTTTCTTATAATGTCAAGTATATTCTATTCTGCAGCTGCTGCACATTGAAGTACATTGAATTTTGCTAGATCTGTAAAACCCAGTTCAAATTTAAAAAAACATGGGGCATCTGCATGTTTCCTAATGGATTGTAGGTTGTTTACCTCATGTTGGAAGCAAGCATGGGTACAGAATAGCAAATATGTAACTTTATTTTCCCATTTATTGCAATGCTATGTAGAGAGGTCTTTCTGGTTTGAAAATGTATATTGTTTTAAATGGCACTGCCACAAATATTTATTACCTAAGTCAGACGTAGACTTTGTATCATATTTCACTTCAGAATCAATTTTCAGAGATAGTCTTGGAAAATACACAGGCAACATTACTCTAAACTTGGGAAAAAAGAAATCCACTTGTTTATCTGCATGGTATTACAGAAAAGTCCAGCCCTCCTGCAGTGTGGGGGCCTGTACAAAGACCAGATTCTGATGGTGCACACTGATGGCAATCTTCATAGTTGTTTCTGCTCAGCTTAGTGGTGGATCCTCTGGAAGTCTGCATAATGTCTGGAACACATTGCCCTGACATATGACAGTATATATTGAATTCCAGCAACATTTATCTGCAGGGTATATGCATGGGTTACTTCTTCATGTATTCTCCATGTTTCCATTTTACACTTATTTCTTTTCACTGTGAAAAAATCTCTTAATAATGACAGTGGTATAATGTGCTTGTAAGGCGCCCAGAAGGAAAACACACAGCATTTAGATATCTCCAGTTTAAGAAGAAATTCTGCTGCATTATTTGAAAATTCATGCAGCTTGTACTGTGATGTCAGAGAGTAATAATGTGTGGTACTGTTCCCTGAAGAGCTGCTCTCTTCCTCCAGTTTCAGTTGGAGTCTATGCCACAAAATTCTGCAGAAAAAGACTTTCCCCCCACATTTAATTAATATATGAACCCAAAACCTTTAGAAATTATAATAGGCTTATCCATTTCCAGGGATTTTATTCATTGGGATTAACAGAAGAATGAACAGAAATCTTTTCCCCCCTGAATTTTCCTAGCTGTGGACTCCAGGGCTTGGCAACTGGCAGGAGCTGTAACTATGCCCAATCTCAGTGGCGAGCTATGGGGAAGCCTATTTGGTAATACAAAAGCAGTAGGTGCACTCAGTCCACTTGTTTGCATTGTTTTGATCTCCATTCCATTAGATCAGCCTAAAAATGCTGCCTTGAATTAAAAAGACATGCTTAGCTCACACCCATCCAAACCAAGAGTACAGTGCAGGCTGTGTAGTGCTGAGGAGGCTGTGAGTACAATGCCAGAGAAAGGGCTAAGCTGCCACGCTGCCTTATTAATCTAAAGCCTGCGGAAACATGAGCTTGGATGTGACTCTCATTAAGATGCCTCATCTAAGTTAGAGGAAATTTGATCATGTAACTTCTCTGGGTTATTATCAGCATCCAATTTCATGTGATTCTGAAGTCATAAACGTGGTCGGAGACCAGAATACACTGAATAAACACACTCACACGTCTGGAACGTCTCTTGTGTGCTACAAGAAGGACCAGATCACACGGTTATTTTGTTGGGGATTATTACCCTCTTCCCCAGTGTAATCAACAGTTTTCATACACATTTATATAGAAAAGCCACTATTTGTGACAGTCTACTCAGCCACAAAGCACAAAGGAGGGAGAAGATGCACCAAGATCCATTTCTGTTATTCTGTCCCCCAAAAGGGCAGCTTTGTGGTCCACACATAAGTTGTTTCACCAAGCTCTGAACGGCTTTATTTGATAACATGCAGTGGCCATAGGCATCTCAGAAGACAAAAGAAACTGTATCTAATGTACAGTTTATAATACAGTTTGAAACACTGTTACAGTGGTGATTGATATAGAGTGTGGTGGCATGTTTTGTGTCTGTCTGACAGTTGGAGTTATTTTAACTAATTAACACAGTCCATCAAGCTGATCCAGCTGGGTCAAACGAGAGGGATGGGGAAGATTTCAGGTGTTTGCTCCCTGGCTTTAGCATTAGTGCAATTTAGCATTGATGACAAAAGGTGTGTATTTTTTGCCCTTTTGACACAGGTATGGGTCACCAGCTCAAATGAATGTTCATCTGAAAGGTCAGGACCTCCTTACTCTACAGAACTACACAGCAGATGAGCTGAAGTATTTGCTGTGGATGGCCTCAGATTTGAAACAAAGGATAAAGTACAAAGGAGAGGTAAAATGCTTTAACTGTCATTTAGATCACTCAGATGTTGAAATAAATATTGTTCTGAAGAGCACTGGGAATGAGCATTCAGCTGTCTTGTCCTAGACAAAATCTCCTGAGCTCCTAAATACTGTAAATCACATGCTACAAATCAAAGAGTCTTCCTGTAAAGTGTTCAGAGATATTCTTTAAATACTTCAGAGGACTTCATCAGTGGAAAGGTTAAACAGCTTTGTGCAGCCAACTCTCTGTTGTCAGCTAACCCCATCCATCCACACATGGTGCATATGCAGCACAAAATGTAGGAAATGGAAGACACTTCCCTGCATGGGATTAAATTAGTGTCTCAGTTTTCCTTAATGCTAACTCAAATTGAGTGCCAAAATGCAGTTGATTTTGCCCTAGAATTACTTCTTTCTCTTTAACGTTTCCACTGCTAATAAAACTTATTGAAGGGAAGAAGAACAAAGCTATGGTTAAAAAAAAACAACGTGTGCAACTTTCCTAATGCTGAATTAAAATGTGAAAGAATAAGTATTTCATACTTTAAGTGTATAATGACTATAAACTTGAAACGCCTTCAATTTTCATGTCTCAGTATTTGCCTTTGATGCAAGGAAAATCTTTGGCCATGATTTTTGAGAAGAGAAGCACAAGAACAAGATTATCTGCAGAAACAGGTAGGTCTGAGCAATAGCACAGTTGGATTTTGTATGAAACTGTATGCAGTGAGTTTGTACTGAAAAACATTGCATGATTTTGTATTTAGCAATTTCTACTCGAGAGCAACCTAAACAATGGTATCTAATTGTCTTTCACCTCACATATTAAGGTCACAAGCACAATGTTTTGGTCACTGAAAATTTGCCAAATTATTCCGAATGTACAACAGAGCAGAAATAAAATAACAGGCAGAAGGAAGCATTTCTGGTGCAAGCTTTTAGTTGTACTGGCAAGATGCACATTTCCTAACATCTGTTTCAGTAAGCATCACAAATTTAATTCTGTGGAAGCCTTAATAAATATTTTTCTAATGTATTATGCATTACCATTGTCACATTTCAAAGCATTTATTTAGGCTGCGAATCACAGTAATGCCTTGATATAAATTAGGGGAAAAATTTAATATGATTACCTATAGGGGAAGATAACCTCATGGAGACTACAGGGTATTAGCCTAATAAGATCAGGCACCAGAATATTATTATTTTAGGATACAGTTCTGGAAACACTGAAACACATACATATGATGTCTTTATTTGTATGGTAGTTGTTCTGAAGTCAAAGGGACTGCTGAAATAAATCCTTCATGTTAGCAAGCAATAACTGAAAACTGGTGATGCATCAAGGAAGATTCTCACATTCAAGCTGACCCAGCATCCCTTGGGCTGACTTCTCCCTAGTGAAGGGACAAGAAACTCATTGAGTGTCCACATTTCTTTACGAGATGTAAAGGCAAAGGTAAAAATAACGGAAGGAAGAAGCAGATACGGTAACTGCAAGCATTTCTGAATTTGTATTCTCTGCCACAGCCACTTGCCTGCTGATCATGCTCTTTAAGTAGACTTGTTGTTGCTTTCTGTTTTCTCCAGATAATAAGGAATTTTGAATGTGTATTCATTCTCTGTGAAGACCACCTACCTTTTAATTCCTGAGTTTTTAGTCCAGTTTCTAGTTGCCTGCCTTAATGGTACATGGGCAGGTAATGAATTCTCTGAATCTGTTTATCCTTCATTCTTCTGTGTTCCTAGGGAAGTGCTACTTAGTCCTTGGCTTTTGACGGCTTATGGAAGGGGGAAGCTCAGGAAAGTTCAAATGAATTAACTTAAGGATGGGAGTTAATGCACATAAATTCATCCAAGAGGGATTAAGCTTCAGTGAAATAAAACCAATTTATTTCTGAGTAAGAGCTTCCACAAGGGAGTTTAATGCAGTTTAACTTCTGTGCATTAACTTCACACCTTCGGTTAATTGGCCTTAAGTCCCTTAAGCCTAAGACTTTGTTTCAAAGGCAGACTCTGTCCATGAAAACTCTATACATTTCAGCTGCTTTTTTAACGTAAATGACTTCTCCCTTGGAATTTCTAACTCAAAACAAATGTGGGGCCACATGTGTTCCTTTTAGCTAAATAAGCTAATTTAAAACCAATTTTCTAATGTCCTGTGAAAGTGGGCATTGAAATGAATTGGAGTGTTTATTTATAAAATTATTGAGTTGTCTCAAATAGCACCTTCCCATGAGTTATGCCTTCAATATCTTAAAGAAGGTCACTTGTGGGACAAGGCTCTAGTGACGAGATTAATCTAAACAAACTTTGTAACTCTCTGGAACAGCCAAATGAAAATCAGTGGGTTTCATTAAAAGGAGTAGAGGCCTGGAAATCACTGATTACAAAATATCCTCTGTGTAATGTCTAGGAGATTGTTGTGACATATTAACACCATGGAAGTTTTTTTCTGAATTCCTGCTGTCCCTATGCCTATAAAGAACATAATTTTCGAAAAATAATAAACAGATTCACAGAATGGTTGAGGTTGGAAGTGACCTCTGGAGGTCACCTGGTCCAGCCCACTGCTCAAACAGGATCATCTAGAGCCAGTTGTCCAGGACTGGGTTTTTTAATATCTTTGAAGATGAAGATACCACAGCCTTCTGGGGCAACCTATGCCAGTACTCAATCAGCCTTTCAGTAAAAAAGAGTTTCCTGGCATTCAGAGGGATCTTCCCGTGTTTCATTTTGTGTCCACTGCACTACTGAAAAGCACCTGGCTTTATCTTTGCATCCTCCCTCCAGGTTTTTATATACGTTAGTAATATTCCCTCAGAGCCTTCTCTTCTCTAGGCTGTGCAATTCCAGCTCTCTCAGCTTTTTCTCATTTAAAAGATGCTTCAGTCCCTTAATAGCCTTCATGACCCTTTGCTAACATGTACATAATGATTCTCTCCAGTATGTCCATGTTTCTCATGCTGAGGAGCCCAAGGCGAAACACTCCAGGTTTGGCCTCACCAGTGCTGAATAAAGAGGAAAGATCCACCTGCTGGCAGTACTTTGTCTAGGACCTTATTGGAGAGACACTATCAAGGGACATGATTAAGTCCAGGCTGGCAATACCCTCTGCACTCCCCTCATCCACCAGGCCAGTCATAGAATCATAGAAGTTTATCAAGTCAGTCAAGCACAACTCCCACTTTGTGAAGCCATGTTGACTATTGATGATTTTTTGTCCTTAATCTTCCTAGAAATATGTTCAGGATTAGCTGCTCCCTCAGTTTTACATGGATTGAGATGAGGCTGGGTGGCCTCTATTCTCTGGGTTCTCCTTCTTGCCCTTCTTTAACTTAGGGGTGACATTTGCTTTCCTCCAGTCTTTGAGCATTTCTCCCAGTCATCAAGATTGATCAAGTGTTATCAAAACATTAACTGTAAGAGAGCAGTTGACATTCGTGGTTTTTCCAACACCCTGTGCCTCTGAACTGTTGTATTCTGATGACATTGCAGCTGTACTGAATAATGTACAGTTCCTTGGGGTATAACGCATTGCCTCTTTAATCTTGTCCTAATGTGCATTTCTGAAACTCATAATATTTTACCAATTCTAAGAGTAGTAGTGATGTTGTAAGTTTAATTCAGAACTACAAGTAACTTCTATAGAGCACTGGCAAAGTAAATCCAGTTTTATGGAGCCTACTAGATTTATTGCTATCACTGGCAATCACTATAGTGGAAAATGTGACATCTCTGCCGTTGTACTGGAAGATGTCACCTCTTCACAGTCAGAATCCCATACTCATTCTGCATAAAATCTTGTGTACTTTTTGAAAACAGAAATATTCCACATTCTCATATATTACTTGTAAAATAAATATCCTCAGGCATGGCGTAAAGGTGATTGCCCCGTTTTTGTTATAACCTTGCTGTAAAATATTCTGATTGTCACTGTTGCTCTTAAAATATACAGCTGAAGTTATGTTTTAGTGAATAAGTCATAAATAAATCCAACCTTTTCACATATGTTGAATGCAGACAATATGTCACAGGGTAGAAATAGAGAGGAAACAATACAGGCAGGAAAGCCTTCTCTTGTTGGGCACTGGAATATAAAAGATCTTAACAGCTTTACAGGGGTTCAGTGCCACTGGCTTTATTGGAATTACTTCCAACTCACTCCTCTTACACAGTGGGGTGAGAGGAACACAATGTCCATGCCTGAAGATTACTGCACCCAGTCATAGAAATAATCGTATCATTTCAAATATACTAATGTAGCATGGATGGTACTACATGGCAGGAATGTAGGGTCTTTTTTCTGTTGGAATGTCCTAGTATTATTTAGCTTGGCCATGTTGCAAAGGGCCCAAGCACACTCTTTTATCTTACTTTTCACTTAGAGGGAGTAGCTTTAAAAAACTTTTAAAAACTACTCATCAGTTTTTAGGCTTCTGCTTTAGGAATATTCTGTAATTGATGCCTGTTATCAGTCTAAACTGAAAAATGCTTTCTATTTCATGAGTCCTGGCAGGTAGTGAGGGAATGAATAAATACAAATCCACATATCTTGAAATTTAAAGTTAAAAAGTTTGAGAAGATGACTGTGCATGTCTCCAGGTAACAGTGAGGCAGCCCCACAGTTGTGTATCCCACTTGTGAACTGTAGGATTCATTTGGGCCCCCTTACCCCATGTAGCAGGGACAGACTGGGATGGAGATTTCATCTTGGTCTGTACAACCACCAGCTCGCGTCCTACACGAAGGAGTTTGCATAACTGGGGTCAATAATGTGCCACAGCATGAGGCATAAAACTGTGTATTTTGCAAACTAACTGTAGTGAGCAGTATGGACATGAGATGATCACCTATTCTGAATCTGCAATTTGAACATATAGTAGTTTGTAGAACATACCATGATTCATATAAACATTTAGCATGTGGATTTGACTATGACCAGGCTGTGAAAACAAAGAGGATTAGATTTCCCAGTTTAACACAGCACTACAATCTGTGCTTATTTGCTGAATTGTTGCCTGCCTATCTTCAAAAGTCTTCATTATTTTCTTTCTACTAGTAGTCTGGATGAAAGAATCTGAAGCAAAGATTCTGTCTCTGCAACTATATACAAAGCTAGAGCGCAGAATTCCTGTTTTTCCAGACGGAAAGTTTTGGATGGAAATATGTTCCCAGGCCCTGCACAGATGGCCAGTTGATGAGCAGAAAGCCCAGCACATTAGGACTCTGCTATGTACACAGACTCCAGGTGGCAGCTCCGACTGCGCTGCCTGACGTCTGGCAATTCAGAATAAATGGTCAGATTCCTTTTTTTTTTTTTTTCTAACCTGGGCACCATTTATAGAAAACAGAACACGTCCATGAGAGCCTGCCTGGACTGTGAATAATCTACCAAAGTGTGTGTATTTAAAGCCTAAAACGCAGCGCTGTTGTCTTTTATGGGACTTGCAGGGATAAATCACTGACATAGTAGTATATGCCTTCAAAAAAATCCACAAGACCTTGGGAAGGAAGAGTTACTACAAATAACATTTCATCTTTGAGGTCTTGACTTAAAAACTTGCATTGAAGAGATAGGATGCAATGTCTAGGCAACAGTTTGCATACATATTCCCATAAAACAGAGTTTGTGCCTGAGCTTCAGAGAGGAGGTTGAAGCAACAAACAAAGCTATAAATAGTCCTTTTCTAACAGCAAAAAGTAATAGTAGAATAAATGATGCTTCATTCTTAAAAGTTTGCTGTGTCTGACTGCAGTCTTGTTAAGGTTCAGAACAATATTTAATGACAACAACTGGAAAGCAAAAATGGGTCCATTCAATAAGTATATACTGTCTGGACAGAGCAGAACTTTGCCCTTCAGGTGGGTTCTGGAGCATCATTATTTTTAATTGGTCCTCTAAGGAAATTGTGGAAATCTAAAGGCAACGATTTGCCAGGATTATTTTAGTCTATTGCATTTTAAACTGTAGAGACTGACTGAAGTGATGGAATGGAAGACCTCACTTCAACCCCACTGCCATCATGAGATGGAAGTTAATAAGTTGCTCTGAGTAGGGAGCCCAGCTGTGGGGTCCAGACCTGATGCCTGTAGCTAGTTGGTTTTATCTGTGAAAGGGCCCAGTGTTTGGTCCTGATTTAATCTATTTTTGAAGAGTAGCTCTGGAATCAAGATTTTATCTTTGACAGGCCCATACACCCACCGTGCTAAAGCTGCAGTGCTGAGGATGTCTGCAGTGCCATCTAACGGCTACGACCAGACGGAGCAGCTTTTTTTTGTTTGTTTCTTTCTCTCCCTTCCCCCCCCCACCCCCCCACCCCACAACTCCCCCCAGCGTTCTCTCAAAAATGCTGGACTCTGGTTCTCTGAAAATTTCCTCTGTCATGAATATTAGCGACAGGGCAAGATCTCCCTGACAATTTCTATACTAGAAAGGAGTTGTTCTTATGTGGAAAATCTTCCCCAGCACACAGAAAATGCCTTACAGGGCTACCTACAGCCCAGTTCAAATACTGCACTTTGGATGTCCCCAGCTGTAGGACCCTGTGTCCTGTGCAAGGTTTATGCTAAACCATCTGTGACAGCTCACTAAACAGCCTCCCTCAAACCCATCCTCCCAACCTGTGGCCATGATGGACTTTACACTGAGATTCAGTCGAAGGAAGCTTTAGACTTAAACCTATCTCCTTTGCTGTTCAGGAATGGATTTTATTCTTTGGACCTAATCCATCCAGTTCCTTGGACTACCTCATAAATTCCTAACTATTGCAGGGTAGAGGGATGATGGCTGTGACTGAGACCTTTCCTTTTCTCTCTGTCGCATTACTGTTTTTAAGGAGTTTGGTCATTTGTGACTCAAGTCAAGTCTGTTACAGTGTGTGAGTAGTTTTAGGGTGGAGCCCCTGGTGGTCTAGTGGTTAAGGACGCGGCGCTGTCTCTGCTGAGGCCCGGGTTTGATTCCCGGTCAGGGCCACTCCCCTGGCAGATGGAGCTCGTTAGCCCTGTAAGGCAATCCATCTACGTCCTGAGGACCTCGCTGCCACCGTCCAAGCTCGCTTGGCCCCGGCAGATGAACCTCAGGATTAAAGGGTGGGCTCAGTTCCGCTCACACTGTGTCTCACCGAAAAAATCCAATGAGCAGGCTGGAAGGTGTAAAGACCTTCCCCAGTTCTTCGTTTGCGAAGACTGGCCATTATTATATTATTTAGTTTTAGGGTGTTCTGCCTGAGTGGCTGTACATGAAAGAAAATCTAGATACATATAAGGATGTGAAATTACATCTAGTGACTCAAATGGCCCTTCTAGGATGCAAAGTCCCTTGAAATGCAGCATGATGAATGGATTACCTGGCTCATAGCAGGGCAACACAGTGATGCTCTTGGCAATGTGTAGCCTTGGAGCTTGAATGAAGGATTTCAGCAAAATATCACATTTGAGTGGTTTTATTCCAAAGTATGTTTATTTGTATTTTGTGTGTCAGATGCTAGTTATTTTAGCATATGTATTATTAGGTGTTTGAAACATTTGGATGTCCTGCTGAGTTTTACTTTTATTGCTGTAATTGTATCTTACATGAAGAAGATTTTGTGTCTTGGCTGCAGATATGAGGTGCTGGCGTTAAATTTCTCTTTTTTTTTTTAATCGACCTCACCGTAGGATTTGCTCTCCTCGGAGGACATCCTTCCTTCCTTACAATACAAGATATACATCTGGGCACTAATGAGAGTCTCACAGACACAGTGAGGTTGGTAAAATGCTACCTGATTGATAACTATGTATTTGATAATTGGTTGGGCTGAAACCTGTCTTACAGAATTTTGGAAGCTAATGTTTTCTTTCTGGAAAATGTCAGAAGGTAGTTTAAATTTCTAAAATATTTACAGATCACCTCAGAGAACCTGTAGTTCAATACGCCATCCACTCTAGCTGTCCATTGTCACAATGAGAAATATTTTGGCATACAGAGTGTTAATCAGGGCTGCATTTAGAAACATTTTATGAACCTCAGTAGTAAAACTCCAGTGATGACAGCACATATACTCAAACAAGACTCAAACCTTCTGAGGAGGAAAAGGAAGTAATGGAGCAAAATCAAAGAGAAAAGACACTGTTTGTGTTAGTTAGGTCAGATGGTGGTTGGCCTTAGCCTGCCATTATAGCCTACCTGCAGTGACAGCGTGGCAGTCAAGGCCATTCTGATCCACCTGTATCAGCAGCACCAAACTTGAACAACACTTTGCAGCCAGTCTCTGACTTCATGTGCCCTCCTCCACAACCATACCCACTGTCAGAACTGCTGTGGAGGCTGGGCTGTGGCTTTGTTGTCTCACTGGCATTCTTGGAAGATCTTGACCATGCCCAGTCCCACAAGCATTTAGGGATGAGTAGCAGCCTATCTCCTTTGCTGTAGCAGGGAAGAACTGAGCTCAGGGTGTTTCTCCAGTGGATTCCCTCTGATATTGCAGAAAGCAGACAAAACATGAGGTGGTGTTTTGCAGGTGCTCCTGCTGTTTATCATAGCACTCCATATACTAAAGCCTCATCCAACCTCAGCATTGTCCTGCTTTCTAGGCAGTCCTTTTGCAAACTGAGGCCGATTCAGTCTGGCTCAGCTGTTAGAAGGTTAGTAGTGTCTGAATGGTCCCTTTAATTCTGGTGAAAGATCTGCAGTGTCAAGCTCATCAGGCTTAATTCAAAATATGCAATCAGGCAGCTGAGTTCCATTGCCTCTGCTGAATACCACAGTTTTCAGTCAGTGGGAGAGATTGTTTGAGAACTGTGTTGCTGTTCTTTGTGATGGAAAATTTAAGAAAATTTAAGAAAAAAGATCAAACATTTAAACATTTTAAATTTTCCTTTCTTGTTTTTAAGTACTGAAGTTGAAGACATGTGGGTGTTTATAGTAGACATTAAAAATTTCAGTCCCTTTAGGCTTGAAGCTACTTAACTCTCACTCCCTGCTTGATTCATAACTGCCAGTATCAAAGTAAGCTGCAATGATAAAATCATAGGATGGTTTGGGTTGGAAGAGTTCTTAATGATCATCTACTTCCAGTGCCTCTGCCATGAACAGAGTCACCTTCAACTAGACCAAGTTGCTCAGAGCTCCATCCAACCTGGCCTTGAATATTTCCAGGGATGGCACATCCGCAACTTCTCTGTGCTGGTGCCTCACCACCCTCTGAGCAAAGGATTTTTGCCTAACATATAATCCTAATAAACCTAATCTTTTAGTTTGGATCCATTCCTCCCTGTCCTGTCACTACGTGCTCTTGTAAATAGTCCCTCTCCATCTTTCCTGTGGGTTCCCTTCATGTACTGAAAGGCCACAATTAGGTCATCCCAAAGCCTTCTCTTGTCCAGGCTCAACAATCCCAATCCTCTCAGCCTTTCCTCAGAGGAGAGGTGTTCCATCCCTCTAATCATCTTGGTGGCCTCCTCTGGACTTGCTCCAACAAGTCAATATCAAAAGCGTTCAGATGTTTCAACAAAAGCCTGGCTTTAGTAAGTACAAGTTTAAAAGATTCATAAGATTCATAAACTGTGTAAATTTTGGGCCCGCAAAGGGAACAGATTAATCTGAGACTTAACAGTCAAGTCTGAGGTACATTAGACCACTGTGTCCAGTTCAGAAGAGTTCATACACTGCCACAGAATTCAAATACATTCCTTGGAAAGAAATTCTTCATACATCACATGACATAGTCCCTGTTTAAGCAGGAGAGTTCTGATACACAAACACTCTAGAGGTCAATTTTCAATTCTTCTTCACAAATACAATAATAAAGGCACACAAAATCTTTCATTCACAGTCTCCTGAATGACCTTTTTTCGTACAAGCAAATGTAAAGAAGGCAGGCAGTAAGCTATGAGAAATAAGGCAATAAATAGAAGCAAGAAAATCTTTCAGCCGTTCTGGAGGTGTCCCTATTCTGTTGAGAAAGTTCCCACAATATTCATTTCCCATGCAAGCCTTCAGCCCTCTTTCTTTGTCACTGCTTGCTCTTCCAGGAGTAAATCCCTGTTTATGATTCTGACCTGGGTATTTTGTTCCTCTACTGAGTCACAACACTCCCCTGCTACAGTGGACTGGGGGCTTTCCCAAGTCCTTACAGAGCCCTTCTTCATTCCTGTGTGCTCTGCTTCACTCCTGCTCTCATTAGCAAGGGTATTATTGACTTTGCATAATCAAGGCTGAGCAGTTTACCCAAAAGAACAACCTGAGTGTTAATTCCCTGGCGTTTTCTTGCAAATGAAAGATAACATCCCAACCTCATTCAGTTAATGTATGAATAAAAAAAAGAATGCCTGTAGTAGACCCAGAGGGCATTTCAAATATTTACAGCCAATGTGTCTAGCGCTCTGAAGGCCTTAGAAGTACTTGAGATTGAGACTTAAAGCAAAAGGAGCACGGGTCTATAAAAGTCACAGTTTTTATTAGAGTTGCTGCAGGTAGGGGCTGAAAGCATTGCTGCTGTGAACATATTTTAAGACTTATTACCCGCTCATAAATCAGCTGTTCCATGTTTCACAAGACATTTACATTTATGTTGACACAGTAGCAAAAAGTTACCACCCATTAAGGAGCTCTCAGCCTTTCAGAGCTGTTTAGCATGTCTGATATACTACGTGAAATGAAATATAAGTACTGTATCTGTATCTGCCACTGTAGAGCAGTTCCACCAAGCACCAGCAAACCACAGGGGCCATCAGGTTCAGTGACAGCACTGCAGAACTCATTGAATGATTTTAGCAGTCCACTGGAATTATTAGGGGATGAATCTCTGCATTTATGGGGAGTGGGTTTACTTCTCACTGCTTGCTGAGAGCACATCCACCCTCTGCCCTTGTAAGACTGTGAGTGACAGTGAAGTAGTCAGAAGTTTAAACCTTTTAAATGGATATATATTTTCAAAATAAAAGCAAAACTGCCTTAAATAGCAGTATTCTATGCAAAATGTACGTAAATTCTGTTCTATGCAAAAATACATAAATGCCTCCTTTTCAAATTCAGAGACCTGCCAGACCAAAAGGGTATACTTTTTGTTTAATTTTGGATTCCTCAGAGGATACACTTGAGAAAAAAAAAATATCCAATTTTTCTCTTTAGAAATAAAAGTTACTTTGAAAAGAGAGATATGCAGCACTCTAATACACTCCACATTCCAATACAATATATTTCCAGGCTCTGGGATTTTGAAGTTCATAGTCTCACAGTCTTGCAAAAAGAATGAAAAGAGAGAAAGATAAGAACCTTAAATGTAAAGACACATAATAATCTGTGCTTACCCACCCTCACCTTCCAAAACTTCATCTTTACTAAAGACTCTTATCTATTCAGGTCCTTTTCCCTATGCAATTCCAGCCTTACACGGTTTGCTTTAAACTAATTTGATTACAGAAGACTTCATCATTCTCCTGTAATCAGAGACCTCCAGGTGAAGTCTATTTGTTTGGGGTTTTTTTTTTCCCCTGAGTTTAATTTTGTTTTGATTTCACAAAGAATAAACCCACTTTCCACCTGGGTTTCCTACTATAAGATATGATGTCTAGAAATGCTGGCAGAAGGACTGTCTGATATCTTCCTGGTAAGTGTGTAATGGGTTTAGTATCTACTTTTAACAGATTAAGGATGAAAATCCAGCAGTTTTCACTATTTGGTGATTATGACTGAATTTCCTCTAATGGCATACCTTGCAAAGGAACCATCTTTAAATTCTTTATCAATTGCATCAAATAGGAATCAGCTGTCCTGATAGCTTAAAAAAAAAAAAAAAAAAAAAAAAAAAAAAAAAAAAAAAAAAAAAAAAAAAAAAAAAAAAAAAAAAAAAAAAAAAAAAAAAAAAAAAAAAAAAAAAAAAAAAAAAAAAAAAAAAAAAAAAAAAAAAAAAAAAAAAGTCTAAGGAAAATAGGCAATTTCCCAGTGTGACTGCCTCTTTTCCTTGGCTGATGGAATTGGCTGTCTTGTTTAGGGTGGACACATGTGAGAAGGAACCTCTGATGACTAGTTCAGAACTTAACAGGTTTTCCACAGAGAAAGGAACTCATGAGCCAAGGAGAAATAATGGTACAAACAGAAACTGTTCCAGAGCACTGTAATCAGTAAATACCTTGCTCGGGTTTCACTTTCCTTTTCACTTTAGCTACTATTGGCAGTCTTTTCTTCAGAGAGAGCTCTACAGGCAATCTTGTAACATTTTATGAGTTTTGATTGTGTGAGGAATATCTGGTGTCAATAGAAAATGTTTGTTACTGACTTCATCAGGAGACTTCACTGATCACGGTATTAACAGCCTTATATCCACAAGAAGAGATACAAAAATTTTTCATGGCTAATCAGGAAGACAGATACTGCAAGGATTTTTTTTTTTTCATACTCTTCTAATTCAGTCTCTTCTACGTTTTGTTTTAATGTCGTATTATAGATAACGCGAAAACACAAAAAATGCTACTTCAAAGTCAGGCTTCAGGGCCTGATTAAAACACAGAAATGCAGGGAAATTAAGAGCTCCAATCCATATTTAATTTATCTAAAAAATTCAGAGTATACTATGCTAATCCACTATGCCAATCTCTGTCTTTCACACTTGGGCAAATGAGGTTAAGGCCACAGTGGTACAGAGGCTCCTGCCTGCCCCTGTCCTTACACTGAGTTTCAAATTTGGGCATTATTTTAGTGCTGATACCATGTGTGTCAATCCAAAGGTCTGCAGGTAGGAAAAAGAAAAGGCTGGTGTTGTTGGTCTGCTGTTTCTGTCTTAATTAAGATCAGCAAATAAGTGTGGCAATCTGAGGCAGATCTGTACTCTAATCCTCACAAAGGTCAGGCTACCATGCAGAGTCTGTAATATTCAGTCAGTGCTAGATTTGTTCTTTGCTAAAAGACTGAAGTAATCTTATACCTTATCTCTTCTGAAGTTATCAAATTCTTCAAAAGTTACAGTTCACACAATCTCTTATCTTAGTTCAGATAGCTCAACATGTATTGATGTTACATCTACAATCAAACTCCAAAGAGAAAAAAAAACATAAAATACAGCAGCAGTTTTCATTTACTTACTACAGTCTGTTAATAAGTGAAACTGCTTACTTATTAGCAGCTTGTTAAATGACTACATTTGGGTCTGTTCTGCAGGCATGATAAATTATTCAGATAGCTGAAAAATATTGATTCATTACCATTTCTCATTAATATTCATGTGTTGCATGCTGAAAAGTGCAACAGGGCTATATTTATTATGTTTGAGTATTTTCTGCTATCTCCAGGGTGCTGTCCAGCATGACAAATGCAATCTTGGCTCGAGTTTATAAGCATAATGATCTGGACCTAATGGCGAAAGAATCCACAATCCCAATAATCAATGGACTGTCCGATTTATACCACCCTCTCCAGATTTTAGCTGATTACCTAACTCTTCAGGTAACAATCCAACCAATTTTTCTTTTTTTTTTTTTTTTTTTTACTAAGTCTTAGCCTTGCTAAGTATTTGGGGAAGTCGGGTTCAAAACCATTTATTCCTAAGTTTTTCTAAGTGGTAATTGGGCAGCATTTGTTATTTAAAGAAATTTTCATCCAGCAATATAATTAAGAGCTTTTTTATTTTAAAATAATTATGTAGCCCTATCAGTTGTAGTGGGAGTAAAGTTAAGCATAAAATTAATTATTTCATTGGAATTAGGCTGCAATTCCACACACATGAAAAATGGTCAGGGGGCTTTACATATTAAGATAAAGGTGAGAAGATGGCTTAGCCAAAGCCAGTGGAAGTTTTTCCACTGACTTAAAAACCCTCAGTAGTTCTCTCTTGATTCCTCACTAATCTATGAACAGTTTAGAAAGAATCAGTATCTATGTATTAGGAAATTGGTTGAACAAATTTGTTCTGAAAAGCCAGTTATTGCTACCAGTGCAAACATTTAGTGTTCTGGCACTTAAACCAATTTAAACTTTGCTCACATCAAAGAGTTGTTAAAAAAGATTTTATTCTGTGGTTTTATCCAATGCAATAGTTGATTTGACAGCAGGATAACGTTTTGCACATAGAATACCAGATGTTTATCTGTGAACAGAAGGACTATGTGGTTTTACAATCAGTTGAGGATCTGGCTTATAAAAAAGATTATTATTATGATTATACTGCAGTGTTGGTTGACAACTATGATGAACTCCTCTGACCTTGTTTACTTTCTGAATGAATAAAAATCACACAGCTTGAAAACAGGAGGGTAGAATAATTTCTTGATTCATTTGGCTGTGTTTCTCAGCTGTCGAAGACTTTGCTATGGGACATTCATTAAGTGTGAAAGATCTGGTGAGAGTGATATTAAATTATTCACGCTTTAAACTTTAAATACTGGAAGAATCATGTGTTTAGTGAAAATTGCTTTTTTCTAATTTGAATTATCATTATTTTTTGTAAAATTTTAATACTCGTAGTGAAGAGGGCGGCAAAAATTGGTGAACTTCAGGCTAAGATGCTTCTCATGCCTCAGGATAAGGGAGATTTGTGAGATCACATTGAACCAGACTCAATGTTCAAACTACATAACACAATAAGCTGTGATGAGAATGTCATCATTTCATTCTAAACCCTATGTGCAACTGTAAACCAGGAGAATCTTATGGTTCTGGTTTACAATGTGTTCTGTCTTGCAAACACCTTATTAATTAGCATGTTATCACTTGTGAATAACAGGCTTCAGGAATAGTCTGTGACTCACAGTCTTCACAAATATGGGTATCTCTGCCCCCAAACCTGGTTTTATCCAGGCCACTGACTACAGCACCCAGGTTCAGAGCGCTGTTGTCCTCTACTTCATTTGACATGGAGAGGTATCATGACAAAGTGAGCACTTACGGGGATCACAAGGAGTGGCTCAGCCTTTGGACAGCCATGGAAGTTGTTCTTTTTTTAAATTTGCAGCACTTGCACAGTCAGCCTGATAAGCAGAGCAGTGTTTCCTCCAACTTTGCCCATTTTTTCCTGATTCTCTCCCTCACGTTCCCTAATCCAGAGTTTGTGAGAAGGTCTTCAGAATGCAACTGGGTGGCTGCCCCACTTTGCCAAGAGCACACTGCTCTGCTGGTTGCTGACACACTTTCTGTTCTTGCTTTTTTAAGAGGAGAGAGGGGCAGGCAGGGGGAAGGTCTCAGCAGCTTGGTGTGTGTGTTGGCACTGCCTGTGCTTTCCCTTCCTGACCTGCTGGTCTACTCCCTGTTTTCCTCCTTGCATTGTACAGCAAGGTGGAAAAGACTAGTCTTACAGTCAGTGGCACGTACTAAAACAGCATTTTAATTATATAGGGAACTTTAGCAGGTCACAGAAGAAATGTGAACCCCGGGGTCTGGTTGCTACTTCCCACAATCAAACTTCTCATGGGATTTTCAGCAAGATGTTATCCAAGTACTGCCTGCAAGAAGATTAATACAGGGATGTGGAATAGTACCACTGCTTTTTAAGTGAGCTGGAAGTCCATATATAACATTTGGACTGCTTTCCTGCAATGCAAAGGCAATTTATTTGATTTATACGTATAGGCAAACTACAATAGGGGCACAGACTGGTAACCTTATATTTAAATGTAACTACAGGTTTTATGCAGCTTATTTCTCTTAAACAAATGTCTCTTCCTTATCCCTGTGAATATTTTCCTGCTTCTCCCTGCTGTCGTTTAATAACCTAAATGTAATTTTTTTCTTTTCTTTTTGTTCCTAATGCATTTGCCAGTGGAGCACTACATACACTCTGGCCCTCTTCATGCTTACCACATTTTTATTCTCCCATTTTCTATACTCTATTACTTTTGTCATGTGCCTTCTTGAATCCTCTTCAAGCACTTTCTCTTTCGTCTGAAACTGTGTAATTGCCTGGTTTTTTGTGATAAAATGTTTTCTTGCTTACAGCTTCTGATTCCCTTTGCATAGGTGCATTTTAGTGTGGTTATTTTAGTATAGTCCACTGCATTCCACAAACAATGCAACTGGTTCATTTTCAGGGCTGTCAATTCTCGTTCTGTATTCAGGGTCTTCTTTTCAGATCATAGAGTGTGCTCCTGTCATGAATACTGGGTGAGATTGCTCAGGTTCAACATCCTCTTGCCCAGTGCCTTTCTCCTGAGCAACCTGGAGCCCCTCACATGTTTGATTTATAATCTTAACACTGTGGTCTGGGTTAATACCCCCTATTATGCCAAGAGAAAAGTATTTCTTAGCATATATACTACCTTTTTTTAAAAAAGTTGGGTTGAACCGAGCCTGCTCTTGAGTTAAAGCCCACTAAAAATGGCTGTAAATATGTAAACAACACGATTTTGAGTGTTTGGGGACTTAGCCTTTATAGGCTATGAGTTTGTGTGCTGGTGCTGTGCACACACTGAGCTACTTTACTTCTCTGCTTGTGCTGGAGACATGTAACAGCCACGTGCTGATTCCAGCCGGTGTCCCAGGCAGAAGCTGTGGCTCACAACTTCTGCTCTGCTCAGCTTGGCTGGAGGGCAGCATCACACAATTTGTATTCCAGACACAAGCTGTGTATTGACATTGATTCAATTGATATTAATGTCACTGGGCAAATCAGCTAACTTGTAGCTGACTGCAGGATGGCCAGGCTGATAATTAAAGTGGATCCATATGCCACTAGCTTTTTATGTCACTGGTCTGGAGGGAATTTGCTTTTTCAGAAAGCAATGGTTGGCATAAGAAATGCATCAGAGCTTTCTATTTAAACAGCATAACAAATAGTGGTACCCAGCTTGAAGAGAGCTGCTGTGTATTCCCAACTCCTCCTCGGTGTGTGACCCAAAGACCTCAAATCACTAGAGTCTTCAAATTCATCACCATCATCATCATTATTATTCTAACAATTAGATATCCCAATTAAGATTTGGAATGATCCTCTAGAATATACTGTTTCAACCACCATGACAAAAACCAGTGTGAGAATATGAAAGATAACTGGCCCAGTATCTGCCTTAAGCAGTTTGAGAGCCGGTAGATCCAAGTTTGCCCTGTTTCTGCTTTGCTGGATCGCACTGCATCCCAAAGGGCTAAAGCTTTGATTAGTCCCTAGCTTTCCATTTTAAAACTTGACAGATTATTGATTCATTATTCAAAAGCTTGTTTTAATTGAGGGCTGTTATGACAGTTGTGGTCAAACATTTCAGAATTAACCCATGACGGTGTCAGAGTTTCAGCCTCACTGGAAGCAAGTCCAGGCAGAGGCAGACACAAATGTCCCTAATTAGTTAACCCAGTCTTCTCCATAAACACAGCAGTGCCAGAACACTGAACATGCTCACTTTTTCCCAGGGTTGGATACACTGACACGCAGCACCCATAGATAAGAACAGAATGAAATCTTGTAAAAACAACATGAGGATGAGAAAGTTGAACGTAAAATCAGCATTAATTATTTAACAGGGATTTTTCATGAGAATAGCAAAGCCATGTTTTATGGCACTTACAGCAGCAATCACTATTTGGCCAAAGAAGCATCCATAAGGGAGAAGGACTCTAGGCTTTCTAAATATGTTAAATTTTTCTGTGGCTTTACAAGGAGTGTAAATATTTTAAAGTCATGTTCCAAATGTAAAGAGAAACTGCAAACACCCAAGCAGGTATAAAGCTGAGATCAACATAAAAGAGTTCGGTAAAACTGGGAAGGGCTGCAAGGGGAAAAATATCTCCAGAGGCTTTGGTGAGCAGCAGGTGTTGTAAAGGTTCTGATTTAACCTGGAGTGTTACCATCATGGCAAAACACTTTTAGCAGGATTTTATCTGTGTGGTTTTATAAGAACATACTATAAAATGGAGGGTGGGGGTGAAGTATGTCTCATATACAGTAGGTTTTTTATTGCCTCAAAGCTTTCTGGTTTTGACTAATACAGACTAACACATCTTTCATGGAACCTGAGTATGTGTGCATATAAGCAGTACAGTCACAGTCACAGTGAGCTTCTCTTAGATGAAGAGGTTTGAGTCACAGCAGCAGTGCACCAGTGGCAGCACAAAGCACAGGATGTAAAATAGGCTCCACCAGCACACACACAGCTTGACTCTGCCTTGTGTGTGACTCCTGCCATTACCAAAACATCTTCATTAAGATCAGTTCAGCTATGTCCACTCTACACAGTAATCACTGCAGACGTGGCTTTGCAATTTGTAATGTATATCAAGGATCATTATGCAGACATCTCCAGTACTTCATATTTTATCTGTAACAGCTAGTAGCTTGGGAGAACAGAGAAGAGTATTTAGCATGCACTGTGCTTCTTTTAATGCAGAGTAGCAGCTGGCAATAAGGTGGAAGTTGTTTAACATAGCAGTATATTTGTGACTCTAGTCAATGCTTTGAGCATTACTGGCTGTGATGTCTATTTTTAAACAGTAAGATGAAAAGAACTCAGGACTGCCTCATTTGCTCCTGGCTGTGGGTTCATGTCTCAGCCCTAAATTGAAACAACACCTTAAATATATGCTTCAGTTTGACCTTCTCCTAGGAGTGCTATTGCTAGGAGATGTGGAAGGACTTTGAAAGATCCTTAGAGACATGTAGAACTGTTATACTGAAATAACTTTCATGTCCACAAATTCCTGATTTGGTCTCCTGTAAATGCCCTTGCATCAAACCTTTGCCAATGAGCCTGCTGCTAACAAACTTCAACTGAAAAAGTGATAGTTTTACAATACTGTAATTTTAACCCTTAAACCTAGTCAGCTTAGGACTCTACCACGTTTAGATTTTTACAGCATTTTGGTATAGTTCAGTATTTCAAGTACTAATATTTTTGATTCAAACTTGAGGTCCCTGGCAGAAATGCCAATAACTTTGTTCTGGACTAACTTCACAACTATTTGTTCAGGAGAAGCTGCTGCCAGGAGAGGAGGGGGTAGTCCCTGCCCTCTTCCTGTTCAGTTTTTTGGCATCTTTTCTGCATCTCCTGCAAGGGTGCCAGTTAGTACAGCTCTACAATGTGGATGCTTATCCTCTCTGACAAGCACTGATTCATGTCACACAAAGTGTTGAAGCACTGTCTGGCTTCCAGCTACTACAATGCAATTGTAGCACAGCCCAGTTTTGAACTAAGAATAAAAGGCTCTCCAGAGAGTCCTTCCAGCCATGAGGCAGAGCTGTACAGAGCAGGCATAGAGAAGTACTTGGCTATGTCTTCACAAACTTTTTGATATCAACCTAAGTACCTATAAACATGTATACTTAAAACAAAGCTTGGTAAAGAGCCTTGAATTGTCCTGCTCTGGAATACAAAACTCCTGTTATTCTTGTTCCTCCTTAGGCCTTATCTGTTGGAGTTGAGGGTCAGAGTAACTGCACATGAACAGGTTGTAAGAGCCAGCAGACAAAGCTGTAGTTAACTCTGTAATGCTGTTTCAAGTTTGGGCAATCCACACCCATAAACAAAACCCTGCCCTCTTTGACTGTGCAGTGGAGAACAAACGCTGCAGGCCATGAGTGGCACAGCTGCTTTTAGAGTGCTGCTCTTTTCTGTCCTGTGCAGCTGTGATGATGAAAATGCATTCCAAGGGCAAGGCCACTGCCATGGCCAAGGGGAACATCGTGTAGAGACAACCAAGCCAGAGCAAACCTGAATAAGGATATTTGTACAATCTGGGGAAAAGCTGGAAGGAGTTCTATTCTAGGCATTAGGACTGTCTTTAAACTAGAAATGTCTGCTTCTCACTGATGTTTATGAGCACCAACAAATGGCTGTACAGCTTTGGTGTTAAAGTGACTCTGTGTGTGGTGTGAGCCTGGGCCTCACCATACAGCATATGTGCCAACATGTCACAGGATCACAGAATATGCCAAGTTGGAAGGGATCCACAAGGACCATTGAGTCCAACTCCTGGCCCTGCACATTACCATCCCCAAGAGTCACACCACGTGCTTGAGAGTATCATAAAAATGCTTCTTGAACTCTGTCAGGCTTGGTGCTGTGACCACTGCCCTCGGGAGCCTGTTCCAGAGCCCAGCAGTGGAGGAAGCTGCCACACTTGGGCCTTTATGTAAGACATGGGGGGCTTTCCCTCCCTGACCATCCTGCAGGTGCAGTAAATTCCAGGTGTGGTTCCATGCAGGTAGCATTTGAAGGTAGCCAGCTGACTTTGCATCAGACCCGCCTGATCAATCCCTCTCGCCCATCAGCTTGCTGGGCTCATCTGGAACGTAACTCCAGAGCTTCTGATTCCTTTGACAGGAGCACTATGGTGGGCTGAAGGGGCTCACCATCACCTGGATTGGGGATGGAAACAATGTCCTCCACTCCATCATGACAAGTGCTGCAAAGCTGGGAATGCACCTGCGCATTGCAACTCCCAAGGTAAGGAAGCCCTGCACATGGAGGAAGGAAAGCAAATTTTGCCTGTTCTTGTCTCAGCCACTCAGGTGTTTGCCAAAGGCCTCAGCTGGTGATGCTTGCATATGTTTTGAGTGCCAGTTTTCAGAACCAAGGTTCAAAATCCTGATCCAGTTATTTTGATGCAAAGGAGGAGTAGTTCTACCAAGTCCAACTTCAGAAAGGCTGAGGGGAATTCATGATAGCAGTATGAGTGAATTAAAATTCCATTTGATAAAGTGTTCAGAGTCATTCAGTGCTCTCTCTCCTACCCAAAAAAATTGAAACTTGTTTCAGATTGGTGGAAATGTTGCCTCTTGCTTGGTTCAGATGGATGGCCCAGCATTTTAGAATGTTGCATTGTAATACAATATAAAATACAAAGCAAATACTCAGTTTAGTACAAAAAATTAAGTGATATGTAGGTATTTCATTCTGTAACTACTGAAATACATTTTTTTACTTTATCAGAACACTTTCCACCACTTTATCTCCAAAATAAACTTTCAGCAAAACCAACATAATTTCCCCAAATTTTACAGTTCTGAAAGACATTCTTCTCCCCATGGCAAATGGTTCAATCAGTATTTTTCTAACCAGCATTAATAAGCAGCAAAGATCTTACAAATGTTCCATGATATATTAACTGTTATCTCTTTTGGCAGGGCTTCGAACCAGACCAAGGAATAACTAAAATAACTGAACAATACTCTGAAGAGGTAGGAGCCTAAGAAATAGCCTTGTAGAATTGTTTGAATAGAGCTAATTTTCATTATAAATGAAGTTCCTTGTCTTACTGATCTTCTTTATTTTATTCACATTAGTATGGTACCAAGTTACTTCTGACAACAGATCCTTTAGAAGCTGCAGACAGTGCCAACGTCTTAGTTACAGACACATGGATAAGTATGGGACAAGAAGAAGAAAAGAAAGAAAGACTAATGGCATTTCAAGGTTATCAGATTACAATGCAGGTAAAAATTGAGATTTAGTTTTCTGTTTATGTTTTTACAGTTTGCATTTATAAGAATATTTTCTGCTTATGTTTTTACAGTTTGCATTTATAAGAATATTTTCTGCTTACGTTTTTACAGTTTGCATTTATAAGAATCAACATCAGCAAAGCAGTAGTTTGGTATTTTTTTGAGTGTGGCCATGGAACAACCGCATGCAAACCTCCCTCCAGCTTAAAAAACTCTCAAGGAGAACAAAGTTTGAGTTATCTTATACACTTCACAAGGCTTGGCCTCTTTCAGAGCTTCCCAATGAGACCTAGCTCCAGAACATGTGAAGCAGAGCTAACCCTTTATTTCTCTATGGCCTAAAAACTGTTTCTAATTTTGCATCTCCTTTTTGCTACCAGAAATGATCCCTTATATTTCATTTAGAATGAGAAGCTTACAGATTAACTCTTAAATGCCTGAGTAGCATTAGGGTCAATTTGTGTTTATCCGTCAGTGAATAAATCACTAAATATGTATCTTTAAAATCATCCAGTTGAAATATTTGTCAGCACAAAATCAGTTAGAGAAAATGTAAAACCATAACCTACTAATTGACCAAGATAAAAAGGACATTTTTCTTCCTGAGAGAATTATTACTCGTTTAAGTGTCTGCACTTTAACGTAAGTTCACTAAATACTGTTGATGGACATATCTCTGGTCTAAAATTTAATTCATATTTCCTTGGCATTAGATCAATATATAATGAGTAGTAACATAAAATGAAAAAAATTACAGCCTTTAAAATTGTTGTTTAGTATGTTCTTGTTGCAATTATAAATAGTATTATATTACTGTATTGCTTTAAAAAAAAGATTGCACTCTATTGATCCACTGGATCAGTGGACTTTTTACTCCCCTTCAAACCCAGAGAAATATGAGTGAATATCGGACTTATGTCAAGCTGGTATTGAACTCTTACTGACTTGAGTGGACAAATTCCCATCTTATTAATAAATGAGGAATTCTTTTGAGATCTGTGGAATTCTTCTGAGTTCATCATACAAATAACCAGAGTGGGAGTTACTACAAAATTTAACTTTTTTATTTGTTAAAGATTTTATTAATGTCCTCACATATGTCTTTATTTTCATATGCTTTTTCATCTACAGATCGCAAAATCTGCTGCTTCCAACTGGACTTTTTTACACTGTTTACCCAGAAAACCTGAAGAAGTTGATGATGAAGTATTTTATTCCCCACGCTCATTGGTTTTCCAGGAGGCTGAAAACAGAAAATGGACAATTATGGTAAAAACAGAAGATATCAGTAGTTGGAGGGTCAACTTCTGTTCCGCCTTGCATTACAGGCTTGAATTCAACTTGATTCTTTGATAAACAGTAAATGTTAAAATATATGTTTCAAGTGCACCCCAGAGCACATGACAATTTTGACTATAGACAACATATATATCTGTAGCACAAATACTTCTGGACACAAATGTGACCTATTTTGCTGATGATCTGCTGTTGCTTGACCCAGCTTTTACCACTAAGTGAAATCTACAGTATAAACTGTAATGGTTTTGTATTTAAATCACTGGATTTACTCTAAATATCAACTCAAATGCTCAATTTTAAACCATGATAAATGCTGGGGTCCCAGGGACTGGTCTTAGAAACTAGGTCCCCAAATACTTAAAGCTAGTTATTTTCTCTCAGGAAAAACTGCTGCTGACATCAGTGGGAACTTCCCTGAAAAAATGCTGGAAGAGCATAGGTTTGAAAGACCCTGAAAAGTTATGGTGTGGGTAACACCATGTAATCCATGGGAACCGTAAGAGGACACTTGGCATTCAACATAAACCATAACTCCCCTCTCAGCATTCCTAGAATTTCATCAAATTACTGTCAGATCTCAGTAGCCTGTTATTTATTTTTTGGCGTTAGAACCATCACGTTGACAAAAGATAGTGAAGACTTTCATAGAGGAGAAAAACACAGAAATGTCATTGTCATGAATCTGAGGTAAACTCTAGATATGCTCCAAGGGAAGAAATAACAGACTGAGTATTGTGTTTACTGAAAACTCAGATTTTGGACATGGTCAAAATTACTAGCAAATTTGTGTTAAATTTATGGCTTTGATCTTGAAATTCAACGAAGTGCTCATATTTTTTCATTTTTATTTTACAATGTTTCTAACTGCCCTAAATATTTTTTTTTTTTTTTTAAGAAAAAGAACCCTTTATTTTGAGTTCCAGATGCACTTTTTTTTGCGGGCGTAAGAAAAATGTCCTCTCTGTATTTTTCTCAAGCTATAAAAATAATGAATGTATGGGTCTTCTTTATATTGCATTTTCTACCACTTTCAGCTCAGAGAGCAAACTGAAGAATAAATTATTTGCTTGGCTGTAGTTCCAACCAGGTCTGAGTGCAGCTGTGACATGGGCAGCACTGAGGGGCTGCACAGCTGTATATTCAGTCACCTCTGTGTGCCTGGGATGCCCTGTCACACTGAGCAGTGCTGAAGGGAAAGGGAGGGCAAGCAACAAGATCACAACCCTTGGGGAACACTCACAGATCCAGTTCTGGGCCAAAAAACCAATTTGCAGTCAGACACTGCTGTGAAATCACAACAGTGTGAACCAGGTAGTACCTTGTCAAAGCACAGGGCTTGTTATCTACACAGGTGGGGGACTGGCAGCAGAGCTGCTGCAACACCACATTTCACTTGGCTGACATTCCCATTACTCTCATCCCACAGCCATACTCAAGACTGGGCAGGGAGGGCAGGAGGGGTAGATGACACACCATCAGGATTCTCCATGTTTTACCACAGAAAGTATAGCTAAACTGGGATAAATTTCAAAGTCCTTATTCTAATGGATGGATCATCCGTTCTGATGCTAATGGAAGCTCTGCTGAACTCCATAAGCAAGCCTATGTGATGTCTGGGTACCTACAGCACCTCCTAGAACTAACGGAGAATACAACACAACATGACAAAAAAGCCTCAACATTTGATCTAAATGCCTGTCGGAATTGCTCCTAAGCTGTCCATTAATATATTTTGTCCACACTGAGAAAATCTATCAGCCACAATACCAAACATCCAAACTGATTTTCAGCTCTTTCCTGATTCATCATCAGAAATTCTAGCAAATAAATCTAAGTGTGCAGTTTTTGTCAGGACAATAATTTTTAACACAAGGTTTCAGAGCTGGAAAATATTTCCTCCTTATTTATTTTTATGGAGTATCTGTTTCCAATGTGATTGGATTTTTTCTTTTCTTCCTCCTCTAGGCTGTCATGGTTTCCCTGCTGACAGATTACTCACCACAGCTACAAAAACCTGCATTTTGATGCTTGGATTCCTGCCAGGAGAAAAATATTCTTCACTGGCAGAATATTTTGGTCCTCAAATACGTAGGTCTTCCTCAGAAAGGATCAAGGCAACAAATGATATTTTAATAAAACCGTACAGTTTGCTGCATAATGTTGCATTACATTTGTGAAAATGCTCAAGACAATAAGACCCCATTTCAGAAGCTGCTTTTCACCTAGATATTCCAAGCTGGCTGTCCTATTGGACAGCATCATGGAAAACATTCCAAGGCAGTACCTTAATGATTGGCTCTACCAGCAGCATAGGCATGGCACAGTTTACATGTAGCTGTGCTGGAACTTGTATGGTGTGATATGACTGACATAAACTTCTCCCTAAACCTGTGCCTTTCATTGCTGATTTTGGGAAGTGTGTAGGAGAAGCAGTGCTTCAGTTTGCCTTGGATGCCTGTGCTTCCTGGGCACCCTGGCTCCTGTTTCTGTCCTCCAGCCAACCTCTGAACCCCACTCCTGTTTGACACCAAAGATATGGAGACCTTGGGAGTATTCTCTTCCTCTACGACATTCCTGTGGGCTGGCACAGGGGGATATTGCTGAGGAATTAGAATAGAGCAGTTTCCACAGAGTTGATACAGCAGAGATATATGGCTGAAAGAAACTGGTTCATTCTTTGCCTATCAGCGCTAGACCATCATTCCCTAAACAAAATTCTTGCTAAAGAAGCAAATTTTCAATTTCCTTTTTTATTTTTTTCCTAAGAAGGCATGAGGGGCACCACGTGATGAAACTTATGCAGCTCCCTTGCAGAAGGAATTTACTGCACTTTGTCTGGCATTGTAACACAGTGTACATTTCAGATAATCCTTCTCAGTAATAAACAGATTCATGACATTTGTAGTTTTTGTGATGGCTTGGTATGTGCATGTAATATTTCAGGTAAAGCTTTGTGTACTATTAAAAAACACCTTCTTTTTTTTTTTTTTTTTTCCAAATAGCTTCAAAAATATGGTGGGGGTTTTTTTCCCATTGTTATACCAGGACAACATCTGTGATATTTAAAAAATTCTGCAAATGGATTTGTGTTTTCTGACCAGTTGCAAAGCATTATTTAATTCCTTTCAAAATTAGAGTTCACTGCAGGGCCACACAGATCACTGAAACGAAAATAAAGACACATTTTTTTCTATCTATCTATTTACAATTGATTTCTTGGGTTTGCAGGCATTTGTGTGGGTCTTGTTAAGATTAACATTTTCCTTTACAACATTACAGGGGTTTCAATAATTCAGTGAACATTTACACTGCAGCAGGCATCTGGCTGCATCAGTGATGCTGGGGTAGGGTATGTGCTAGAAATCAATGTTTTGCTTCCCAGTTCAGTATGTGGAGGAAAATGCATGGAATATAGTTCCATACATATTTCTGGCTGTAGTAGGTTCTGCTTTCTGAATCAAGTTCCAGTTCAGCAAGATATGTAAAAGTAGCTCCTTTTGGAGCTATTCAAGTGCTCAGAATTGCAGATATCCTTATTGACCTGATTTTAGTGCTGTCTGAGAGTAAGACAACTCACTTTGCTAGTCCTTTCATAATAAACACATTAATATCAGTGTTATTGTGTTGACTGATGTAGTATCAGTGATGTCAGGCAGATTTATAATGTTGAAGCTCTACTGTTAAATGTTTCATGGTGAACAGTTTAACCATCTCCTGCTCCTCTTTTGCTTCCCTGTGCTCTGATTAGAGCTAATGTGCATCTCAGTTATTGATGTCTCTTTTTGTACTTAGGAATCTGAGCAGGATGCCAGACAGCTGAATCCCCTTGACATTTTTATAACACATGCACAGATCTGCTGCATAGCATGTGAGCAATGGGGTCCAACATTTTCCAGGAGGCTAATTTCGTAGGGTTCTGTTCCTCTGTGAACATATAGAGCAAAGGATGATAGTCCTTGCTTTGTCTTGCACAAACTGCTCACACCATCAGCTGTTCTGATGTTTTCTGGAAGTACTGCGCGGACTTTATGCACATATCCTGAGCACTGGACCATCATGTGGGAGCACTGAAACTACAAACTACTATACCTTTCTGCACGTGCAATAACCAGTTTGTGTGCTGGGAACCAAACACATCCCGGTGGGGCAGATTTACAGAACATGTGCAGATTGTCTGCACAGTCATGCAGAGCAGATCTGACACTTCCTAGAGGTGTTGGGTTGGTACCAAATCAGCTTGTACACTTGTGCCCCAGAGACTCAGAAATATGGTGCCCTAAAGGGTTTCTGTTCTGCTTGTAGGGACTTTCACTCTCTTGCCACAAAGCAGAACACTGCGAGGCTTAATCCACTTACACAGGTTAAGCATCCTGGGATTGCTGGGTGGTAGCTGTGTTAGTGTGCGAGATAGCATTATTATGCCATCCAGGCTCCTCACAAATTCATTACTTGAATTTACAAGTGATGACTGCAAATGCGGTGAGTAAGGGAAATAGCAATAATGTAGAGAGATTTTCTAGAAGGGAAAAACAGTTATCAACATTCAAAGGGCTTAAAAAAATGCATAACAGGTAGCATCCACTAATGGCTTACTATGTTTTTCATTACATTTATTATGCTTTAATCAGTAGAAGTGCTGTTTTCATTGCTGAGTGTACTTGAAGGATAGGGTGTTGTTTTCTCCATGTTTCTACAGAGATGCTCCTGCCTGGCTACAGATAGCCTAGATCTTCTTCCCACAAAAGCCCCACTCTTTTTCTCAATCTAGAAAACAGCCCTGTGTCAGTTCAGTTCTATCAACTCTTGCCAACATCTGAGTCATTTAATAACCCTCTGGTCTAAATATCGCACCTCACACCTCTGCTCCCTCTCCGGGACCATGCAGAGGTGGTGGCAGCTGCAGCCTAATCCATCCCTTGCTTAAAGGCACAAAGGGAGGACTGGCACTCCCTGCCCTGTCCCTCCTCACTGCAGGGCTGGTTGTGGGCTACTGCTTGTATGGGCTTCACGCACAGGCAGGTGCTGTGGTTGTGCTGTGTCCCTAGGCTGTATATTCATGCTATCTTTCATGCCCAAAACCCAGATGCAAAGTACTAAATCTGGCTTTGATATGACCAGGGTCTGATCCCAGCAGAGGTCATGGTGGGGGACAAAGGCCCAGAGAGACTCTGTAATGTCATTTAGACAGCTGAGAGTCTTGGGCACATCTACACAGACCTGGTAGATGATGCAGGACTAATGGGGCACTGAGAGCAGAGACTGGTGAACAGCAAGGGCATCCTACGGTGCCTCAAATGGCCCTAAATCCAGTGCTTTGACGCTCTATCCATCACTATCTTCATGGCCCTTAGAGGATTACTCCTGTTCTACACCTAAAGTGAGAAATTCAATATTGCTTATTAGCATTTCGCACACTCTGTAAGCACTTGTTTTGCAGCTCGTTGCCATTAGTGAGGGGATTCCTGGGTTACCTGGGTGTGATCTTCCGAAAGTGATCTAACATTAATTAGAGATTTGGTAGAGAAAGAGATGAAAAATGTTTCTCTATGATTGTCCCAAGGAGGAAGAAAAACATTCTTTCCCTGTGTGCTACAAAGCTAAGAGCACAGTAACCACAGCAGGTAAGAGGTCTTCAGAAAGAATTTGCAAATTATTAATGCCTGAGAATATGAGGTACAGTAACTTAGGAAGGACTGAGTGGGGAGCCTGGACAACCAGGAGGGAACAAATGGAAGTAAGAATTCTCAAACAGAATTAAATATTTTATTTGAACCAGCTTACATCACGAATAACACAATGTACAGCCGATTTACTCATTGTCTCAAATCAGAAGCAGTCACCTGTGAAAGTCTCAGATGCTAAAAGGGAGATATAGGAATAACTAAATAGCAAGAAGGCACAAAGATTTGGTTGCTTGAAGTCCTCCAGAACTCTTGAATTAATGTTTACTTCTCATAAGACAGGCTTGTAAGTTAGGCATGATTATCTCGCTGCCTTTCAAATTTTATGACAGAGGGAGTAAGAGCTGCATGAAGGTCTGAGCAATGCACTGAGAGGATCATTCAGTTTGGGGAAAGCTTTTATGATTGAGTTGAGGCATTCTGAGCTTAGTTTTGTTTTCCAGGAATGTGTAATGGTGGTGGAAAATCTGATAAATAGACTGCACACAAAGGGAAACGTTTCTTCTTTCTTCTGGTTCTCCCATTTCTCAGCTAATCACTTGGTTAATGTATTGAGCAAATAAACAGTGCTCTTTTGATTATTTTGCCATGGCTATTTAGCCAGCTGCCTTTCAAATGCAGAGCCCAGAATTTCTGGGTCTTGCCCAAGGTTATGTGTACAGAGACACTTCATAAGACACAATAAACATTTAATTCAGCCCAGCACTTGCTCTCATGACTAATGGGATACAGCTATTTGCAAGGTTATTTGATTCTTACACAATCTTGTTACCAACTTTTTGAAGAAATCCCAAACCTCTGTAAATGCTGATGATCCCTTCCATGTGTGTGTGTGTAGAGGTTTTTTTCTCTAGGGGCAAGAAATCTGAGGTGACTCCATTCAGACAGCAGATCTTTCACAAACACACTCAAAGCATTGCCTGCCCCTGCCAAATCCCTTGGAAAGCTCCTTGTGGTCTGCATTATATGTTAGAGGATTAATGAATGCTGCTGCTCTCTAATGGGCCTGTTTTCAGGGGATTGGCACCCGTGCAAAGTAGCCTCCAACACAAGCATGATGTATCTAGAAAGAGGGACAAGCACAAGAATTTGCAAACTTTGATGATCAGAGTTTACTTAGTGGAGCCAAAACTTAGTTCCAACCGTGGGGAACAGCAATGATAGCTGGAGAAGAGTAGTGAAGAGCTGACAGGGCAAACGCAGGTCATGCTTAGTGATTAAAGCACAAAATAATATTAATTGGAGGGAGAAGTCTAGACTACTCACAATCACAGAATCATAGAATGGCTTGGGTAGGAAGGCACCTTAAAGATCATCTAATTCCAATGCCCCTGCCATGGACAGGGACACCTTCCTCTAGACCAGGTTGCTCAGAACCCCACACATCCAACCTGGTCTTGAAGGTTCGGGGGACGGAACATCAACAAGTTCTCTGTGAAACTGTTCCAGTGCCCCATGAAGTTATGAGACTTCACAGCTCCCTCTCCATCTCACAGTCAACAACGTCAACAATGTTGCACCTGACTGACTTCTGTCCTGTCCAGCAGCCTCATCTGCTATTCCCACTCACTATCTGAAGGTGAGGTGAATGCTCTCCATGGGACACACCATGGTCCCAGCCCTGGCCAGTTTGGAGGAGAAACACTCCATGGCTCCCTTGCTGCTCACATGGCCAATTCCCTGCCAGTGGGGAGCAGCGTGAGATGTGCAGTCAGCTTGCTGTCCCAGCACTGAAAGGTGCAGCACTCTGCCCCCAGGCATGGCCCCTGTGACCCACAACCCCTCTGCACAGCCCAGCGTGGGGCACCCATTTCTGAGGGTAAAGGCCAGGCTGATCACAATAATGCCACCTCATGATGTTGAAACACCTCTTTTGAGGTGGTCTGCAGGGCACAGAAAGCTGTCTGGCAGAAACCAGATTCTGCTTGGAGAACAAAGGAGGCTCATTTTCCCATTCTGCTCCCTGTGCTGTGCCCAGCTGAACGTGGCCTGGGTGTTGCTGTGCTAAAGGGTTGTGTTTGACAAACTGTCAGCCACTACTGCCTGGGTTCTCTGACAGACACAGTGCTCGTGGCAGGCTGTTGTTCCTGCTCGGGTAACAAAGAAAGGAAACCTTGAGCATCTGGAATGAGACAAACTGTAGTGTGCACACAGAAAAAGGGCACTGTTGAGTCCCAGTACAGGCAGCTCCACAAAAACCTTGGCTCAGGCGTCCCCATAGAGCTGTACAAAACCCAGGTTAGCAATGCAGGTGCAAGAGTGTTCTACTCACATGTCCCCCATGAAAGAGCATCTGTCATGCTCTCTCTCCAGCGGTGTGAGGATGTAATCTGCACTGCTCTTATCCTCTGGGAAGCTCTCCCGCACACCTGGGGCATGCTCTCCCCACAGGCAGGCTTCAGCCACAGCAATGCCCTTGCTGCTTTCTGCAAACTGCTCTGCTTGAGAGCAGCTCATGCTGTCCCTCTGATGGGTTGATCCACATCCTACCATCTCCTGCACTGCTGGGGGACCAGGCTGCACCAGGATCCCTTGCCTGGTGCTGTGGGGGTGAGCTCCCACCCCACTGCAGCCTCAGCAAGGGCAGGTTTGACCCTGTTCTGCAAACCTGCCAAGTGGGGCAGCCCAAGGATGGTGTCTCACAGATGGTGCTTTGCACTTGCCTGGGGCAGACTAAATTATTTCCTAATTGATATCACTTGAAGGATATTTGCTTACTTAGGGAATTTAACTAATTGGAAAGAAATGTCCCCCAGCACCACAGCATCCCTGCATGAGTCACCAGCAGGCTGACAAGACCCACTCCACAGCTCAGATTTTTGACTTCAGTCCCAGAGCAGTTTTGGGGGGTTTCTGAGGACAGGTCAGTAGAGGGTGAATGATACACAGACCTCTCTGGGGGGGTTCGCCTGTGGCAGGGCAGCCCTGCAGGCTCCTCTGGGGCACTGCCAACATGCAAAGGGGCACAGCCACCTCTGAAGGGAGCAGAGGCAGCAACCATAGGAATGTCTAAAACACTTTAAACTCAGACTGACTTCAAGCAATAAAATGTCTTAATCCCAATCCAACAATTACAGAACACACCTCATGTGGTGATCTATACATATGCCTTATAGGCATATAATCCTATGATGGAGACCTGCTGACAGTATGATGTACAGAGGAAGAAGAGAGAGCTTTCAGATCCCCATCTCTTAATCTTCTGTGCTGTGACACAGCTGGGTCTTTCTTAAGTCCATTTGAAACCCTAAATTTCCTGTGTTTTGTGTAATTACAATGCCCTATGTTTTTCTTTGAATTTCTCACACATTCTTGCAATGGGAGGAATTTTTAAAAGTGTAGCCAAGTAATTTGATTTTGAGAAGTGCTACAGAGCAGACAAGGGTAGATGTATATAATTTGTCTCCTACCGGCTTTATGAATGTCTCTCTCTCAGGAAAGGTAACAATTCCATCCAGAAATAATTCCATTAGACATGAAATATCAGAGTTGTGAATCACTGGGCATTTCAGAGCATCTTCACAGCAGGAGAGCATCTGAAAACTGCACCAGAGAGAGGAGTTTAATTCTTATTGTAGCACTAGGGAGCAAAATGCAATCAAAAACACCTATAGGAAGTTGCAGTACAGCAGAACTATATATTTTACTAGTTGTCTTTCTGGGAAAAGAAAACCAGGAGATTACAGTTATTCTCCCTGCAATACTGTTGATTTGCTCAGGGTAGTAACTAGGGTTCACAAGACTGCAATTAAGGGCTCAGGAAAGCATGTTAAATAAATTCCTCTGAGAGACTCTATTGTAGTGACTATGCACACATTGCTTTTAGGTATCCAGATAGTAGGAATAAGTGGTTCTGCCCAGGAAAACCTTTTGTGATGTTCTGAAAGGGCAGTAAGTCCAATCTGTATTGGAGCTTTCTAAAGGCAGAATGGATTCTGAATTGTGGGGGCAGCCAGTTATTGCCACGTGGAAGGTTCTAACTCTGACTTTGCGAGATAGTCACCACTTCCTTGTTCTTGTCCCTGCAGCTACGGAGAATTCCACTGTTTCAGTGGGGATGACTACGGGAACATCCCTCCTAGAACGGTGGTCCTATGAGATTGTCATAATTAGGCAGGGCAGTTGCTTCACAACTTTCAGGACTTGCCCTATTCTGCAATGGGATAAAGCTGTTTCCCAGTGCTTGTTGCTGATGCTCAGGACCACAATGGATTTTCTTACTCTTCCTCATCTCTGAGGTGGACAGAAGAAGGACCAGAAACACATTTATTCTGAACACTGTACATTGCAAGCAACATGAGTCACAGCCCTGCTGAATTGTCAGGTTAACTTATAGACATCGAACCTGACCTTTGGCAGAAATATATTCACAGAAATTGCATGGACCTTAAGCACTCAGTATCTCTGAAAGCAAGCTCATACTGACTGTCTCCAGATTACTGCTGCCTGTGAAAAACAGGTGTCAAAGGCTATTACAGAAAAAAAAAAAAAAAAAAAAAAGGTCCTTGTAGGTTGTTAGCTAGGCAGCTAAAAAACGTAATCTGCAGAGTATTTGCCTTACATGGCTTAACTGGATTAGCCCCTTTATCCTAAATGTCTGGATCACCTCCAAAAGAGGTAGCAAGTACCTTTCCTTGAAGCAGCCCTCTTTTTTAACCAGTTGATGAGGAGCCATTGCTCACAGAGGTGCCTGGTTGCCTAATACCATGATAAAGATGGAGAACTTGTATTACAGGGGCTGTCTGTAGAAGCAAACACAGTATGTGCTTAAGTACATGCTTATCCAGGAGGGCATGCTTTACAGCAAAAGCTCTGTAAAAACTGGTGGCAATTTATTCAGCTGCAGTTCTGACAGTTTCACAACACCTCGCCAAGTCATTTTTTCATGGTATAGCTCAGTTTTTCTACAGGAAATGCTTTTACTTTTTCTTTTCCTTTTCTTTTTTTTTTTTTTTTTTTTTTTTTTTTTTTTCTTTCAGTAGACTGTCTACAGACTTTGGGGATCCTCCTTCCGAAACATCTGAGTCCATGGCTACCTGATACCCTGGGCTCCTGGTCTGAACACCCTGGAGCCACCTCTGGTGTTTGGCACTGAGATGCTTGTCAGGAGACTGTCCTGTAGCCAGGATCTTCCTTCTGTTTTTCGAAGACTTTCAGCACAGGCAGAATTATCAAATTCATCTGTGAAATGGACTGACTGCCCCTCCTCTGCCCGTTCTCAGCTCTCAGTCCCAGAATCCCCAGTGCATCACTCAGCTTCTCAGGACCCAGGAGTGTAACACAGTGTGGAAAAAAGGCCTGAAATGAGAAATTTTTGAGAGTTAAAAAAAAAAAGCCACTCTTAAATAATGAATACAACGTGGTGCTCCATTTACGTCATACATCGTCTGTAACCACAAAAATAAGAGAAAAATTATCCTACATTTGTCTGAGATGAAAAATTCTGGAACAGAATGAGAGACACTGAAGATATTTGGGTCTGTAGAGAAATGTGTGTACATCAAAGAGGTAAATGTCCAGTTTGGCAAAAGACCTTGCTAAAATCACTTATGATGTATTTTCTGCATCTACCTTGAACTGTCAGGAGGCCTTCAGCATGCCCTTTGTAATTTCCCATCCTTTTTCTTTCTTAAACTTCAGTCTCTGCATCCACAATGGTATTGTGATCTCAGGTGAAATCCAAAAGGAATGCCCTTCTGGTCTTTGAATGCCATTTTTCCTTAAAATGGTTGTTGGCCATCAGCAAGTGACATGAGCCACTCCAAACATTTATTTAAATATTCCTGTGTGCTAATGCATACAAAGCCATAAACAGTGGGATCTATCATGGGTGTGTATAAGTGTAGGAAAAAAGGACAGTCTTGAGAACTATGCTGAGGTGATATATGTCCTGGCTAGAGAAGATGAGGAGTTGGTAAAGGCTGGGCAAAAATTAATAAGAGAGGGAAAATTCACTGATTCCCACCTGCCTTCTACCAAATAAATCACAAAGGCTCTCTGTGCCTCCCTTGAGATATTACTTGCTCTGCTCTCCCCCCAGCCACAATGAAAGGGGCTTTTCTTCCACTTGAACTGACCTTTGGCAAACATTTCCCTTTCAATTAATATCTGAAATGTCCCTGTGGACTGCTGCTTCTGGAGACAGTGGGGAGGCTGCTCTCTGAACCGACTTGCACAAGAGTCAGGACAGAAAATAATTACCTGAATTCATAAGGTTAATTCCGGTCTAGATGAAGGCAGAGAGAAGTCAAGTAGAGGTCTTCTTCGGAGAACAATATGTTTGTCTTCTGGACTCTTTGGTCTCCCTGTGCTGGTCGCTGTCTCTATGCTATGATTATTTCTCTCATGGACTGTTGAGCAATTACTGTGTTTGAGCACTAGGCTTGCTGTCCTCGTGTCATTATCAGTTTTATAGCCCAGTGTGAGCCTCCCAGGAATGAGGCTTTGACTGAGGGCTTGACCTGATTCACTGGACTAAATGGAAAGACAGCAGGCTGGGCGTGGGCATTTTGGCAGTGGGGAAGTCGTTGCCTGAGCAAACCGAAGCAAATTTGTTAAAAGCATACATCAAAAACTTGCTACATGCAAACTTAAAGGTGAAGCATAGAGTGACTTAATATACAGTCTCAATAAAAAGGACCTGGATAACTAGATGAGGTAAAAGAAAAACATCAGATTAATGACTGTAGGAAACCCAGAGGGTTACATTGAACATTTTCTTGTCCAGCCTCAGTTCTCTGGATTTTGCAAATCCTTGCTAAGGGGACAATGTTGCAGGCAAATTACTGACTGGAGAGACTGGCTACGTGATGTGCTGTGAAATGCTCGGGTTTTCACGGTGCAGTGACCCGGGGTTTGTGGCACTGCCGTGTCAAGTCGGCAGTATTTACAATGGTATCACTGTCAGGAGGGTTGAAGGATATAATCTAAGGTGGGTCTGTGGAAAGAGAACAAGATCCTTCGAGACAGGGTTTTTGCCACACAGCTAAAATTCTCTCATATGCTCCTGCACAAGGATAAGTGAAATGGGACAAACAGTGGCCCGGTGCTGGTGCATTTTTTGGTGGGTGGCACATATGCCATGTGCCATTTCTTTCCTAGCTACCAGCCAATGCCTTTTTTAGGTCCTAAACCTCTTTACTGGCTTTGGGGATATCAGTTTTACCCCCTTGCTGAGTCAATTCTTTTTGATCTCAACAGCTTCTCACTGACCACTCTCCTTATCTTTCAGGTCCACTGGAAGGTGAATTCCCACAATGAGTTACTTGCATGGTTACAGCATAGTGTTCATAATAGCCCAATGTGATGGAAATTATGAATCCTTCCTCCTCTTGGCCTTCCTAGTATGAAAACCATTTATTCTTATGCATGTACACCAATAAAGCCATTTCCTTCCCTGTTTTATTCCTCTCTGCTGCTGTCTTCCTTATAAATACATCAAGCACAAATTTTCTCTTTTCCCTTTCCAGACTTCTATCTGTTTATTTATTTTAATGCCTTGTTGATTTGCATCCCCTCCTATGCCAGAAATCCCAGCCTCATTTGCCTGGATATCCAGTTTCCCACTGAGTGTACACATGCTTTCCTCGTTGTGGAAGGGAGGCCCTTCTGATACCAGCCTTTAAAATCTGCATTTTGCAGGCATTTTCATTGTGCTGCCTACACAACAGGGCCAATTAAGCATGACTGTGCAGGCAGCCAAAGAAATAAAAAGGCCTATTCTGTGTGGGTTTTTGCCCCCACATTTACATGTATGTGCCTGAACTATTCATAGATATTACGTGATCAGTTTAAATGGGACCCAAGTATGTGAGGAGGAGGCAGTGTGAGCAAGTGCGCAAAGAGCTGGACTCTGACTGAGGTTTTGATGCCAGCTCTGTCACTGCCTTGGCATGCTCTGAAAAGTCACCTGCTTGTGCCTCTGTTTCCCCACCTCTGAAATAGGAATAATTTCACTTACCTTGTTTACTGAGTGCTTTGAGATCAAACGACAAAATATGGTATATAGTAATTACCAGTGTTGGCTTTCCTGTTCCATTCTTTCTCATTATGTGTCACACCAACTGGTTTCATCTGTGGCTAAATTAATCCATGGGCAGCCTAAGGAATTCTACATTTTTTCACAGTGTGGTGGCAGAGGAGTTGCAGTGCTCCCTAACTTACAGGTAGTAATGCAGCACAAATAAAAGTTATAATAAAAGCACCTCTCCCAGACCTATGGATAGTGCTAGGAAGAGGAATAGCAACTGTGTGCACTATCTAAAATGGGGATCTAAAGTGACTACTCGTGACATTTTATGGTTAGACGGTTGTCTGGAAGAGACCCCATATGGGATGTAAATGGCATGTGTTGCTACCATATGTTTGGGGATGCAAGATCCATTTGTTCCTTTAGAACAGAGAAGCCTGCTGAATTCAAACCAGAAGTCAGGTATACATCATGTTCATCCCAGCTTGTGTTAGGGCTATAGCTATTCTTTATTCTTTTTCTTTTGAGTGCTACACAAAGCTCAATTTGGTGTGGCTGAGCTTCTGTCACAGGCAATTTGTATATTATTTTTGAAGGGACGTATCACATTCTGGTCAAAAACTGTATTTTCACTACAAGGGGAAAAAAAAACATATAAGCTCCTCCATATAAAATATGAATCTAAATTTAGGCATAAGCCTAACTCCATGAATTTCCTGACTTCATGAGTGCTCCAATCACATATATGAGGGCTGAATTTGGCCTGCGAAACACATTAGGACACTGGATTGCTATCTGAAAGCTAAGAAATTTCTGTTTAATATTTTCAAGATTTTTATACTTCTCTAGTAATTCATAGGAAGGATAGGTAGAAGGGGTAGGGAGTGTTGTCTGGGTTTTCCCTATTCTCTGTTTCTCCGTTCTGTCACCTTGTCATTTTTAGGGATTCTTGTTCTTATTTAAGGTCTGCAACAGCTTTATGGCTCTGCATAAATACAAGAAAGAGCAACAGGGGAGGCACTGAAACAGCCAACTGAACACTTCCAATAGTAAGATGCACTAGATGTTGGTCTTACCTGGCTCTTGCCATAATTCTAAAAACAAAGCAATTTTTGCTTAAGCAATTATGTTCTGAATGGATCAGTGAAGTGATTTGGACCCTTAACAGTATCTGGATTTCCTAAGGGCATCTTTTTCACTTTGTTTTCTTAATTTGGCCCTGACCCTCTAGAATCTTGAAGCAGAAACAGCATGATCCTGAGAGGATATTTTCCCTCAGGAAAAAAATGTCAGGCTGTCAGATTTGAATTTTTTTGCAAGATTCGTGTGCTGGATCACAAGAAAACAGTTTTTCTTTCGAGACACCCATTGTACGGGTGCCACCTAAGGTTAGAGGTTTGCAAACACTCAGCATCTGCATCAAAGAAGATGCCAGTGGGCAGATGCTTCTTACCTAACTCCAGACCTCTGCACTGCTGATATTTGGCAGTGGCTTAGTCATGTTGGCTCCCCTTGTTGGCTGGGGGGGACAAACAGGCATTTCTGAGAGATGCATCTTGTCCTGACGTGGATACCCAAAGCAGTCCAACAGGTAACACGTCTTAGGCCCAGCTATTGCTTCCTCCTGGCTGTGAGTAGGGTATTCATGACCACCCCACATATGGACATCTCCAGTGAGAGGAATCCCTCTCACACTGTTTCAGTTTGGGCTCCTGAAGTTTAAAATGGTTGCTTTGAAAACATGTGCAAATTACTTTCCTCGGGTCAAAAAGTAAGTCTGCAGTACAGCCCCCAGCGAAGCTTCAGATGACTCTGTTCGTATGCTGGTCACATCCCTGTCTCTGTTTCTCTCTGTCATGTTCCCATCTCTTTTTCATTGCTTATGTTTTGATAATGTGACCAAATGAGCACTTCTACTGTGAATGTTTGAAAGAGCCACTCGCTGTCTTTCATTTACATACTGATAAAAGTCATAAACCATGAAATAGTTTAGTCATATATCATTCATGTTTCCACCTTCCTGCAGGGATTTGAATACGTCTCCCATGAAGAAATTTTAGGCAGTTTACCCACCTCTGGGCAAGGGCAAAGCATTCCTCCTCATTCTCTAACCTACATATGGACCGCCAACAGAGAACATTACACTCACCGAACCATTTAAGAGAGAGAAAGCAAAAGCAAGCCCAGATTGTAAAAAAAATCCCTGGGGGAAAAAAAAATAAGAAAGAAAAAAAAGGGAATTTAAAAAACCCCAATAAATTAGAAAAGAAAAAGGAGAGCAGAGTGAATTGAAAGGAATTTTTCTAGGGATGCTGCTGAATGGAGATGTTGGGGCACTTGGAGCTGTGGTACGGAGCAGAAAGCTCAGACCATGTCATGTGCTGCATCCCTTTGGTCCCATTTCTGTGCCATGATCAGCATTGCTGCCTGTCTCACAACTGCACCAAAAATAAGGGTAGTCAGAAACCAGACATCCCATCCTCAGGAAGGCTTCAGGGCTTCAAAATTTTGCTTCATTCTGAATCATAAATAAAAGTGCCTGTCAACGATTTTTATTGCATGGAGGGAAATATTTAAACACTGAAGCCAAATTGTTTCCTTTGGGCTTATTAAATTAGACTCCATTTTGCATTTATGTAAAATAGCAGTGTAACATAAAAGCTGTAGCAAAAAGGGAAGAACAGAATATTTCAATATATTCTGCAAATATTTAAATGAAAGCCATATGTAAAAAAAATTAAGTTTTGTCAAACCAGTATTTTCCACCTGGAAAAAAAAAATCCCTCTCAGATACCTCTGCCTTGTCTTTCCAATACATTCAACTACTTGTTAACCAATCGAAAATATGTATCTGTCTTGCTCCTCTTTCGATTTCCTTTCTGGAAGAAAGAAGGACATCTAGTGATTTATGGGGGCCTGTGAGGACCAATAGACTTTTTTTCCAAGAGAGACCAACCTGAAGATTTTTCATCTCTGTGTCATACGAGGATTTAGGCTTCAGGGACAAAAAGGAAATTTGGTGGGAGAGTGAGCAGTGAGGGACCATAAAGCAGCCGTGCTGGATGGTCGCAGATGAGCAAAGGTTGTCTCGCTATTCAAAATAAAGCCAATCTAAATGTCAGATATTTGTGTAACATCATCACTTGTCATCATTCCCTTATCAATATGTTGTGGGATGCTGGGGCCGGGCATCCATTACATTCACACCTGAAAGAAGAAACACCATAGGCAGCAAACAAGTAAAATCCCAGATCATTCAGGAAAGTAAATATTTCTCTTTCCCTCTATGGGTCATTTGTCCTCTCCTTGGTGGTCTCTTCAGGTCAGCAAAGTAGAATAATGTTTGTGACTGAGCATTTATGAAACTCTAATGACTTGCTTAGGCCAGAAAATGAGCTTGTGCACTGTTTGATAATCCTGCAATTACTAATAATCCAGCTGGTTTCCTTCAGGAAGAAACGATGATTACAGGAAAGTCACACCACACTGCATTAACAAAGCATTCAAAATGCTTTTACAAAGTGGATAATATTTTACAAATAGTTCTGTAAATATATCCCTGGGCAAGGAGATTCAAATCAAGACTTAAGTTAGGGAACACCTCCCTTGATGAAAAAAATATGTTCCTGAGAACAGCTGGAGCCATTTGCTGAGATAAATCAGATGCTACTCTCAACTTTTATGGGTTTCTAAACCCTAGAAATATATGATATGTCTAGGATCTCTTGGCTGCATTCTTATGCTATGAACACTGATACTATAGTTCACTAACAAAGAAAAACGATGGGCCCAGGAGGCAATGGCAAAGCTGTATCTTCTCTTCTCATTCTTACTGATTAGAACTGAGAGAAAACTGCTCTGGTGAAACCTCCGGAGCCATCTGATTTTTCCCATATTAGGTATGTGCTGAAAATAATCTGGGTCTCCAACTGCTGTTACTTTTAGGAAAGAAAGTAAATATCACTGAGAATTTCTTTACTTATTTATTTTTAAGGTAGAGCAGAAGGCTCACCATCTGGAAAGAATAATGGATTTTTAGGAAGGCTATCTCAAGAGACAGTCTCAGGGACCACTAAGTCCCTCATGTCTCCCACATCTCCAAGTTTATGATAAATGCATCTTCTTCTCTGGATACCTACAACTTATCTTATGGAAAAAATATATCACTGATATTAAAGATGATGAATGAGTTGCAAAAGAAACAAAGGAGGAAATGTATTGCATTATCTTTCCTCCTTCCATCCCTCCCTTGCAGGATAGAGTATCACCAGAAACTCACAAACAGTTTCACCTGAACGCTTTTAGCCAGGGGGGACATGATATGTTTGGGTGTTGTAGGTAGGATGAGGATGATGTAAGCAAAAAATACAGGCTTAAATTAATAAATACAGAAGGGAGATCTTGTAATACATATGAGGTATCACAAATGTGTAAAGAGGAGGCATCACAAAAGGATAACAACCTGCTGCTTGGCAGAGTAAGTTCAGAAGACAGAGAAAGTCACTTCCAAGTGTTGCCAGAAAAGTTGGGATCACGGAATTACAGAATATTCTCAGTTGGAAGGAGCCCACAAGGATCTTCAAGTCCAGCTCTTAAGTGACTGGCCCATATGGAGATCAAACCCACAACCTTGGTGTCGTTAGCACCAGGCACTGACCAACTGAGCTAATCTAAGGATATCAATGATCAGCCCAGTTCATATCTTGTTTCACTTTCCCAAAGCTTGTGTTTCTTGGTGTGGTGGTAGCAAAGGAAGGGGCAGGCTTGTTATACTTCAGAGAGCTAACTGCCAGTGAGACGCACAGCGTTTTCTTATGGAGACCTTGCATTTTCTATTTCTATTGTTCTGCTTAGTCTGTGTGCTACTCATGTTACAGTTGTTCTTCTGCTAATCCGTAAACTGCTTTGAAATTCTCCCAGTTGAATTATCAGCCAAAATTCAAAGTGTTGCTTTTGTTGGCAGCTAAGAGAGACATCACAACATTGCATTATACAGAAGCGTTTAGCCTTCTATTCTCAATCCCTCTTTTTATCCCCAACTCTTTTCTTTGGCCTGCACAGAAAGCAATGGCAAATATTTTATTAGCATTCATGGTGACAATATTTCCATTGCAAAGTATCTGGGAGATATTCTCTTCAATTTGTGAATTCAGTTCTGAACTTTCAGATGAATTCTCTTAGCAGTTCCTCTAACTTAGCCTCAGGAGGAAGGGAATTGTTCTAAATTGTTCTCAAAAGCCATTTTAGCCAGTTGAACTATTACACATGTTTTAAAAGAAAGCTGTTTCTTCCTTCCCCTCCCAGTTTGTTTCAGCAGTGACAATGATCTAGCCTTTTGCTGTGTGAAAATGTGCAGTTTCATCATGACTGATGTAATGGAAAGTGCCACGGATGAGCTCCAACACACCTGCCTTTCTCCATTTTTGTGCCAAACAGAAAAATCACACTTTTAACTAAGGGCATTTTGGGGTGGTTTAGGGGTGGTTTTAAACGTAGTGTCAATTAAGCTAGACAAAAATCCCCCAGTTACAGAAACAAGCTCTCTGTTTGGTAGCTTGGGTTGAAGTCATTAGCATAGTTAAGGTTTTCAGAGAACCTTCCAGGCCAAGAAACAGGGTGGAATGCATACAGGAAACAGCACAAGAAAGATACATCCATACATCTCTATTCATATAATTTCTTTCTTTCACCCACTTGACCCCATTTACAAACCAACACAGATGTATATTCTTCCACCCCTTTTTTGGTCTTGCACATCGACTTATGCTGAGAGCTAAGAAAAGCAAACATTTCAAAAGGTCAGAGAAGTGGTAATTTTCTTGCACCTATTGGGAAAAAAGAAACTTTGGAAACACTGTAATGATCAATACTAGCAAAGAGCACTAACAATAGACTTCATGCTCCAAGGAAAGATCAGGACAAGGGCTGCACTTTGAAGTGTGTATGGAAGAGAGGAAGAAGAAGAAGAGCATTTTGTTGTGATCATTACAGAAAAGACATTTTTTCAAAACTCTCAGAGTGCAGGGAAGGGAGAATCTCCACATCCTTCCCACAGTTCCTTCTTCCAGATTGGAAAGAAAGCAACATTTGACATGTCTCTGAGGACGAGCTGTGTGTAGTTGTTCTCACATGGGTACAGCGACACCACCAAAACGCCTGAAGCAGATGGCAGGCACGTGGGTGGGGAGTGGATTGCTGAGATTCCAGGAGTAACAAAGGGGGAATCACTGGTTATTAGAACTGCAAATGTGCACAGGCATGTTTAGCCAGCCTTTGCTGCACAAGCATATGAGATGTGAATACTGGAGCAGGGTATCGGTAGGAGGAATGTGATGGGACAATAATACTCTTGAGATGATTAATAGATGTATGATGGGAGTTGCCATTTATATTTAGTTATTCTTCTTCTTTATGTTATGAATCATCTGATGCACCAGAAATTGAGAACAGATTGCAGCAGAGTATAAAGTGGGTACTGCTAAGGTAGCACAGACCATGCTGGCACCATGGTGAGCCCTGCACACCTGCTCTCTTCTTGTTTCCATGAGTAAAACAGGCAAAGGGTGTTACTGCTCCTGTCTGGTGAGCTCATGCAGGCTTTTGGAATTTGGGCTGTGGGGGAAGAAGGCTGATGAATACCCAAGTCTTCATTCAGCCCCTGCTCTGGAGGTGGGAAGAAGGCACACACACGCAGATCCAGAAGCTGGGAAATACCCCTGGGTCTCACCGTAAAGGCAGAGATCTGAAACTGATATTAGTAGGTGGATTGATGAACCAATAATTCTGACAGTGTTTGAAGAACCAGTGTTCTCAGGAGTCTACTTTTCCAGCAGTACCTTCTTGAGAAACCTGCAGCACAGAGCAGCTTGTGATGCCCTACAGAGCCTGCTGGAGAAAGATGCATTGGAGGCAAAGGAATGGCCTTCAGCCAGTCTAGCAAAAGGGACAGGGAATCACATTACTGTCTTTTTCTACATTCCCGTTGTCAAGATGTTTGTGCATGAACATAAAAACAGAGGCATCACACAGAGATCAGGAAATGTGTTAGATCTGGTGGAAAAACTGGTAGGAATTGAGAATCTAATCCTATTTTATACCCTTTTTTTTTCCATCCTCGATATCTAAAGTATTCCATGTGGAGTCCTAGGCAGTGTCGATGTCTCTGTCACTAGAGCCAGCAGGAGGTACTTACAGGCAGAGACCCAGAGATTGGTATCACAACCCTGTATACAATGTTCATTATTGTGTGCACACACCCATGCTCAGACATCCACCCCTCAAAATAACACTCAGAATGAAGAAGATTAATCCAAGCATGTGCCAGCTCACAGTGGTGTGAGGCCACTCGTGGAAAGATCTGTACTGCAAAGCACTGGCTTTTTGGGATTGTTGGCTTAGTGTGGGCTGCCCTTACACTGGAGCCCAGAGTCTTGTTTTGCAACATAAAATATCCTTTTTTTTTTTTTCCACTTGCAGCACTTTTGCTAGAGAAACTCCCACTTAATACTGCAAGTTCCTAACACCAGGAATGTGTCTTTTGACAAGTATATGACGAAGGCATCGCTGAGTCCCCACACGTACACAGCTTCTGAAAATGCTATTTCAGAAGAGCCAGGGATATGTACAATATGCAGAATATTATTCCAGGAATGTCAACAGCACCAAGGCCAAGAGGTCTCCTGAAAGCACTCAGAAGAAAACAAAGGCAATCGCTCATTTTCTCTTAGTGCTCATACCTAGGTTATGTAACTTGTCCTGTTCACCATTACTTTTTTTTTGTCTTCCCATCCTATCCCAGCAGCAGATGGTTCATCATGTGTTAATTTGATTCATACGATTTCTGGGATAGAGAATGTATCTTGCTGTGTACATCTGGCGTTTGCTAACTCTCAAGTGCTTGACTTTGCCACATAAATAAATACAGGTTTTTTACAGAGGTATTTGTAATATATTTGTATTGCTATATTTATATTAATAATGTATCATGAAACATTGCAAGAAAGTAATTTGAAAAGCGAAATTAGAGAGGTGGATATGAAAAATTATAATACTGTAAAATATAGAAAATTTCAATATATTCACAGGATAACTGAATTAGGTGTTGCAGGGGTAACTACATACAGAACACTTAATTTTCAAGTGCCAGGCTTTGCAACTCGAATATTGTTTCTTAACATAAATTTTTTTGTACGTTTTCATTTTTTTTAATATAATTCCCCATTTAACCCCATAGTGGTGAATGTTGAAGAACAAATTATACGTAAGTGTAGCAACCTGCTGCCATTATGAGAAGGACTTGAACCCAAGGCACAGACATAGAGGATGGGACTTGGCTCCAGATCCAGACCCCTGGTTTGGGTGTTGCTGGAATATCTGTCTACACATGAACCACTTACCTATCCTGCCACTGTAGTCATTGGGGTCTACACTGCTTCCCTAAAATGGGATGTCTGGTGCATTCACAGCTCTCCAGTTGTATTAAATGACTCTCCTGTGACAGCAATAACAGCTGAGACACCTACTCCACCTGCAGGTACCCATACTGAGCATAACTATGTGTAGCTGTCTGAAAGTGAGGATGAATAGGAGCATCTGAATCTGTTCCCTGATCATGGACTTCTGCTGATGGATTAAATACTCTAGGGAATCCAATTTATTCTGCAGCTACTTCCCCAGAAGATTGCAGGTCTCCTGCTTTTCCTTCAGCTCCACAGAAATCTGCAGGAGAGGAGAGGGTGTCTGAAATAGCACAAGACAGTTGTGTTTGGACAATTGAACTGAGCCCCTCCAGGCTGGGGAATGGATATATCCAGGACTGCTGTGTTCAGAATGCTCCTTACTTGTCTTCTGCAGAGAGGAGGTCCCTGCAGCACGTGTGGGGAACGAGGAGCTGAAGGGAGGAGGGGCAGTGCTGGTGTTTAACATGGTGCCCCAGAAGAGAAGGGGCTCTGCTGCTCTGTACGAGGCTCAGAATAATGTATGACTGTACAGGGAGAGGGGAGGCCCCTGGCCTGTTTCTCTTCCCGTCACTGATTGCTTCATCAGAGATACTGAGGCATCCCAAGAGGAGTAAGATGAATGGTTTTGCTACAGCCACAGCCCATCCTCGGAAAGCTGATGCTGGCGAGGAAGCAAGTTTTTCCCAAAGATTAAAATTAAGGGTGATTTTTTGAGGACGATACGCTTTTTCACAGAAACCTAACAAGAATTCAACTCCTCCAGGCAAAAGGCTTTGCTGCTGCTGAAAATCCAGCTCCCACCACCCCACAGAAAACCACTGAATATATGAAAGTTTCTGGTGAAACCTCAGGATGGTCTTTTGTAATGGAAAGCATTAAACAGTGCAAAATGACAGGGCCTTTATCCACTCCTTTTAAAGTAGTCAGAAAGTGGTATACGCTTTTAAGAGAGGATAATGAGGATGGAGCTGCTTATCACAGACACGATACCTGACAGGCCAATCGTCCTGGAACTGGTGCCAAGCCCCTGAATTGGCTTCTGTGATGCTCACTGAGTCTGGAATGAGAAATCAGCTGCTCTGATGGAAACCACAACTCTTTTCAAAACTCTTTTCAGAAGATGTTAATGAGATTTTGCTTTGGGATTATTATTACAAAATGGAAAGCCCAAAGAGGATAGAAGAGCCAATTTCTCTCTCACAGAATTATAACCACATCTACATAAACCAGAAGTTCAAGTTTACCTAGAGAAAAAAAAAATTGGTTAAAAATTAATCTAAATGGGGTACCACCTGACTTGATACACATCTGGTCCTGTCTTGAATTAAAATGTACCAGGTTTGTGTATGGACATCCGTTCTCAGTCATGCTACAAGCATGTCTATAACATCACAGAACATCACATGATGTTCTGTCACATATCTTCTCGGCTGATAAAGACCTGGTGCTGTGTTTCCAAAATGTGCACAGCTGACAGGTGCTCATTTCCATGACTGTGTCATCCAGAAGCACATCCTGACACAGGTTCTTGCTTGTATCCTGTTTAACTGCAGATGACATGGTCACCTAGTTATGTTCAGGCTGGAGATGTGACTTCAGGGAGAAGTCACCCTTTCTATTAATGGCACCCTCAGCCAGACATGACCACAGCAGCTGAAAGCCTCTGTGACTTGTTCTGAAAGGGATGTTAGAACATGGCTTTTGCACTCTCCCAGGGCGCTAGGATTCATCCTAGTTTCCTGCAATCAGAGGCTTTGTGTTTTCTATGCTGCTTCCAAGTCGCTGTATTAAGAGATACTAACGATAGTTTTTGGTGGCCTCATTGCTGGGCATTTACATCAGCAGCTGTGCAGGAGCTGGAACAGATTCGTGGCTCTGCCGTGGTGGTGGCAGAGCAGCCTGATTCAGAGGGCATGTCTTCCAAGCTCCCTCAGCCTGCCAGGTGTGGAGGGATTTAGTTTTCTTCATGTGTAGCCTGTACATGCTCAGGCCTGGAAAGAAATTCAGAGGTGTCTGGGAGGTAGGCTGGACAATTTGATCCAGCTGGAATGACCCGTGAATCTGTCTCTGTATGATGCTGAAACTCAAGCTGAGGCTGAGGACAAACAGTGAATGAGCCCACTCAGGTACCAGCAGGAGGACTGGTATCTCCTCTTGCATCAGCTGCTCCTGTGAATTCTTCTTCCAGGCTCAGTCAATATCCAAATGTCAAAATGTCCTAAAAGCCTGTGAGTTCAGGCTTTTATAGAGTCTCATTTGAGATCACATCAGCTTTCCTAATGGACATTTTTCTGGTGTATATCCTGAAACAATAACCACTACGCATTTCTGCCTGTGTTGTAATTAATGTCTGACCCCTCAGGAAGTCTCTGGGAAAGTCCCTGGTATTGTCTTCCTTTCTATTTCTCACCTGCCAAGTTTCAAACTTTGGAAGATGAGGCTGTGCTATAATGGAGCAACTAGTTATGCTGCCTATTAGTGAAAGGCCACTGTGGCCTTTGCAGAAAAACATTAGAGTGCTATAAGAAATTCAATAATCTTGGTCATCAAATATGAGGGGGTTAAAAATTCACAGTTTATTCACAGTTTATAATTCTTTGTTTAAATACTGTGCTTTCTGCAGAGCACAGAGCTGCCCGTAGTGTGCCATTAAAGTACAGTTAGGTAGAATATTATACAATGATGGAAAACCATAACAGCAATAGCAGAAGAGCTGTGGTATGGAACCAAATCAAACCATGCATTTTGTAACAGCTCAAATGCAGCCTGACTCTAACTGATTACTACATTACTGCTGTAGCTGCTGTATGGACATGCTAGGAATATATATGCAAAGAGTCATTCTGACTGTTACTCAACCTCTTTTCTCTGTGGAATGACAATTTCCCATTTTTCAGTCTACAGCACTCCTTCCTTTCTGTTCAGATGTGCTTAATTATTCAGGCTCATTTAAGTATTTGTCCTACTGTAGCACGATTCCTACTTCAAGACTCAACACAGTGACTGTCATACTAAGAAAAAGACGTCATTGGATACACCTTCTTCTGAACAGGTTATCTCTTCCTTTTCTAGTTGAAAACCCTTTTACTCAGTTTTCTCTTCCCAGCAAGACAGAAGCTTTGCTTTTCAAAGTATTGTCTCTTTTCTGTAGCTCCTGGGGACGGTACACAGCTATTTCTGTCTCCTATTTCGTTCCTGTCCTTTCCATGCATTTCTCCTTATAGCACAGACCCACGCTGTCTGCTGTCACTTCTCCATGTCTTTACTCCTAAACTGGCACTATTCCTCCAGTATGAGGGTCTCACACCTTCCATGCCATGGTAGCACACGTGGACATGCAATAGAATATAACAGGTGTTCCTATTTTGGGACTCCATTCACAGCTGCCTCCATGAGTTTCTAAACACCACCTTTCCCGGGTGCAGGACTGCCCCTCTCCACAGCTGACTCATCCTTCACTTGCTGCTCCTTTAGCAGGAGCCTTGCTTGCTGACCTCCCCTCCTCACCCCTAGTGTGCAGTTATCCTTCCCCAGGCATATTCATCCTCAGCCCAACCCCTTTGGTTTTAGGGAACACATGAATATGCCTGTACAAACACACACAAACCATGTTCAACAGCACCATCAGCACAGTCAATGCAGTCCCTGTCCCTGCTGCTGAGTCCGACCTGTTGCAGTGCCAGCTTGCACAAGCACACACCGCTACCCTGTTGTTATTACACCAGAAATTACCTCCCACTCACTCAAGTCCCTTTTGAGTCTCAATCGCCTTTAGCAGAGGAGAGAGCTCACATCCCTCCCTGGAGGTTCCATTTCAACGTCACTTTGTATCCAGGAGGGCCTCAGTGAACCTGGCCCAGAAAAAGCCGCACATGGAAGATTTTAAACTAGTATAACCCCTCTGTCACAGGCTTCTCCTCTCCCCCAGTCTTGCCATTCTCAGCCTGCCCAGAACACCCCTCAATGGAGAGAAGAAACCCCTATCCAGGTATTTCGGCTTTTCTGGGACAAAAAAAATATTGTACAGTTTACTTTTTTCCCCCTAGAAAAATAACTGACTTTTGTCTTTGTGCATGAATCAAGACAAGGGTGGAGGGATGGCCATTTATCTTAGTCTGCCTCTCTGGCCCCTTCATCAGGGACTAGGCCAGAGAAACCAGCTGATGGCTCTGTATTGCTTTCTAACTACTGCATTTGTGTTTTCTTCCTACAGTTCCTCTGGAAAAAGATATTGCCTGAGGCACCGAAGGCTCTATAGCACCCTGAATCATACCTTACCTGAGGCAGGGGGATCTCAAGGGCAATAGTTAGGTTAAGAGACAGCCTGAGAAGACTCCTGGTCCTCTTTCCACTCCTGTAAAAACACACTGGTCTCCTTTTCCCTAGGTTCATTTGCAGCAGCTGAGCTATTTGTCTGGCAGAGGATGGTCACTGGGTCTGTCAAATTTTATCTGGTACTCCCTGAATAGAGTTATTGGCACTGCACAGATTTGAGAATTTGAGAAATTATGGGCATTTCTTGAGTTAGTGTCTGTAGACTCACCAAAACTGTCCGTTGAAGAGAAATATCCAGTAGAGAAATTTATTACAACCTTTTTCTGTCTGAACATTGATCCTCTCTGGTCATAAAGACAAGCAGCTGAGCATGCAGCTCTCATCCACTCCCTTAAATCCTCACTGTGGCTTTTGGAGTATGACTTTTTTTTTTCCTTTTAGCTGGCTACAAATATTAGAACCCTGTTCTCCCTGACTGCTGTAGACATGGGGAAGGAGGTCCTTCTGAATTCTCCACAAAGTAAGTGCTGCTCTTCTCTAGACTATGGAAACAATCCAGCATACATCAGAGGGAAGAGGCATGATATTGACAATAATCTGCTCAATAAGCAAATACAGTTCCCTCAGTGGTGGTCCCCAGGGCCCTCACAGCACAGACACTGCTTTTTCCTCAGTTTTCCTCAAAATCAGTTCAGCGTGAAACGGGAGAAGTGCAGCTCTCTGCCTGTCTCCACCTGTGTATGCACACACACACACACACACACACAAGCAATGTCATGAATCAGTGTAGACAGCCAGAGACCAAGCAACATCCACTCAGCCCAACCATGACTGACATATCTGACAACATAGAAACCCTCTCTCTGAGCCCTGCACATAGAGTTCAGCCAAATCCTTGATGATTTTCAGTCACAAATCATTAAAAAGAGAGAATTTATTTTCCTTAGCCTAAAACTTGAAAAGAAATTAGGAGACTGGCATGACATTAGAGGACAGAAATGAAATGAGCTTTGAAAGTAACACTGTGGACAGGTTAATCTTAAGGCCAAGATGTTCCCAGGTAGGCAGAACCTCCAGGTTGGTTCATTGTAGCAACTGGTGGGAAAATCACACCAAGCAGTGTGAAAAAAGGGAGGTGACAGGAAGAAAGAAGGTGCATGAGTGGGTATAGAAGATGGTGCAACTATTTCTCTGTTTTCTAGGCATCTAGAGGGTCTCATATTTCTTCAAGACATATGTACCTGTGCCATTAACACAGACTTCTGCAGACTGAAAGAAATAGGCAAGTTCTCTATACAGACTAAGAAACAAGTGTTAAAATAGTCTATATAGTCAAATAATTCTAAATATTCAATAATTAAATTACACTTAGTGCTTGCACAATACATTAATTTCAGAGCAGTGCCTGAACAGTAATTGTCAGCATAACAGCTGAAAGAATGTATAAATATTACCCCTGGTTTACAAATACAAGAAAAAGGGGAGGCTCTGAGGAGTCAAGGCTAATGAGGAGTCATTAGGAGAGGCAAGATCAGAAAGTGGGTATCTATGGACCTCATCTCCACCGATCAGCAAAATGGGCTGTTCTTCACACCACTGGAAGGTGAGCACAGACTATCACTGGTGGGGAATGGGGGAACATTGCACATATTGCTTTAAATGGCTGTAGGAGTGGTGGGCAATGACGTAGTGGATTCTTTGCCTCCTGATCCCATTTTCAGATAGTAACATCCCCATGTATCACTCTTCTGTGAAGGAGGTATGGTTCAGTTCCAGCAACTCAGGGCAGAACTGAAAACAATTAACTCTACGTTAAAACTTTATTTTAGAAAAAGATCTATGTTAAACATTAGTACTGGGAAATAATTTAACTATTACACAAGAGCAGAACACAGTGCAAAAGGACTTTATACACATGGGCAAGTTTGTGAACACAAAGTAAAATCCATGCCCCCACTGAAGTCAGTAAGATCCAGATTTTATCTGCTTAGTTTTAATGAATTTAGAAATTTGTCCAGAGATTCTTAGTCTGAAGAGGACACCCTATGGTTCACCGATGTCATTATTAAAACAGAGGGACAAGAAGAATGATGGAGGACTTCCATTTCCAAGGACAGATTAGTAATAATACAATATTTCCATCACCCTGCAAAGAGGTGACATGAGTGCTTCACTAGCAGTCCCTGCTAATCCACGTTTCTCCTTTAGCACTGCTCTCAGAACTGTTGTGGCAGATTTTATACTCTGCCAGAATCACTTCTCTGTGAGTAAAAAATGGTTATACAAGCAGACAGCACAGCAGCTACATGTAATTGTGTGCTCCTCTTCATGTGCACTCCCAATATTTTGTTTTCAAAGGCTGGCTACAGGGCATCTCTGGCAGATTTCTGCGCTCACGTGAATGTGCTGGTGGCTCCAGCAACCAGAGCAGAGAGCTGTGCAGACAGAGCTCAGCCATAATTGGGCTTTCTAATTTTAAAACCACACTACATTACCACCAGTCGAATTCTGCAGGGCACTGAAATTGATCTCTGCAGTAAAACTGCACCCACGGATGCTGCCTGAATGACCCTGTTTAAACTGGAGAACCGCAGAAAAGACAGACTATTGTGATTGCTTTTATTCTGTCTCTACAACAGATATTTTCCAGCTTAGGGTGTTGATAGGAGGGAGAAGAAGAACAATCCTGGACTGTCTTAGCTGTGCCAGCAGAAGGCTCTGGTGCAGATCCAGCTATACTGGCGAGAGTTCACGTTTGCTGGGATAGTTTGGCTCGCTCATAAAATATAGTTTTGCTTTCTTTAGGATCTCAAAGAGTAGAAACGGTGATACAACTATACACCCAAGAGCAAAGTGTGTTGTTCAAATCAGTTTACCTTTATTACCATATAAGTAAAGTTCTTCTAGAACCAGCACTGCTCCCAACTGCCACACACGAGCTTTGAGAAACTTGAGCACCTGCTTTAATATGTGACCAGATCCGGGTGTCAGTCACTTCCAGTTGCAAAGGTTAGCAACATGAGAAGAAGGAAATGTCACCTCTTCTTGGGTTGCTCCAAATTAAGATCCACAGCACTAGCTGAATACCTAATGTGTGAGATTGTGAATGGGAGCAGCTGAAGTTGGGTGCACATCTCCTTCCGCTGGCTCTTAAAAAGTTATAACTTTGAACAGAGGGACAGAGCAGGCAGCTGGAGGCAACAACATCATAAACTGCTACAGCAAGGGGATACTGTCTGGAAAAGCCCTTTGTAATGACATGGTATAAATTGAATTGAGAAATATCATCTGCTAAAGCATCAAGAAAAGGGGAATATGTGTAAAATTTCCTTTGTTCGCCAGCATTGCCCCAGGATTTCTGTGTCTGAAAGGAGTGCTCAACCCTAGTGCTTTGTCTTTTGTGCTTTCTTTTTTGTGTCAGTTCCTAGCAAGAGAGAGAGATGATGTTTTTTCAAGGTTTCCTGTGCTTGCTGTTAAGGGGATCTGCAGACTGGAGCCTTTCTGGTGCTTGCCTGTGTGAGCAGGTACAACCCTAGGGCCTGTTCTGACAGATATCTAAACATGCAAAGAACTGCTGTGCTTACCCTGACCCATCTCTGGTTGGAAGGTGGGAGGGATGGAGCAAGAAGCAAAAGAGGCAAGAGCAAAATGGCTCCAGTTAGCCCTCGAGAAGGGGTAGTCAGTGCCTTTTCCCAAAACAGCCCGGGTCCTACTCATGACCCCTTTTGTTACTACTGACATATTGCAAGGGGCAGAGCCTCCTTCCACTTCCCCGATGAGACTCAGACTCTGTTGTCAGCTTTCTTGCCGAACCCCAGGAGGTTTGAGAGCTTAACCCCACTAATAATAGCAGAGGACTCCCCTGTCAACAGGAGGGACAGAGGGTCCCTCATACTCCTTCCCTGTCTCCTTTCCTTACTGAGTTTGGCATACTCTCATATCAGACAAAACCAGATCTTCTCAGGCCGAGGAAAGCACAGAGCCAGAGCTGTTCACATTCAAGGCACATTCTCCTCTCTCTAGTCTTATTATACAGTGAGATGGAAGATGAAGAAAAACACGCTAATGCCACTGCCTTTTCTTTAAAAAGCTGCTGATCCTCCTCAGAAAAGCGGTACCTCTGGTGGAATGAGTCATCCAGCATTTCCTACTCATTTCTTAAATTATCAATGGAGAGAGAGAGAGCTGTTCAATCAAAGATGCTGAATTCATATCTGGAAACTTCCAGGGATGCCTTCTGCCCTCTCTTAATGCTGCAGAGAATTTGCTTTAGGAAGGCTGGAACAAATGTTTCTACACCATGGGCTAGAGGTCTGAGAAGCAGGCTGGTGTTGATCTTATTCAGATCATTGAATCACAGAATATTCTGAGTTGGAAGGGGCCCTCGAGGATCATAAAAATTCAACTCCTGGGCCTGAACAGGACAGACCTAAGAATCACACCATGTGCCCGAGAGTATTGTTCAAAAGCATCTTGAACTCTGTCAGGTTTGGTGCTGTGACCACTTCCTTGGGGAGCCTGTTCCAGTGCCCAGCCATCCTCTGGGCAAAGAACCTTTGGGTGCTTGTTTATCCTTGGACAACACTCTCTCAGGAGGACACACTGTAAGAGTACATTTAAGGTGCTCCAGCCTCTGACTGGACTTCAGCTCATGGGGCGAGTCCAGAGCCAGATTCAAGTAAAACCCCTGAATTTCATGTAGTAAGGATGAGGGACCCTTGGTGTAAGAAGACCACCCCTCTGTCTCCAAGTTCCTCTCCTCCTCATGGGTTAATGAGAACACAGCCTCGGTCAGCAGAGCTGCAGTTGAAGTGGCATTTACCAGGCAACACTCTCCCTTCCCTTGTGGCTCATCCTGCTGCTTTTCTCCCTCCTCTTTTACCATGTTTTTTTCCTGCTTGTTCTTCTCTCTTGCTCCCACTCAGCAAGCTGCTTGTCTTCCAAGGATAGCTTTGCCCTCCAGGTCAGAGCTGCTGCTAGCAGCTGCTTTATTTCTTATTAGTGTTTGAGGAGTTCCCTCCCTGCCTCCTAGGTCTGCCTGCAACAGCTGCAATGACATATCTATAAAATATCTGCACCTCCAGTCTAATGACACAAGCTAGATTTCAAGGCTATTGAACTAACAGGGTATCTTAGCAACAAATATTTATTTTAATAACAGTATTCTCAGCCATGTTAAACAAGCACCTATTTCAATAGTCAGAATGCCCTAGAACATTTTATTTTGTACTGTTCCACAACCCACTTTCTGTTGGCTCATCCCCACTTTAAAGAGTTACTAAAGTCAACACCATTGTCCCAGAGAGACTGCCCTCAGTGTCCTCCCAGCATTTTAGAACAATATCAGAAAAGAAACAGGTCACTGCACTCCTGGTAGCCACCCACACTGATTTGATGTGGGGGATTTTCTCTCTCTATCTGCTAGAAATTTCTAGTTGTTGCTTATGGTGATCTGCTCAGAGGAGTGCTGTTGAACTGATTTCTTGCATTGTCTGTTTACTGCATATTCAAAGACACCAGCTACCACCCCAGCAATGACAACCAGGCTGATGCCTGCTCTTGTCACAGTTGATCCTTGACTGACATCCTCACTTTGAAGCTGTCAGGAAGCAACAAGTGACATCTCAGCTAACTTTCCTGACATGTCTTGTTCATGCTGCTCACCCAGCTTGCAATAAGGTTTACCATCCATTTCCTCTGGCCCTTATTAGGATTCCAGGAAGGATTTTTCTTTAAAAGAAATTTCCTCTTGAAAATTAGCTGTAGTGGAAACATTCCCACGTCAGAAATAATTGCTAACATAACCACCTAGCTTTGCTGCTTTATTGTCAGTGTAAATTTTGTAATTACCTTTTTCTCTCCTACTAGCTAAACCAAGAGACTGACTCCAACATCAAACCATAATTTGTGTGGTCACTGTTATAAATTTATGAAAGCAAGTAATAGTTTGTCTTATGGAATAAAATAACACAGCATGAAATTATAGTAGCTTATCTTCATATTCCTTGGGCAGCACATTATTGCTCTCTGATGGGTTGAAAGCTCTTTCTTTTGATAAACCCTCTAGTATCTGCCTTTGTACTCTCCTAGTGAGATATTTTAGTGGGAGAAACATCCAGAAGCATTTTTCTCAGCATATCTCTACAGAGCATAAATCCAGCCCTTCTTCTCCCCAGCACCCACTGGGGTTCAGTTTTCAGGAAGGGAATATGACAGTCATCAGAAAGTGCAGCCTCTCCTAGGGCATATTTTCCTGGAGATTGTTGAGTGATGTTCTCCAACTCTCCCTATTTTTTCCCATATTGCCTCCTGTTAATTTGTGTGTCACCAGCAGTGAATCAAGTGGCATCCGAGCAGTTCTTCTTCAGAGACTCAGTGTGGTCCAGCCTGGGCCATTGTGCGCTTGCCTGGCCCCTGGGGATGGTCCAGCACTGGCCAACGGGCCCTTGCCCTGCTCCCAGGCACAGCTGCTGGCTCCCCACTGAATTGCTCCTCGGCCAGGTTGACTTTAGTCCAATTATTTTCTCTCTTCCACCTGCCTCCCTCCTCCCCCAGTTACAAAGGAGCGTTTGTGTTCAGCTCAGGGAGAAACACCTTTCACAGTTTCGTAAAAATAAATATAAGCCTGCCACTGAGATAGTCAGGAAGTTCTGATGAGGACAAGAGCTGCTCTAAAGCTGCCATCACGCAGTATTTAGTGATGCCACCTGTGTTAGACAGTGGATTTCTTATCCCACAAACTGTGTGCACGGGCAGGGAACTGGGTAAAAACACCCATCAACCTGAAACAGCCACAAGATCTTAAGAAATATTATGGCAAGAATCATTGTTTACACCTGGGTAGTTGAGCACAACTTATGCTGAAAAAGGAATATTGCTCACCTCTCTCATTCTTGCTTGGTAAGAGTCTAAGTCCAAATCAAACACGTGATGTGACCTGTGCTGCTCCCCAGCTGAGTGAAAGGGGTGTTTTGGGTAGGATGCCAGATAGTTTTGTCCTGAAAGCAAACAACTCTTCCTCTGATTCACTTAGCATAACTTCATTAGCGACAAGGACTGAGAGTGAAAGTGACAGCCTCATCATTTGCTTTGATTGCTTATTGTGTTAATTTGGTACGGAAGCACTTTGAAGCTATTAATCTATTGATTCATTTTTACTTGAGAACATAATTTGATTACTGTATTTTTTGCCTTTTATTAGCTTTGTAAATAAACTAAGTAGCATGCTTGCTTTCAATTTATGCTTGCTTCATTATTCATTTTGATAAATTCTATAAAAAAGCCTATAAATTCTATAAAGAAGTTAGGTTAGACCATACCAAAGGCAAGCCCGTCTAATATGGCTAAAGCAAGCCTATCCATGTGGCTCTTCTTCCACATCATCTATATATAACATATACAGCTGTGCTCTGTGTCCAGCAGCCCTACTTACTCCCCTATTCATAAAGCACATCTGGCTAATCCAAATGCATCACAGTCCTATTTTCTGATGTTTTTTGCAGCTGCACTAACCAGTCTTTGCCTGTGCCCCTCTAAGCCAGTGCCAGCCCCAGAAAAGACTCCAGTTTTTCTAGATGGAGCTCCTCTTTCCATTCACCCTGAGTAGCTGCACATGCATGTACAGCCACACAAACTAGGGCAACCTGAATTCATAAAAGCAGGCAAGCTGTTGTTGGTTTTGTCTGTTTTTAGCACTGCTGCACAGCTGAAGGAGGAAAAATGGATGCAGGCTAGGCATTTAACTTCCTGCTCTCCAAACACAAAGCAGTTTTCACCATTACTGAGATGTTAATTTCCAATCTCTGATTCTAAAATAATCTGACATCAGTTGTAAGGCAACACCTCCTGGGATAAATTTGCTTTTTATGAGCCTCAAAAGAGGACATGCCATGTAAACTATAGTGTTGAGTGCTGCTTCATAAACCAGCCTGAATTTAGGTTTTGTTATTTACAGCTAGAGCAGCAATGCGTTTCAAAGCACTGGTTGGATTGTAGCTAGGAAATCGAAGATGAAAGATTTGACCTTTAAAAATGTGACCTCTTTGTCTAATGAAAGTATAGGCACCTCCTTTCTCCCATGAAGGCCGACCTTCACCCTCCAGGCTTTGAAGTGTCACCTTCAGTTTTACACAGGAGAATGGAATATACTTCTCTCTGCAGACTCTCAGTGTTTTTTGATCATAGACACTGACAGTGAGTCACCAATTAGATAATCAGTTTTGTATATCATTGGAAATTAGCTGAGAAAATGATGGAGAAAGGTCCCCTCAAATATTTGAGCCTATGCAGACAGATCCTGCTCAGCCAGGCTTGAATCCCTTTGTGTTTCAGCAAACATTTGAATTGCCACTCTGTTCACAGGGATATTTGGAGAGGGACCATTTATCAGTGCTTGTACACAGACAAATCCACGCTGCAGGAACTGGTACTGATGTGTTTAACCCCACTCTGTGGGTGTTTGGGAGGGTGCAAGGAAAACATAGGGAAATCAGGGAACAAAGCAACCAACACTTTTGGCCCAATCCCCACAATGGATGTCTGGCAGTGGTGAGGAAGAGGATGAATCCTTGTGATGTGGTGAAGTCCTTGACCAGAGACACAATATTTGTGGTCCATCAGGTACACAGAAAGAGGGGCCTGAGCAGGAGCTGGGCAGCTAAAGACAAACTCCTCATGTGAACTGCCCTGCTCTAGCTCTGACCTTAAAGATAACTGAAATGGACTTGTCTGGGTGGAAGAGGGACACACTGATAACTGTTTAGTTCACGGTTCAAAATCTGACTCTTCTCTGAATGAAATGGAAAGCTATCAGCTCTGCTGTCCAGAGATAAGAAAATTGGGTATCTTGGCAAGATTTTTGCTGGAGCTAAATTCGAGCTGCAAGCTAATACATCATTCATGAACTCTTCAATCCTTATTATCCTCTTTGCTATCTTGAATCAAAGTCCTCTGTCTTCTGGAGTTCAGTTCTTATTTTAACTGAGACGTTTTTCTGAAGAGCAACCCTCCAATTTGGGGCCAGGCAATAAATTAATAAAACTATAGGCATAAATCATCACTCGTGATTTGGAATAGCTCTGCAATAATTCAGGTCTATAGGACTTAGCTAATGTTTCTAATGTAATATTCTGCCATGAGATTTAATTTGCTTCATACAAGTCATTTAGTAATCTAAGCATAGATGTAGAACAAACAAATATCTTTTAAACCAGTTACATCCAGATACAGTGGTGTGGATTTGTCCATCACTAGATATCATGGCAACACTAAACAGATGATTTTGGATAGATAGCCTCAGCTCTAAGCTCTGTTCAATTACATGTTTGCTGTTCTCTTGCTGTATTTGTTTTCCATTGAGCATCATGAGCTCTCTCACATAAGATTTCTAGGTACAAACAAGTAATTTACATTAAGTGGTTTCCTTAGTCATCTGTTAGCTATAATGCTATCTGAACATAATGCCACATCAAGGACTCAGCCTTTTTCTGTGGATTTGGACTGTCTAGTCATCACTCAGAGCTTACATCTGATGTATAAGATACCACTGAGGTCACAAAAGCCACAGTAGGATACAGCCATATATCCAGTTATTTTAATTCAGTTGTCCACGGCGTTTCCAACCTACCTCCATGCACTGCCCTTTGTGTGTGTTAGAAACGATACTGCACTTTTCAGAAGGTAACAGCAATTAGCAGTACTAAGGTCGGTGGTTACTTTAGGCAGCATTGTCTCTTAGGTGAGCTCTTAGTTTTCTTCTCAGAAGTCATCACATGGCGGACCCAAATTACTGTGGTATCTATCTTGGTCACAGGGTCCTTGACTATAAAAATGGTTAAAACTGGTTTTACTCCAAAGTAACTTGTCATAAAAGAATCTGTTTCAGTGAAAAGCAATGGGAAAGCACCCATCAGTTAAAGAGAAAAACGGAAATGGAATTGAAAAGCAAAAGCTAAGACAGTAGGGTATTCAGCCAGGACCTGACATTTTCTGTGCCTCATCTGTGCTTTTCTCTGCCACCTTTCTGTACATAGGAAAGAGTGACACACTTCTTGCTGTGTCACCCGCCTGTTACCCAGGGAGATAAAATTCCTCAATAAAGAAATTAAATGCAAGGCTGTATGCTTTCAGAACTAAGTCTCATTTTTTAATTTTGAATCCTCTGCATCTTCAGACAAAATAGCATGCAGCACTTAATGTACAAACTTCTTATTCCTGTGTTTTGAATCAATATTAACCATGAACAATTCTACTTCTGGAGGAGTCATCACCAGTATTGAAGAACACACTCTCAGACGTCTTCAGGTTCCAGAAGAGACCACCATCATTTGCGTTCCTTGTTTTACTGTGCCTACCTAGAGGAAACTCCCAAAAGCTCAGGTTAGCCTGGCACCATACAGCCCTAAACTTGCCTTATCATCTACCTTCTAGATTTAATTTCTCTCTGCCCTCCCTCTACTGCACTTTAGGCTAAACAACTTCTTTTTAATAAGTGTTGATTACAAAACGCCCTGCTTAGATTGTGTGAATAGCCTACTGTGAGACTGTTCCGAACTTGACCCGCATTCTGCATCCAAATTCAATGATACAGCCATTCATCAGCTTGATTTTGGCAGTGTTATACATGCCCTCCGAAACATTATTTTTGGCAGGCTCTCAAAGCCCGAGTGACTTTCAGCATACCAATCTCACTGACTTGCTGCATCGTCTCCTTCATGATCCTTGATCAGCAGGAGCTCAGGACCTCGGCTGACTAGCACAAAACCCAAAATAGTAGGTTTGACAATGCAAGTCTGAATAACAATTAAAATGTAACCTCAGTGACAACAGCTGGTATGTGCCTCCGTGCTGCTGGTTGTTGGCATGTGCTCTGTGACTGCTTTTCTCAAACTATGTTCAGGTGAGCAGGCAGAAGGTGCCCAAGAAGCACCTGTGTCTGGTCCCTAAATTAAACAAATATTGCTGTAAGCTGAATTATCCCACCAAGGACTGTCTGGAGATGATAACTTCAAAGAGCAGCAGGCTCCTGTATAAGGGCCTTTTTTGGGTTAGAGACGCAGTATTAATGACTTTACATAATTTTGTCAGCTTTGGAAAATTTTAGAAGCATTTCCATTCTTTCTTTTTGAGTGGCTACAGTTGAATGTTATTACCCCTGCGCTACCAATGGGGAAATGGCATCACAGAACAGACCTGGGGCTGTCCCAGCCCTTGAGATTTTCTACTTGGTGGACCAGTCCTCAGGCTTTTTTGAAGATTGCTGGATCTCACCTCTTTAAGTGCTCAAAGCTTCCAGAAAAAAAGTACAAGGTGCCCTGGGATCCTTGTATGCAATGTATGAGTGTCCCTGCAGCAGTTCTTTGGGAAAGCAGTGGGAAGTATTTGATTGCTGCAGTGCTTTACATAACCCAGCAATTAAGTATCCATATGCAAAGGCATCTGACCCCCTTGTACCTGAAGAAATGTTGTGGGGATCTGCTCGAGCCCACTAAGGTACAACTGACACCCCTGCACCCCAAACAACCCTCTTCAGAAACCCCTTCAGGAAAAATCCTGGAGGAGCTACTTGGAAACTGGCACCATCCTCCACTCCCTCAGAGGGAAACCCGAGGACCAGAAGTGATTCAGCAGAAGATGATGCAGAATTGATTTGCTTGGCAGAGACCCCATTGCAGGTCTATTAATGCTGCTGTACAACACCTCTTTCTCTGAAAATGAGAAAAGCCAAAACCTTTGCCTCTCACAGAAGGGAGATACCGAACATGATGCTATTTAGCATTGTCTTCTGTAGACAATATACTAACCTAGGAAATGGGACCAGCCTTCATAGCAGCAACCCACACTTTTGTTCTTTCAGCCATGCTAACTGGAGTCTTTGTATTCCTCAGTGGCTTGAGAGAGAATCCAACCTTTGCCAGAGCAAAGGTCTTTGTGCCCATTTAATGAAAGAAGAGACAAACATTCAGACTACAAATATGTTTCCTCACTGAGTTGTGCATATTTTGTGCCACTAAATAACCGTAGTAAAAGCTGTGTTTTAAGCCAGTAAAACTTACTTTGTCTTTGCTGATGAGGGATCAGGCTCTGGAAAACACATCCAGAAATAAAACAAATAAAACAGAGCAAACAGCTCTGTCCCATCAAGGTAATTCATATCCTGTTAACCAGAAAAAGAAAAAAACCAACACGCACAAGAGACATCTGGAAGTGAAAATTAACTAAAACCAGACTAGCGACATAAACAAGAGAGAAATACAGCCTCCAGATCTGTGTGGCTGAGCCTGATGGATATCACAAACTGGATTGCTTGAGGTTTTTATTTTTAAAAGAGCACAACAAATCAGGGAGGATATTTTCCATTTAAAGTTATAACTTCTCAATTCAGGGATTTGCGAGGGCATAAAAGACACAAGCATAGAGGAAAAGAATTATTTGCCAACAGCTTTCCATGCATGTTGGTCCCAGAACAAACTGAATAACAATAACCATTATTTGAGAATCATTTTGGTTGTCAAAATTCATAACTAATATTATTTACAATCTGGTGTATGACCACCTGCAAGTTTAATTGAATTTAAAAAACCCACATACTAACATATAGTCACATAAATAGTCATGCACAATTATTTGGAAAAAATAGTTTTAATTTTCATTTTAGAAAAGCCAGTTAACCAAGAAAATTCTCCCCCTGTAGCAATATCTTCTTACACTGAGGAATTTTGCTCCTGGTAGTGAAGGAATTTCTGAGTTTGGTTCATTTCCTCTAAATGTGTAAGAAGGGCTGTAGATGCTCCTAGATGAAGAAAATCTGCTTTTCACCTCATTGCTGACCTTGAAGCCACTTTACTATTTTCTTGCCTATCTAGCTATGAAATCTTCATCCAATCTGCAGTGGGATCTGCCATCTGTTTGATTCCCCTGCAGATCTGGGCAGAACAGTTTTATGATCTGCTTCCCTGCCTATAATAGAGTGTATTTTTTTTAAAGGTGGCAAATGCTACTGATTAAAAAATGGGGGGGATGTTGATTTAGTTTTTCATTTTCAGTGTTAGCAAAAATATCCTTATGGAGCTTTTATTTGCTCATATCACCCCCAAAACCCACCAAAGCAAACATTTGCTAAAATAATGGCAAGCTTAGCCAAGCAGAAAAGATCAGGTTTTGAATTATATACCATTAGATCCTATGAACCAACAACACTGCCTGCCAAATTCAGAGTCCACGACATTTTCAAGCCCAGAAGTAATTTTCAAGTACCAGACTAGTTTTGAAGTGCTGACAGATTAAAATGCTCTTTTGCTTTACTTAGAAGTTGACCCAGTTTGACAGAAAAATCTTCAGGAGAAAGTAAATGCAGAACTTTGTAGTTTATTTGGTACTACTTCACAGTCTACAGCAGTGCTCTGGAGGTCAGTAATATTATCCAGGTGGTAAAAACCAAATCCTTCATCAAAACATGTTCCGGAAAGGTGTACCTGGTTCGTTTATTCCTGCATGGAAATGGTGAAGTCTTTCCATCCGTAGTGCACCCACTATTTTGTCCTGCTCCTGCACAGAAATAATACCGTGTCAGTAATTCATAAGTATTACAGAGGCCCTTGCTGTGCTTCTAAAGTCATCAGAACCTAGTAAAAAACAGTATATAATTTAGTTTGGTTTTGTGTGACTCGTGCAGTCCTCGTAGCTTCTTTACTTACGTATATTGTGCAGCTGCTGCGTGACAACCTCCCCAAAGGTGGTCTGTGGGATGAAAGATCCTGCACAGGTCTGCAGGCTGGGCTGGGCCTCTGAGAGGACTGAAAAATGCCAGGTGGAAGGAAAACACTGAAATGGAAAAAAGAGAAGAGTCAGAGAAACTTCATTTTCTAAATCCTGCAGGTTCTCAGGCATCAAAGGGATGAATAAGAGACTTGCTGAGTTCTCCTGCCCTGGAGGGGACATTCAACACAAGTGTCACTGGGACGCCTGCAGTGATTCCCAGGGACTGAAGGCATGTTTTGCATCCCTAATCCATGAGGCCAGCATGATGGCAGGAACACATGGGACACATGGAATACAGTTCTGGTACAGTACTGTGACTCTTGACCGGGGCAGAAGCCCCAGGAGGAGCTGGACAGTGTAGGGGGTTCTTCAGAGATCATTTTCACTGTGGGTTGTAGTGCCCCTGTTTATGCTGCCCTTTTTTTATGTTTTCTTTTGCCATATGAGATCAAGTGTTGAATATAAGTGACTTTACATCATAAAAAAAGGTATTTCAAGTAACTCAATGGACCATTTATTTCAATTCCTAATACAAGTATTCTTCTGTTGGTTGTCCAGGAAAAGAAGAAATGCTAACAAAGAGATAAAATTCAGGACAAACACGGAAGTCACACATTTCAAAGGCAATAAAGTGATACAAAACTTTATCAGCCTCAACTATACATGTTGGAAATCACACATTTCAAAGGCAATAAGCTCACACAAAACAATAAACTAATGCAAAACTTTATCAGCCTCAACTGTACATGTTTAAAACAGAAAACTCTACTTGTTTCAATGTTAATTAAAACTCTGAATATCTACAGTCTGAGCCAGCAAGACAGCCAACAAGTGTGACAGACCAGTGATACAAGTGACCTTTGTGACTTATGCATCAGTGACAGTGGGATGGGGTCTTGCCTGCCATGCTCTGTGCTGGGGACAATGACACACGGACAGGACCTGATCTCCCTGCCCCCAGTGCTTGTTGCTGATACTGCTGTTGGTTTCATCTGCACACTGGGCTGAGCAGGCAGCTAACACAGCAAGAGGCTAGGAGAGACTAAGGCAAAGAGGAGGGAAGTGATGATATCCAAAAGAGGTAACAGAGGCAAAGATGCCTATGAGGAGTAACCACCTTAGGGGCATGATATCAGAAAGTGGTCAGAGAAGCATCCCCTGGTGTTACCCACCAGTGGCCATAAGGAGGAAGGGGGGGAATCATGAAGTAAGATGTCCTGGTGCCTTCCCTGTGTACCTCCCTTGCCCTTCTGCTCTTGACTCCCTTTGCCTTGAACTCGTCCTTTTGCTCCGGCTGCTCGAGCATATGGTGCTTTTTTCCCAGTGCCAGGGAGGATTTGTGAACAAGCTCCGTATGCTTCTTGCATTTCTTGAGCTGAGTCCATCTCGGGTGGGTGGCCAGCCTGGAGCACAGGCATGGGCACGGGCGTGTCTGTGATGCAGCTACTGAGTGACTTCGGCAGAGAGCACCGGTAGAGTGCTCAGCTTAAAAGCTCAGGGAAGAGTGGCCATTCCCACCATGGCTTCTCGCAGTGTTTTCTCAAACCTTTGATTCAAGATGTGACACCTGCAACCCTTCCCTAAGCTGGCCCCTAGCCCAAGCATTCAAGAGCCTAGGAAGGATAGGAGGGTATGTTAGGGGTCTGACAGGTGGTGCTTGTTACAGCTGGTAAGCCTGACGCAAATTGAGTCCACAAGCATTTGCTGCTCCTCTGCTTAGAGGAACAGAGCTCCTCACCCAATGGCTTAGGAAATGGTTGGTTGTGGAGGAAACAAGGCTTCTCACTGAAGGACCTTGAGAGGGACAAGCAATGGGTGTCTCCAGGAAACAGTACTAAGTTTGCTCCTCCAGAAGGAAGGGATGTGGGTGCAAAGCACAAAAATCTGCTGCAAGGGAAGAAAAGGGGCTCTTGTCCACCTCCCAGCTTATCCAAGAAACAAAGCAGTATCTGAGTGAGTAGTTCACATCCCCTCCATTTCCCAGCATCACAGGAAGCATCACATTTGCTCCAGAAAAAGGGCTTCTAAGCTGGAGCTAGATCTTTAATGTGTGTATGCAGCAGATACCTGTGTAAAACATGCAACAGGCTGTTCTTAAAAATCGAGACCTCTTCCTATAGTGGCACTGGGGTGGGCACAAGACGTGCCCTAAGTACCAGTCTTGTGTTCTTTGGTTGTTTGAAGATTTGTTTTCATAGACTTATCTGTAATGAATGTTTTTTTCTAATGTTATTGCTTTATACAGCCCAATTCTATGTGCCAAAACACTAATTTGTTGTAATTATTTCTCTATCACTAACTCGCTATTGTAAAATACATGGAAGCTTTAAAAATCAATCATCCTGTTTTCTGAAGACATGAAGAGGAGCCATTGTTTAGAGGAGGAGAAGGAAACCCAGGCTCCACATCAAGAGAAAACACATTGGCTCAAAATTCATACAGTGTACCTCAAATTCCTTTCGCTGTGTGTATGGTCTCATTTTTTCACCTGGAGCACAGCTATTTATCAAAGAGCTCTTGGTCTGCCTGTGGCCTCTCTGGTGTTCTTCACACTGTCCCTTGCCCTCTGTACTGTGTAAAGTAAAGATTGCTCTGGGTCTCCCAGAACATCCTCTCTCTTCTTTCACCTTCCCACTGAGAATCAGGTCCTGCCAGTTGTACCCTAAGGTTAGGAACAGAATTAGCAGGCCCTGATGTGACCCTCATCCCACAGTGCTTCACCTCATCCTATGCTGTTGTGTCACACTAGCATAACACCCCTTTCCATTGCAGGCAGAAGTTCCACACAGTGACCTCCCTCGGCAGCATCCACATCAGCTGTAGTCCATCAGCTCCCCCACACCTGAGCTTTCCCCATCCCTCTGTCCACAAGCTGAGGACATCCAGGATTGCCTTTCTGCTTAAATAGCTTCACGATGCTTCTTCAATACTGTTTCCAAACCATAAGTCCTTGGAGTGGTCTCTGCCAAAAGGAGCGGAACAGCGTTGCTTCAAGGCTCTTACAGCTCACACAAACAATCCAGTGTCTGTAGCTGCATCAACAGACTAGGAGTACCCCAGGCAAGAGGTTTGTTAGGGTCCTCCCCCACGTACCTACTGGTGGCTGCTGTCAGAGATGAAGTAAAAGGCCAGGCAGAGCCTTGCAGGTGGCCAGGCTGACCAGTCTCTTACTCCATGCTGAAAATACCACACATCATGCAGACACGTCAGTCAGGAGCCTGCATCTGTCACACAAGGGGATGGCTGCACCTGCAGAACAGAAAAGCTGGAGTTGGCTAACTTGCACCTACTCCTTATGCAAACACTTACAGACCTGCAATGACAAGAGGCAACTTCTGCCAGCACTGGAGAAGAGGCTGAGATTCCTCAGTTCTGCTTGCATTTGCTTCAGGGCAGATGTAGGAGAAATCTAGTGGAAACAAACCACTGCACACTCAAGAAAAGGAGGAAAATGCAAACAGTACTGAATACTGTGGTTTTCACAGTTTAAGGTGCAGCTCCACCACATTTCTTGACAGAAACTAAATAACAGAAAACCATAGAGGAGGGGGACCTCACAGATGCTTCTTAACCCCCCCACATTGATCCTTCCAGAAGAAGAAATTATCTAATTCCTCACAAGGTTATCTTAAATTACCTACTGACCGTAAGAAAATGTCCAGGCATTCCAGGGACACCAGGACAGAATCTGGTGCTGTTATTCAGAAGTACAAAGAAAGGAAAAACAAACAAACCACACCCTCAAAACAAACAAAACACTAAACAAAACCACAAAAACAAAGCAAAGCAAACAACCCCCCCAAAAATAAACAAAAAACACCCACCCAACCAACCAAAAACCCCAAACCAAACCAAAATAAAAACAAACAAACAAACAACAACAAAAAAAAACCAAACAAAAACCCCACAGTGTTACAAAACAATTTGACTAACTTAGCAAATGTGCAGGGTTAATTGTCACTTTGTTGCTAAAGATGAAGATAATAAAATTGCATGACTCCATTTTTCTTGCTGTATGTCAGAACTCCTATCAATTGCAGACATAATAATGCTTCTCCTGAAGTAATATAGATATGCTCTTTGTGTATTTTCTGCTTTCTGACCTCTTATCTTTTCCAAGTCCTCCACCCTTTCTCTGTAAGTGTTGGTGATCTTAATTTATCCTGTTGTGGTAGTTAGTCACAAACGTACTTCTGTTCCATTCCCTTTGGAGAGGACACTTCACAAAGCTTCAGAGTAATCAGGAAAGTCATCACAAGCCATGAGAAGTACCTGCCTACAAAATAGCTATAAACTTCCCCTATAAATCAAGGCATTTTCTGAGGAATACAAAAAGTTATGAAAAGCTTATTTGTATCGATATAACTGATAAAAACCAGATATTACATGCCTGCTCTGAAGGGAAACACAATAATACAAGCCACACACTCTTTCCTGCCTCCACACAGTTGGGTGGCTTTTGGGACAAAGCTGTTCAAGTTTTGTAAGTCATGCTGCAAAGGATCAAGAACTTCACTGATCCCATAGCAAGTAACAATCCAGGGGCAAAGGAAGATCATAGCATGGCCAAGCTCTTTCTTTATTGTCTAAAAATTATTATAAAACAGCACTAAACCAAACATGGCAAGTGGATATATCTAGTTGCCATCTGGCTTCTGGGAAGACTGAGTGGAAAGCTTTACCTCAGTTTTGTTGATCTCTGCACAAGTTTTGATCTTGTGACTTGTTATTTTGTGTTGTTAAATGTAGAAACTTTGCTCTTTTTACAACTTTTCTTGCTGAAAACTACTTCTTTTGATTCTTACTCCCTTGCCATCTCCTTTTGGCCTATGTAAGAGCACACATAAACTGAGTATAGTTCATAAAGCATGATTTGCTTCCTATAGAGCATCCTAAGGCTTCCTTAAAAGTTCTGAGGAAGAATACCAGTATTACTACTCCTTCCTCTGCAAACATGTGCTGCTTGTTCATCAGGTTAGGGTGGCATTTTGTGTTCTCAATACTGCAGAGCCGTCCCACAAGCCCATTCTCCCGAACTGGTGCTGAACATACATTTCATCCTAACTCGTACCTGATACCAAACTACTGAAGCTGATGTCTCTATTTGCTCCCTTATACCTGTGCTGCAGGGCACTGGACCTTTCTCATCGGTTGTTGTAAACGGGCATAGCTCAGCTGACTTTGCCAACACTAAACTTGTCTCCTTACAGGGTCTCTTCTGACAAATCATTCTCTGACACTGGCTTTGTAGCCCCCCATCTCCTCCTTGGGGACCTATAAAATCTGAGGCACCTTGAGAAGACACATTTTGGGGCCTGGGCCATCACTTGGTCCTGCTGATGCACCTGCCAAAAGCTTGCAGCTACCAGCCACGTAACAAACTAATTGCAGTGCAAGAGCTCTGCCTTCTTAAAGCTCAATTACGATGTGGAGTTGTCAGTGGGGCCTGTACAGCGTTGCCTGAACTTACCTGAGATAGACAAGTGCAGCAAAATTATCAAGCACGTATTTTTTTCTTCTGCTTTCTGCATTTTGTGAAAAAGATTTGTCTTTCCTCCACGGGGGACTGACGCAGGCTGTGGGTTCTGCCAGCTGAGGACAGCCGCTGGCAGGACACATGGAGATGGAAGGACTCAGGAAAGGAGAAAAAAACCTCAAACCTCCTCTCTCCAGGGGGGATGAAATGAGTGCGGATTATGAGCCAGAATGCTCAGTAAAGGGCAGCAGAGGTTGCAGCCTTTACATTCAACAGCACCACAGCGAATCTGGGAAAGGCCAGAGTGGGTATGAAGAGAACAAAGCACCATATTTCATGTCACCTGCTGCAGTTGCAGAAGGGTGTGAGCCCTTACCATGCTTGATGCAATGGCTGTTCACATCTTTCCACCACTTTCCCCGGAGAGTTTCTATTTAACCATCAAATAACCAAGGTCAGGTTCAGGTAAGGATGGAAGTGCTCATTTTCACTTTCTACAATAACAATGCTCTCCTGCTGTGGGATGAGGGAGCTCCTTCTAGACCGATGCTTTGCAAACAGAATTACTAAGACAGGGGATATTCCCTGTGCATTATGAAGAAATAGGAGCTTATGGGCACTGATTGTAAGCAGAATCCCCTGCAAACTGCTAGTGTTCTAAAGAAATATTTTTCAAATTACACAGTTAGGCAAAAGTGTCCTGTTTTGAAAAACTACAAGAATGTTCTCTCTGTGGGGAGATGTGAAGTGCAATTATGCTCCCATCTTTGCAAACATGGATTACAGAACTGAAGATGTATTTTCCTTTACAAAGGCTTGCTTTGGTTTTGTTCTATTAATACTTGAGAATCTGCGGTCCCAAACCTGCAAAAAGATGCTAAAATAATTTAAAAAGGTAAATGAATGTTTCCAAGCCACACGTGAAGGCTAGCAATTGTGTGGTAATTCTATTTAAGCCTAAGATGTTTGATGGCTTGGTGCTCTTGTCATATTTTAAAGGTATTTGCTGTAATCAGGCAGATTTATGTCCAGCTCTGTTCAGACGTTCTCATTTTTAATCCAAAATTTGCCTCTTCATGTCAAAAAGCAACTCAGAGTTCCTCCAAAGACAGTCTCGGCAGGAAGACTGTAGGTTCAAGTGGAAATAACATGGAGTCTCTTCTTCTCAATTCTCAGGACATAATCCCCTCTAGGGACTGACATTCATGGAGAAAGGAACTGTATTTCCCGATAGGGACGTTTCTTCTTGCACCTCTGTTTTCTCTCTGTTTCCCTGGTGCAAAACCCTCTGAGTTTTCACAACACTGTCAAGGGATGTTCTGTAGACACTTGTGCAGTTTAGATCCCCAGCACATCCTTCTCAGAAGACTCAGGAGATGAATCTCAAATTAGGCACTACAAGACAGAGTGACCAAAAATCACATGCTATTGACAGAAAGCTTCAGTCTTTGTCAAAATCAGCATCTACCAAAATAGCCATCCATGCTTTCTGTTGGCTGGATATTTAAATTCTGATTGATATTATAGTTTGTTTCACGCTTTCTTAAAAACACCTGAAGGGGAGGGGAAGTATAACCATAGCTACTGAAATAAATGGTTGCTGTCCCCTGGCCTGTGACAGTAGCATTTATCTTTTCTACAGCCCATGTGTGAGGGGAAGGGAGAGAAGACTCCTGCTCTTGCTTAGCTATTTTCTGTCAAAAAAATCTTAGGGTAATTTTTGTACAGTGAATATTTATAACTGTTGTTACTGTCAATATAATTTTTTGCAGTTACTGCGCTTATTTACATTTTAATGGCCAAGTCAATAAAGATTTATGCACCTGTCATCTGAATTTTCCACAGAAGTGGTGATTGCTTAAAAATCCCAGTATCTCCTGCAGAATACTCCCCCTCCAAGCATCCATTAGATGCCTTCATTGTTTTGGCAAATAGTAGGCTAACCAAGTCTTAAACACATAAGTCAAAGCCAGTAAAATCTTGCAGCAGTTTTCATGTCAAAACTTCTGCATGTTACAAAAGCTCTTGCTCAGGAACCATTTTTTTCCTCTATATTATTTTAAACACTGTCCCTTGAGCAGCAAAGCCGGGTTTATCACTTTGATTTCTTTCAGATGCACACATTACATTGCTTTTGTAGCTTGAGGAAATACGCTGCTTAGTGTTGACCTTGTTTTGATTTTAATGCAGAAAAAGGTACAGTTCGGAGCCCTGCTTTGTGGGGTGTGCAGGCACACCATTCAGGAGGGACATGCTATGCTCCAACGTTCGCTCCCATGCACACATTACCCTCCTCCAAAATGTGAACCACGGAAAAGGAAACCTGAAGGCATTCCCTCTGCACCTGCCCGTGGTCTTGGTGCAGGAATTCGGGCTGCCAAGGCACATGTGTGCCCTCGTTCTGGTCATGCTTTTCCTGAAGGCAACCACACCACAAGCCTTTTTTATCTCTTCCCAGAGGAGGCCAGTGAGTCCCACACCACTGCTTTGCTGCTAGGGGCTCTGCAGCATCAGGTCCCTTTCCATTCCCAGACTAATGTAGTTTTGTCTTTGCTGTCCATCCCCTGCTGGATTTCACAGTGGCTGCAGGGACAATAAGGAGAAGCTGGCTCTCTCCAGGGATCTCTTCTATCTCTGGGGTGTGCTCTCAGTCTAGGCAGAGTGGAGCCAGGTCTGTTCCAGCTGAAGCTCAAAGACATATAGAATTACAAGGTTTCTGATCATTTTAGCTTGGAGTTCAATGCTATTTTAGGATAGAGATGAGATTCGAGGGTGAGGTGAAGCCAAGGTTAGGGACCAGGCTTCAGCAGCATCTGAGCCTCACAGCATGCTCATTCACAGATCCTAGAGTCTCAGTGCAATCACCTGCACTGGAGCTGCAAAAGAGGCACATCACAGGCGCAGAGCTGGAGGAGCCCTGGCCCATCAAATGGCTTCGGTGCAGAGCTCTTGCTCTCACACAGCCTGGCTCACCCAGACTATGTAGCTGTAACCAGAGCACCATCAAACCTGTCCTACATGTCCTTGCTCTGCTCTCCAGATTCTTGCAGCTTGCGCACAAACACACATTTTAATTGTGACACCAGAAGATATTTTCCCCCATACGGGCAGTTCCCTCTCCAGCTTCAACCGTCCCCAAGCTCCCCTCCCCAAGCCCCGAAGTACGCCAAGCAACGGTTCTGAGCACCTTCCAGAGAAAAGGGGAAGGCCGAGGGGGGGTCTTTCATTTCATCTTTCAAAACCTTAAGCCTGCCTCCCCCCGCCTCACCCGAGATATTCCAGTAAATTACACCGCGGGGGCAGATCCCTGTGCCCTGAGGTCACCCCCCGGCAGGTGATATTTCACCCCCTCTCCCCGCTGCTCGGCAGCCCCGGGCGGGGGTCCCCGGGCGGCAGCAGGAGGCGCGGCGAGCCCGGGCCGCGGAGAGCAGGGAGAGCCTGGCGCTGAGCTGAGCTCACCTCCCTCCGCCCCCCCAGCTCTCTCCTCCCTCCCCTCCCTCCTCCTCCGCCTCCTCCCGCGCCCAGCCTGCAGCCGGGATCTCAGTATTATGGCATCGAGGAGAATGGAGACCAAACCCGTGATAACGTGTCTGAAAACTCTCCTCATCATCTACTCCTTCGTTTTCTGGGTGAGTGCGGAGCGGCGCGGCGCGGGCACACACCGACCACCCGGGCACGGCCCCGGCACCCCCTGGCCCCCACCTGCCCGGGGCGGGGGGCGGCGGGGGCTCCGCAGCGCGGATCTGCCGGGGGGGGCACCGCCGTGCCGTGCGGGGACGGACTGTATCCGCCGGAATACATATGTGCATACTCACACACATATATATGTGTGTATTTATATTTATATTTACATTTATATTTATTTATATTTATATATATATGCACACATATATATGTATATATACATTTTATATATATATATGCACTCATATATATATATGTATATATGTGTACATATTTATACACGTACATGCACACATATATATATATTTAAAGTAATGTTTTTTGCCTCTTCTCGCGCCGGGCACATACCCCCCGAGCCCCCGCCGTGGAAAGTTACAGGGGTCTCCCTGACAGTCCCCGTTGCCCCCCCACCCCTCCCTGCCGCCCCCCTTGGCCGGCCGGGCCGGGATGGGGGGGGTTGCGGGGCGGCCCCCGCCTGTGTCCCCGCTGCTGCCGCATCCCCATCCCGCCGCGGGGCCAGGGGGGTGCCACCTCGGTGCCCCCTGGTCCCTCCCCGGTGCTCACCTGGGCGCAGCGGGCGCTGCCCTCCGCCGCCGCCCGCGGTACCCGCCGCGGTATCTCTGCGTTTCGTAACCGGGCTCAGGCTCCCGCAAACCATTTTCCTGACCCAGATGCATTAATTGAGTTGCCGCGATTGACTGACGGGGGAGCCGGGCCGTGTTTTTCAGGCTACCCCGGGGGCTGGGGGGTTTCGCAGCGTCCCGGCCTGTTAGTCAGCAGATCCCTGGCAGGAGCCGCGTATCGCGGCGGCGATCGGCAGATTAAAGTCCTTTTAATGGCACACGGTGACAACACACGATAATGGCCCCGCTGTGCGCCGTTAGAGACCGTGATCCGCGCATCATCGATACGGTGCCCTAAGGCGCATTTGTCACTTCCTAGCGAGGGGAGCTGATTGTGCTTTATTGGTTTAGTAGCTTTGTGCTGTGAACAGCGTCTGTGAAACAGGGTGACTCAAATTTTCATCATTCTGCTTAAAAATGCATTCTAGACAAAGAATTGCTTATTCATGGCAATAACGTTTGACAGCGTTATAGTGAACACATTACTTCAACTGTTTCAACTTTAACTTCATAGGCTTTTTGTTTTGTTTTGTTTTTTTAAAGCATAACCAAAAATTCATTTTGCTAATCCATATTTACAGCACTACCTCTGTGTTATTGACCCCCACCCCCCACCCCTTGTTTTTTAACAATTTTGGTGGTAGCCGCAGCAGATGTATTTGATGACTGAAATGGATAGAAAGCCACAATCATCTGTTGTTTTTTTTTGTTGGCAAGTAGATCCTTCACGCTAGTCTCGAGGAGGTAGGTTGCTAAGTTTATACACTTACCACAATTTCAAGACTCATCCTTTCCAGTCCTCAGTTCTCAGCGGATCTATAAGAAACCCCTCTTCTTCCTGCGATGAATGAGCAACTGCAGGAGCCCTGGCAAATTTATGGTGTCTTTTAAAATTGTGTCCTCTTTTAAAAGTGATTGCTGTGTCTGCTGTAGCCCGAATAAACAGAGGACTTAGATCGGCATGTCCGTTGAGCTAGCACATTTCACCAACGCTAATCTCATTAAAAAAGGGAGAATTGTACATTGAGCCAAGCAGCTGGCTAAGGGCATTTGTGCCCTAGGCTGTCGTGATGCCAGGCCAGGTTGACAGCTGGGACCTTGTAGGGTAAATAACACAGCTGAGCTCTGGTTTGGGCTCCAGCAACACAGCTGTGCTGGTGGGATGCTCTCCTGCAAATTATTTTACTCTGAACTATGTATCAGGTTCCCATGTGTCCTGGTCCTCTCCAAGGGCATGGCCCACTCTTCTAGTTACTTAACATTTGGCAGCCCTCAGTGTTTGCCCATTTATCATCTTCCTTGAGCCCGGAAAAGGAGGAAGAAACAAACGGTTGGAGACAGAATCCTGCAACCACGAGCAAAGGAGAGTGAAGAATCCTATCTGCTCTTGCATCCATTTTCTCAAGGCACGAACCTATAGAAACCTAGGCAGGTCTCAGTGGGGTAAGACAGCAAAGGACTTTGTAAAGGTCCAAAATAGTTGACAGCAGACCTTAAGTCTTCATTAGCTCTTCCATGCCAAAAGGAAGAACAAAATCTAATTCACGTGTTTGGCCCCTTTCTGAGTTTTAAATCTAAATAGCATAAATTGGAGCAGGTTGCAGCTATTGCCATGACTAGAGCAGAAACATAATGTGCTCTGGCCGTATGCTCCCTTTCTTTCTACAGGCAAGTTTGAGAGCTCAGAGATGCAGGGACTTGCCTCAACCCTCCCTCCATTATTTTCTAGGGTGCTTTTTGTACTCTCACGGGCTGCTGGTTCCAGAGCCAGTGTAACTCAAACTTAGTCCCTGTGAATTCTCAGAGCTGAAAATAGGGGAAAGATTCTATTGGAGGAACTATTTTAAATTTTATTTCTTGGACCGATCTAAGTACCAGAAGGAAACTATGCCAGCACCACAAATGGCTGGTTTGTAAATTTTCATTCTGACGGCTTTCCCACATTTTTTGGAGAGGCTGTAAGCTGATTTCTAAAGGAGAAAGCCCTGCGTTGCTTGGCTGCATTTTGTATGTTGTTTTTTTTTTTTTTTTCTAGCAGTGGGAATGGAGTTGTGTTATAACACAGGGCAGAAAGTCGTCCTGTGACAGGGTGGTGTGTGGTGGCAACCCTTCAGTTATCAAGCCAATGGATTGTGATGTGAGGGGGCAGGGGGAGAAGATTCTTCTTTGCATCTGGTGAGCTGTTTTGAACCATCACGAAGGACTTCTTCTCTGTGTTTACGTTGTTTATAAAATAAGAAAATCTGTGTGCACAGAATGCTCGTATAACAAGTGATTGTCAGGGTTAAAAATGAATTGCATTTGTATCAATGGGAGAGATGTATGTAAGTGAAGGCTTTTAGTATAAGCATTGAATGAGGCTCCAGTGACTACACGGGAGCTGCAGGACTGTAATGAGGAGACATGGTTCATTCAAATTTCATACTGCATAGCTTGTTCCTCTCCAAATAGGTTTTATTTAATGGTATTTGTTATTTGGAAAGCTTCCTCTCCTCCCCCTCACCGCACTTCCCAACTTCTTTCCGTAAATGTATCAATATGGTAAAAAAAATTCCATAAACAGAGATAACAAGCTTTTTATGTGCTCATAGGTATTGTTATTCATAGAACACATTAAGTGCCTAAGGTTACCACTTTCGGTCCTTAAGGGATGTAGTAATAAAAATTCAACAGCCATTTTTTTCCTAATCAGAATTCTGTACTGAATGCATCTGATTTGAAACTAGTAGATTAAAAAAAGGTGATAAAAGCTCTGCTTAGCTGTTAGCTATTTTTATTTTTTCCTTTTGGGTATCATAAATTGCTTGCATAGAAATCTGAGATATAACCTGTCTTGTTTTTAAGAGAAGATGAATTTTCGATTAGAATTCAAAGTGACTTTTTTTTTTTAATAGGAGAACGAAACCTTAAAGCACCTCTCAGTACTTTGTAATTATCTAACACTTAATCACCTTTTGTCTTAAAACGTGTATACTTAATACTTCATTGTAGCCTTAAAAATATATTTTGTTACCAAATTTACTGCCTGCCTCAATGTATTTTGGGAGGGAGCTTTAAGGGTGCATGCACTGGTCCTTAAAGTTATACAGCTGAAGAAAATGGGTTTCATCTTCCATGCAAAGCTTCTTGTTGCCCCAAATAGGCACTGTAGCAAAGTGATTACCTTCCAATTTTAGACTCTGTGAGACACTTGGCACTCAAATGAGTGCTTTGGGTGTGCTGTCCTGCTCATATTGGCTTTTATTGCAGTTCATTAATGTAATAAAAGCATATAAGTAGAATTTCCATTCAGATATTTTTCCAAGGTGAGGGAGTCACTGATCTGAAGAGCACCTTCCAAAGTTAATGTTTTGGAGACTACATTAGGTTCTTGGAACTTGGCTTGTCTTTTGCTATGTGACAAAATCTGAACTAACATAGCTATTTGCAATAGTGGTAGTTTAGTTTCACAAGTTTTTACCACTTTGAAAATGGACCTGTGCATCCTGGTAGGAGCCCTTGGAGGTTGGCAGGTGGCAGGAGAGCCGTGGACTCGAGTGTGGTGGGACAGGTAAGTGTTGCTTGTCTGTGAGGCCGCTGCCAGTGCTATGATTTTAAACCAGATTGAAACTGGGTGTTTTCTCGTAATTCATCTTCTTCTAGCCAGTTCCTCTGGTGGCTGCGGTGTCACTGGTGTGGAGGTCAGGGGGTCAGAAGATGGCCCACAGAGGATGATGGGCTCAGGCCCTCTCCAGCATGGAGGGATGCTGGGAGAGTTGGTGTCTGCTTTGAAGCCCCCCCTCCCCCCACCTCCAGCTTCTTTCAGGCTTCCTGAAAAGGAGGTCACTGGTGGGGGGCTGGGAGTGGCTGTGGTGTTGGGGCAGGCAGCTCCTGGTCCTCATGCTGTGGCAGTAGGGTGGAGGCAGCATTCACCCACCATTCCGGGAGCTCACAAAGCTGTTTTCCAGGAAATGCCCGAGACAAAGAGCAAGTGGCCTCCTCTGTAACACAGATTTATGGCTCCACTGCTGACCCATCTTCAAATGCAACCTTTTTAGCCATGCATTATAATATGGGATTAAATTTGCGTGTCCCTTTGAGTTACTAATGGCATTAGTCATCTTCGCTACGAGTGTCCAGCTGGGTTGCTGAAATTACTGGTTTTCTCCCCAGAACTTCTTTGCAGTGCTTCTGCATTATTTTCTACAAATTTCTGGTCTTTTTAATACCTCTTGAAATGCTTATATTTTTTCTTTAATTTTTTTTTTAAAATATCTGTTAGCAGATGGTTTTAAAGGAAATATTTTGGGAAATTTTTAGCTTTCCTGCGTGGCTTAGATTGCTCAATCTTTTGGTGGTTCCATTGACTGCAAAGTCAACACTGCTATACTTTTAGAAAGAAATATTATTATTCATATAGAGTTACCTGAAGTAAAAAAAAAAAAAAAAAAACAAAACCAAACATGCTCGCAAGAATGCACAAAATCCCCCCATCATGATGGATTTGGAGTGCTCCATGGTTTAGGCACAAACCTCATGCAGTTGCCTCCTTAAGTCGGTTGTTTCCTGTTCTGCTCTCATAATGATATACATGAAAGATTAAAGATAGTGGTGTTTTCTTGTGAGCATAGCCCAAGGTGAATTCTGTTGGCTAAATAAATAACTGGATTTGAAAAACAACAAATAAAGGCTAGATGGTGTTTTAAACCATAACTCCAGAGTCAGCTTTCTAAGTTTCCTCTTGGGGTATGTACCCAACTTGGCTTAGTTTTGGGGGGGGGTTTAGTGGGATTTTTTGTTTTTATCACAATATGGTATAAAACTCCCTTGCTGACAGTCCTAACAGATGAGATCTGTGCCAGCAGGGCAGCTCCAGAGAGTGTGGGTAAACAGGGAAGATAAAGCCGTGACTTTGACGTGTGCTCCATAGCAAGTGCTGGGGCTGTTGTTGCCAGCATGCAGAACCTCTGCCCAGTACCCCTGGGTCACCTATAGGTGGGATGTCACAGGGGAAGCTTCCATGTGGCATGGATCGTGCTTTCAGACATTTCTAGGACCTCACTCCCTTCCCCTCCTTGGCAGGAAATTGGTTTTAGGGGTGTAGTCAGTTTGCCTGTTTTGGAGCAGAGGAACTGACAACTTGGTGCAGTTTTTGCATTGCTGATGCCCATTCCCATTCTGAAAATTGTGTGTTTATGGTACAAATTAGCATTGTACACCTCATTTAAGGAAATAATTGACTTTGCTGTTGGCCAAATGCTCCTTCTTTTTTAGTTGTGTAGCTATGGTTGTGTCTCAGCTAAGTACCTGCTAGCCCTCCACCTTGGAGTTTGTATCTGGACAGTTTTCTAGTTTGAGGGTGGTAACTTTTTGACATTAACAAATCGGTTTGGACTGGTGTAGAGAGATGGTGGGTGACTTGAAGCATTTAGTTTATATTTGGGGAGAACACAGGATGCATTCATAACAGGCAGTGGCAGAAGCCCTTGCTTTTTCACAGGGGATGGAGGTGTGGGGGAGTACCGCTGTATGTGTAGTGAACACTTGGCTGTTTAGCATTCACTCCTGCTCTAAGCAACCTGTTGTAGGGCCTAAACAGTCTAAATAGAAATTCTAGAGAAGGATGCTGGGGAAGCTTTATTGTCACTTTTCTGTTGAAACAGCAGTAGAGTCCTTTTTCTTGGATGCTGGTTCATACCAGCCATGCTCGTCAAGGAAACGGAGGCAATTATTGTAGGTAAACCAAGGGAATTTAAAATGGATCCAATAACCTGATTTTATCTGTGATTCTGTGACTATTTATCAATTCCCTCTGCTGTCAGGGAGCTAAATTAGGTTACCTGGTACCCGTTAGTTGTCTCCATCTCTGGATTTTTATCATCATTTCTTCAGTTGTTGTAACTGTCCTACAAATTTACATGCCAATGAGTTAATAGATGAATATCTAGAAAGGCTCTTTGTGCATCGAGCTTGCAGAAACATCTCCTTCAATCTTTCACATGCTTTTTAAGCCCAGAAACTCTTGTTACATAGATACCAGCTTTACTGTAATAGAATCTGTTCTGCAGCTACCAAATTTGCAGTTTTCAGCCCTCAGTGTCTTGCAAACTGAATCTTTGGGATAAAATGCAAGACTACAGAGGTGATTGTAGGCAGCAGAAGACAGATACTGTAAGGCTGTTTTTATTTACATAATGTTATTTCTTTAGGCTCACCCCTATTAATTAACATTTAATCATCTCTCAGATAATAGATCCTTCACTTTGGTAGAACGGGCTTCTTTCCATCTTAGCTCTCTTTCACGGTGGTGGGCAGATGGCTTGTATATATAACAGTTCTGGGTTATGAGAGGGAAGCATTTAAATTTCTCCTACACTAAAGAGACTCTGAAGCATGGCACACTTGTGTCTTACTGGATTATCGTTACTTCATAGCTGAGCTGGTTCTTTGAGCTCTGGGAGTAGGCCACAGGATTTTTAGGAGCAGTAGTAAAAGAGTGGAAGCAATTCTGCTAATACTAATTTTGCTGTAATTTCCATGGAGTGTTTTGCAAGATGTTTTCCAGATGTTCTGTTTGCATCTATGTGGTTCTGGGGACGGTGCTAAAATCTTTAATAGAAGCAAGCAGCTCCCCTTCCCACTCCGTTTCTTGCTTTATTCATCTCCCTGAACTTCTGTGCTGAGTTCAGTTGGTGTCTGGTCACTGTTTGATACCGGCAGTGACCCCCTCCCAAAAACCAAGCAGGATGCACCACGAGGCCACAGCCTGGGCTGGGAAGAAAGCTGAAATTGTGTCTTGCCATTGTTTATTTTTGAAAGTTATTTGCTGTGAGCTTTGAGAAAAGGTTGAGTTTGGTTTGGGCTGCATATGAATTAGGATTGATCAAAAAGAAATGTTCCCTTTTTTTCCATATTCAATAATGGTTTTTCATGAGTTTATTTGCTAGGAGAATGTGATGGTGTTAATAACAAGGTGATGGACTTAATCTGCAAAAGTCTATGGATCTTGGGAGCAGACCTAAGAAAAAGGTTGTCATGCTTACATGGTGCTGCAGAGGAGGAGAGGAGAGAGTGAAACCCTGTAAATATCGTAGGAAGAGGAGCACTTACATTTCCCTAAAACTGGGAAGGGAAGGAAGCCCCTGCTGTATGACCCATCTAACCACTCAGTGCCTTAGTGCCTTTGAATAGAAACAATCAGCTCAGACCTGCTGATACCACGGGATTGAAGTTATCAGTGAAGCTGACAAGTTCTTCAGGATCTTGTTCCTGACCAGATTACAGGCACTGCTTTGAAGAATGCAGTACACAGGAACAGTAAATTGCACTGAGTGGCACCAGCAAAGTATGTTTGCAACTCACCCTTAGCACACGAGAAATTCTTATTGCAAGGACCTAAGTAAAACCCCTGCAACTGAAGACTCAGCTGCACCATGATGATTTAATGATTTGATAAGTTTTGAAAACATTTATCATTTGGACAGAGTTTCTGATGGCTTAGCCTCCATCTGGCGACAACTTTGAAGTGTTTAGAAAATTCCTTTTCAGTATTTTTGGCAACCGAATATGAAAAACTGCTCATTTAGTATGTTTCTAAAAATAAATGGGAGCTATATCAAAACCTGAAATTTCTGATGGAGGTAGTCTTCTCGGGGATGGAAACTGTTGGTGATTTGGGAAATCCTAAAAAAAGGAAGTTTTCGAGGAAATGATAATTTCCTAAATATGCCAAGTAAGGTTGATGTTCTTTTTTTTTTCTTTTTTTTTTCTTTTTTTTTTGTGTAGCTGGACTTGGAACTAGGCCAGTTTATGGCATCATAGGTTGTGTCATGGCACAAGTTGCATCAGTCCAATTGGGCAGTACTAAGGCTTCAAAGTTGTGTCTGGTATCTGGGTCCAACCAGAGGTGAAAATCTGTGGCACAGTCTGGGGAACTGGGTTCTGCAGGGCCATGTACTCTGCAAGGATATATGCCTGGACTGGGGCTTTTTTTCCATTTTACAGCACAAAGGTGCATGGCAGTGTGCACTTGCCTGGCCTGTCCAGGTGCTCTACTCTGACCTCACCAAAGAAAAGGTGAAGGACGTTGTATTACTAATTATGGCAACACGTGCAAGTCAATTCCAAAAGCTATTTGAGATGGAGAATTGATGCAAATTTCCTACAATGAAGGGAGAAGATCCCTTTATTTTTGTTGTCTTCTCTAATAGTCTCCAGGCCAAAGCATTTTCATTTCAACCTGCTATGGCCACCACTATATCAAAAGGCAGCCAAAACACCAGAAATGTGTTGGGGAAGTCATGGCTTTCATTCTTGCAAGAACAGGTTAAGATAAAAGAGAGGAAACTTTCCAGGTATGCATTAACAGAAAGAAGAATAGATAGAAACTCAATCCTCCTGCATGCGTTTCACTTCAATAGTACTTAACGTCTAACTGTCTCTAATTAGGCTTAGAACGGAAACATAATTAAGTGCATGTCACTTCTGTTTCTCTTTGAAAACAAAGAGGAAACAAATACAGATAGGTTACCCTCAGGACCTTGATGCTCTTCTCGCTGGCTGCATCTTATGGCTGGGATCACTTTTACAGTGCAGCTGCCCTGTGGTGGATGCAGGACTTGCTGCTCTGCGTTGTGCACTGATTGCACACAGAGCGTGATTTGATTTACCTGCAAAATAATGTCTTAAAGGAAACCAGCAGCTGATATGTTTGCTTGTTTAGAGACTCTTTTTTTCTTTTTTTTTTTTTTTAAACTTCCTCTGGGTTTACAGGTCATTGATGCTATGGTACAGCTGCTTTTTTGTACAGCTGAGTCTTTGAGTTAGCCGACCCAGTGTGCAGTTGCTAGTGAATGTTGAGATCAGCTTAAGTGTTATCTGGAACTAAGTTTCTCTTTCCAGTTACTTCAGGAAAAACTGTTGAGTTAAATCACGTTCATCAAATAACCTGGAGGCTTAAATTGATCTTTCTTGTCCCAGAAAAACTTAGAGACCATCTGTGCATCAGCTGCAGACTTCAGGGTTTTGTTTTCTTTCTATGCAAGCGAGGTCTAAAAACTCCTGAAGAAAGAACCAGGACCTCCAGATGCTGAGATCCTGACTGTCAGGAATGTTTCAGAATTATTTCTTGGAACATACAATCCAGGCCTCAGTGCATTCCTTGCTTCCTGTTCTCACAAAACAGGAGGTGATGCAAAGGGATTGAAGCAGGATTTTCTAATGGAAGGTCACACTTTTAAAAAGGAAAAAAAAAAGTAGTTTACAGGGATGACACTACAGGTTTATTTCTATCATGGCAGGTAGGACTGGGGACACTCACAGCCTTTCTAGGAGGCAGCATGACCTTGCTGCTTTTACTGGATATGGGCAGTATCCCTGTGCAGCTTTCAGAACACTTGTGCAAAACTCACTGTCAGGATGGGGCAACTGTTGTTTTTGCCCATGGACTTGTAGATTAATAGTTTCTTATGGAAAAATACTCTTTTTTAAATCTTTCCCCTTTGGTCTTCCTACTTCAAAGTGATGCTTTCACTGAGCATCCTCTGAGCATGGAAAGGGCAGCTCAGTGCCCTCTGTCCTCTGCTCAGCACTGAATTCACCCACCTTCAGCTGTATTTACTGGCATGAGTACCAGAGAGATATGCAAGGCATATCCAAGGTGATCCCTGCTACAGCCAGGGGACAGCCAGCAGTGCCCTGGACAGGGTGAGAACACTGCCAGGCTCTGCCCTGGGACAGGCAGGTGTGGGGTGGGCTGTCCCACTGTGCTCACCAGCCGGTGAAATTACAAGCTTCAGGAGAAGTGCTGGACCAACCAGTGTGGGTAATAAACAGTATTTCATCCGGCACTTTTGTTATTTTTCAACTGAAACCAGAAACAAAAATAAAACCTCCCACTTCCAGGACTTCTGTGTTTTGTAAGCAACAGCCAGTTGCTTTCTGAAAAGATGGTTGTACTTAAAATAGGTATGTCTGTGGTAGAGAGAATTTTCAGCTCATGAGATTGTTCAAAATGATACGGAAAAGCTGCCTCAGTTTCTGTGAGCTGGCATATGTGATACACATGTAATACTCTTTAACTCAAACCAAACCTGGTCCCTCTTGTATGGAAACCTGAGCATGCTGCACCATAGCTATTTTTTAACAGAAGTATCAGATTTAAAGTGTTCCCTCCCCCTCCTCATTCACTGGCCTTATATTGGTGGGTGACCAGACAGGATTAATCCTTCTGCTTTGAAGAATATCCAGTATTAAAGCAAGGAGCTGGGCTGTTTCCTGCAGTCCTCAGATGATCAAGAATATAAGTGAGCCACAGTTGCTTAGTTGATTTCTTCTCCTAATTTCATTAAGTGCTTGGCTTTCCAGTTTCATGCCAGGTATTAGACCAAGATAAATTCCTATTTTTTTCCAGCATCATGGAATATGAAAAATACAGAAGACTGCAGACCTCTAAACCATCTGAAGGATATTGCGAAGAATTTCATGTGAAGTCTTTACTCTTGACAATCAATCAAGTTATTAATGATGTAAAAATAAGTGCTACCTCATCAGTGAGGAACACACATTTAACCAGTTTCTGTTCTGGTACCATTCACCAGCTGATCAGTTGTGCACCCAAGCCCAAATCTGTGTGGCAGTAACATGTGCTTCTTGAAAATGTATTTGCTCTACATCATATATTAGTGCAATACTGGTAAGCAAAAGAATATGAAATGAAAAGACATTTTAAGAAGAATTACATTAGCTGGGGTTGATGAGCACAATGTGGGTGGACTGAGCTTTGTCCATATGAAAGGTGTAAAATATCTTGTGAAGTCATCTTGCTCTGCTTAAAACCAGTGGGAAGCAGATAAGACCAAACTTGTCTTACACAGTCAGCCAATGGTTTCTGAAACTCCTCTGTGCTTAATATTCAAGTTCAGTGAGGGGGGCAGTTACTATTCCCATAGACTTGGGATTGGAAGTGTTTAGCGTTTATTCTTGTATTAGATATCTCAGCAGGATAAACCCAGTTTCCCTTCCTCTGTCCAGATGGAAGATTTGTGAAGTTCTGCCTCCTTTCTCTAGAAGTGCTTTGGTTGCCCTATGACTTTGAAGCATGACATCATTTCGCAATATGTGTGATCCTCTGACATGGCAGTTCTACTGAAGCTTAGATGGACCCTAAAAGAGGTTTAAAATTTTGCAGCTTCTATGAAAACAAAGCCTAAACTGAAGAATGCAGGAGCAAAAGACTCAATCTGTAGATGTGTTGGTGAGCTTGTGAAGTAGTGTGAGATCACACGTGAGTCAGCTGGTAGGTGAATAAATGTTGTGTATTATGGCTGGCATCAGGGGGCATGGCAGAGTGCATGTTGTTTGGATTAAATTCGTAACAAATTCAGAAAAAAATTGAAACCCTGCACCCTGTATGTATATAAAGTGGATTGCTCACAACACTGACAGATGTATATTATGTTTTCCTGGTTCTTAAGTGTAATTACTTATGGCAAAACTAAACCTTTGGTAGTCCTTAAAAAATAGTAGTTGGCATGTCCAGTTTATAGATGGAGACACTGATGCAAACCCAGCAATGTGTCTAAGGAACAGTCTGGTCAAATTTAGCACCTCTGTGAGTCGGTTATTTTAAGTCCTTGGCTGTAATTATTACATTGTAGCACTCACTTTGACATCTTATTTCAATTGCAAAAATAGCAAGCTGAAATAAAATTTGCACTTTACCTGATGTTAAGGCAGCCTGTAGAGTATGGGAATGTTTCTGAGAGGTCTAATGAATACTGCTTGTGGAGGGAGATTACGATGGTGCAGCTGGCTGTATCTGAGCTGTGACATTGGTACACCCTGGTGTTTCTTTATTCTGAAGTTGCACATACATAATGCACTGGAAAAAGCATTTCAGACTACTCAGTATCTTGGGAAGAGGGAGCACTGCTGTTGGTGCATGAGAACAAGTCCCAGGATGAGTGGGATTACACAGCTGAGAATGATCCACACAACTTTCCTGACTTCATAGACCAGGCAAGCCCTTTGGTGGGGAAAAAAAATAATTTTCTGTCATGCAGGACATATGGGGCATAGCTTTACTTCAAGAAAAAAAGCTCACATTTCTGTGGAGGGATATCTACCTTTATTTTGAAAGATCATTTGGCTGGGGAACAAGCATGTTGACACACTTACTCAAAGAGAGGAGACTGCCTAAGTTGTGCCTGCCTAAGAATGTCCTCATCCTTTTTGTGCTGTCAGTGATCTGTTATCTCCATGGTATGTTCCAAGTGGGCCAAACAGGATCAAGGTTAAATGGTGACCTCCAGAACAAGGTGGTTTGCTCACTTTTACCCTGCTGCAGACTTGAGGATATGGAGAAAGATTCTGCTAACACAGAGCTCTGGTTAAAGACCAGTATGCAGAATTTTGTCATTTGTGGATTCTGCCAGATTCTGAATGAGATTGTCAGGTGCTTCTATGAACTGGACTGACTTCTTAGCTAAACAAGGATTTCTCTCTAGTTTACTCATGCAGTGGATAGTATGACATCTGCAAAGACTTATTAGCAGTTTTGTTTGTTAAATTTTAATCACCCAGCTACAAAGTACAGTCTGTGAGGGGATGGCAGCCCTCAGAACTCTGCTTTAGTGCAGGAAAAGGGCACTAGCACCTACGGGGGCAGAGACTGACTTGTGCTCTGCAGGACAGTGTGGGCTTCCCAAGCTGCCATTTAAGCTATTTAAGGCTAGAACAGGTTGTGAGAACAAGGATTTCAGGTAACTTATTGCTCAGAGGAAGCATTTAATTTGGGCATTTCTTCAAGTAGAAATGGTTCATGCTGAGAGCCTATTCTGTAGCCTGTACCATAGGTCTGTGCTTTCTCCCACATCCCAGCAGGACCCTTCCAGAAGAAGTTAATGCTTGCTGCCCTTGGTTTTGTGTCAGTGTTAAATTAAGGCTTTTCTCTAGGCTGGGTTAAAGGTGTATTTTGTTGTTTGGTGTGTGTAGGCAGGGACAGCTCATGGAAAGATGTCATCATTCATCTTAACATGCATCTTGGATCTGAGTGGGTGAATGACAGGCTGGTTTTCTTCTCATGGTCCCTGTGCAGTTCTATCCTAAAATCCCTTGTAATGGCTATTGCTCAGGTGGTGGGGCTGAGAGCAGAGCAGAATGGCTTAGAGCAGTCACTGTTTTGTTCTCATCCTCTCATATGGCTTGGTGATCAAGACGGGGAAAGGATCAGCAGGGACTCAACAAAAGGTAATTAATTTCTCTGGCATTCCTGGACCATGCTGCTTTTAGGTAGAGAAAGAATTTTCAGGTAAACCACAGCACAATTTCTGTTTCCCACTTCTCCTGAAGTGGTATCATGTAGGGCCAGAGATTAGTCTGTGGTTTAGTTCCTGCTTTGTTTTCTTTTATCACCTTATGTGATGCAGTTTCAATGACACTCTTCAAATGGTAAATTACGAGTTAGAAAAGGCTTCTTAATGCTGTTTTTCCTGGCAGTTTATTTCATCCTTTTCCTGTAAGTCGTACCAATCCAGGATCTAGTGGGGCTGCCTGCTAAGCAGTAACAGATGGCCCATGCTAGCTAGGACAGGAAGGATCATAGGGGTGGGAGCCAGTGTTATCTACATACGTGTTTTGGATTGCATTGTGAATGCTTCCCAGGAGGAGGCACAGCTGGCAGTGGAATTCTGGAGATCAGATTTTTGGTATCCTTTATTCCAAGTCTTGGCAAACTTGAAAATCAGTGTATGGGGTTCATGTCAGGCTAGATCCATAATATTGAAATTATACCTCTTTGTAAATAAAATAGCTGTGCTTGCTGGTTTTCTCTCTTTTTTTTTTTTTTTTTTTGGTTTATCCTGCAATCAAAAGTACTGTGTAAGAAAATACACAGAAGAGAGCAGCCAGTTCCATTATGTAATCCTGCTTCTCTGTGTGCTCTACCACAGGATGGCCTGAAAATGTAGCAACTAATGCAAAACTGAAGGAGGAAAACCAGAATTAGTTGTAGACAGTTCGAACCAGTATTTCCCCCCCACAGCTTTGCTCCTGCACTAAAATACTTGGGTACCATGATAGGCAAAAGGCCAAAGAGGAGAGGGGAGTGTGTCAGAAAGTGACTGCCTTGCAGAGCTCATGTTCTTGGGGCAGTTTCTTCGCAACACTGGGCTTGTAGCATCCCCTATGCTCCCACTTGGTTTTAATCTGTAGCAGTGGGCTCATCTATAGGGGGCCAGAGAAAAGCCTGGATGAAGAAAGTTGTGATATTAAACACAGTCTGTAGAGGTCAATCTTTGATTCTGCTAAGGTGGCCAAAGGCTTATCCACAGCCACCTCTGCTTTGCTCACTGTATTATGTTGATATTTGTCAAGGCACCAGCAGGCAAAGGTCAAGAGATCATTGACGTGGCCACGTGGTTGTGATTTGGTAGATCAGGATTTTCAGAGGGCTCTTACAGTATATATTGGTATCTGTTTCCTCTTGACACTCAAAAACAACATGAATAAAAACATGAGAAACTTCTTACTGAAAAATTCCCTGTCAGACAGACATGGGAAATTCATGACTTTGTGGGGTTTTTTTACTTTTTGTTGTCGTTGTCCTAGAATCTTCCAATTTAGAAAATAACATTTCATTTGGTTCTCCCCTGCCCCAGTTCTGAATTTAAAGGCTTTTCTTTCCCCCAGATGGACAAAGGCTAAGCAGTCCTTGCTTCATATAAGGTAACTAGAGCTTGTGTCAACCCTGGGATGATGTAATCAGAGAATCACAGAATGGTTTGGGTTGGAAGGAACCCTAAAGATCATCTAGTTTCAATTCCCTGATATGAGCAGGGATGCCACCGCTGGATCAGGGCCCCATCCAACCTGGCCTTGAACACTTCCAGGGATGGGGCATCCACAAGTTCTCTGGGCAACCTGTTCCAGTGCCTTACCACCCTCTGACTTTGATTTTCAAAAGCAGGATAATAACCTGTAGTAGATAAAATACATTGCAAGTACCCAGAGAATGATGTGGAAGATCTTAGGAAGTTGACCTACGGTGATCCTGTCAGGATTAGACCTTATCCTTGCACAGCTGAGCAGGGAGAAGACACTTCTCTTCAGCCTGGCCTGGAAACATTTGTCTCACAGCTTGGCTTATGAAATTTGCACTTTCCTAATGCTACATCATTGTGATGACAGTAATTCCTTCTGTCTTGGTGTCTACCTTTTGAGCATAATAAGAAAAGGTTGGCAATGTGTTATGTGTTACAAAAAGATCCATGAGGACTGCCTCTGAATTGCCCTGGGAGAGAAGAGGAAACCAAGCAAGGTGGTGAAAATTCCTCCTCTCCCCCCACCCTGTGGACACAAACTTGCTTGTGTCTAGGGTAAAGCCAGATTCTGCACTCAGTGACAAGCATTTCTGGTCATTCAAGAAATAGAGCGATACAAGTGGTACACCTGGGGCCTCCTGCCAAATTAACGTGAGATGTCTTATTTCGGAAACTGCCTTCCCTCCAGTCAAAGCATCTTTGCCTCATTTGCTATTAAAGTAATTTCAAAGGCAATTAAAACTTTCTTTGTGCCATTCTGTGTTTGTGAACTCATTTTCTTCCGTAGAAGGTCATTTTCCCTGAAGCAGTTGCACCAGCTTGTAGAAATGTATAGCTTACAGGATTCTGGTGAATGTATAGCTTACAGGATTCTGGTGACAAAACTACTTTCTAATGAGTTCCCAAAAGAAAGGCTGAGATGTTTCAGAAATTTCTTTTCCAGGTGGTCACAGGATTCCACCACAAAGATCTCTCGTTCTTTCTTCTTTCTTCCCAAACCTGCCTTCTTGTGCTAGCAAGACTCTTCTGCACGTGCTGAGCACTAGAAAGCCAGAAGGACTCTGTGCATGTTGGTCTAAAAGCCCTTCTTTGAAATGTTGTGAGTCCCCTGGGCAATGTTCTCACAAAAACCACCATGTTTAAAGCCTTTTCCATATCCTTTCACTTTCACCTTTCTGACCTGAAGCTGGAAGGTCATTTCAAGGCTTTTTGTGTCGGAAGTAGCCTCCATTGTCTACCTTTGGAGAATTTCCATCTTGCATCTGCAAGACAACTGTGTACAAAACACCTACAAAGCCCTGTTTCTGGTTACAGCCTTCTGGGAGTAACTCTGTGCTAGGCTCTTGACTTGGCAGAAACCAGCTCAAATATAAGGAAGCTCCAAACTTGAAAGGAATCAGGACTGCAAAGCCCTGTTCTCTGTAAAGGCAGTGGAGCTCTCTCTCAGCTACACCCGTCTTCCTAAGACAGTGTGGTATTTGCTCAGAGGTGCTTGTGTCATGGTTGTAAAATGGTTGTGATTAAAGGTGGGCTCTTCCCTGCTCCTCAGCAGATTTGACTTCCCTGGTTTTGGTTGTACAGCTGCTCCACAGTGCTGTGTTGTGCACAGTATATGTACCCTAGATGTCCTTCACCTAAACTCCCCATGGTGAACTACTGGTTTCTGTGAAGGCACCCCATAAACAGTTTTGAGTGCTTTTGTAGTGTGGTGAAGTGATATTTGATTGTTTGGGGAGATGGGTTGTCAATATATGTATACAGATACACTTTTTTTTTTTTTTTTTATCCCCAGGAGCAAATTATTCTATAATTTTTGTAATAAATTAGAGGGTTTAAAATTTTTTTTCTGTTCTCTTTTTGTTGTTTTGTTTTCTGCAATTTATTCAGAGTCCCCCAACGAGTGTTTGGCACAGTATAGATGAACTTCTGCAGAGCTCTTACTGGGAATTTCTTTTCCCTTATGAATTGACTAGGTTAAGAACTCAGAGGAGTTTGCCTCTCCTATGAGAGCTAGAAGTGCTGCAGGATATTTTCAGAGCGGTGAACTTGAATGTTCACTGCAGTCCTGTGTCCTGCTTTTTCACCAATGGTCCTGTTTGCAGAGACAGGACTAGAAATACATTGCTGGTCTTTCAAGACAAGAAAGGATGAGTTTATCTCTGCTTTCTCCAGGAGACACAGAATACATGGCTTGTACAGAACGGTCAAATGCACTTACCCTTGATGGAGGGGACAGCTGTCTTCTTTAGTTCTCCTGTTCTCTGCCAGCTCTGTGGTGGCGTGCCATGGCATTCCTTCTGGAGAACAGCAAAGGAGGGAGCACCGGCTTTTGCAACTAAGCTGCTGAAGGGATCAAAGTATTTAATGCTAACTCTCCCTTGCGCTTCCCTCCTTAAGCTCTGCTCCTGAGAAACAGCTCGTTAATTTGTTATCAGCTTGGTGAGAAAGGAGGGGGTGGAACGCCACTAACAAATGAATTTGGTCCAAGTCAGGTCTCCTTACAGCAATCAAGAACCTGCTCTTTCCCACCTTGGTGCAGTGGGGAGGTCTGGAGCTGGATAGTGAGGGAGTTGCTTCCCTGCTGTGCTGTAGACTAGTTTGGCTGCTGCTCATACACAGGCTGCTATATATAAAATGTCTTCTTGATGGACATGAGAATTACCTAAGAAATGATGTAAGGGCTGTAGAGCTTACACAGATTCCAGTGTTAACTGCCACCTTCCTACCAACATTTCACACCAGATTTTAAATGTGGTACCTTTCTTTCCTTTTCAAAGATATGTGTGTGTATCACAAGTTGACAGGCAAAAAGATCTTTATAATAATACTTTGACCTCATAAATCAGCCTTGCAGATAATAGAAAATGGCAGGTTCCTTTTGTATGGGTTTGGCAAGCACTGCTAGAGGAAAAGACAGTTCATTACCTGCTTAGGAAGGAGAATATCCTTGTCATAACACTATCCACTGCTGGCCGTTTCTCTAGCTCACTGAGGAGATCTGTCACAATGAACCATGAATTTTTTACCTGACTCTGAAACTGGCAAGAAAACCACAGAATGACTGTAAAGGACAAGTGTTTGCGCTTGGTTTCTGTTGTAGGAAGACATTGTGGATTTTCACATTACTAATTCATATTTCGAATTGGTCAGAGGAAATGAGGATGTCTGGAAAGACAGAAGATTTGACTATGCTTTGTATTACAGCAAACAATATGTGAGATGATTCATATAGCAAAATGGAAAGAATACAGGTAACTTAATCTGATGACATAGGTATTTGAAGGAAGAAAAGCTCTAGCATAATTTGTTTTGAAACTCTCTTTATGAAGGGCCATAGTTACTCAAAAATATCATATTACTGAAGTTTTATGTCTTTGCTCCTGACATACCTGCCATTATTTCTACATCACACCTGGGTTGCACCCTTGAGGCTCCCAGCTTTAGGAGTAGAAGACAAATGGTGAACGGTTTGTCCTGAAACACTTAATGATAAAATGGCTTTTGTATGTATATCTAATCTAAATAATAAGAACAGCAATAACACTGAACATCCTGGAAGTGATCTTGAAATTCAGAGTTCAATCTGCTTCTGATGCTTCTAGCAGAAAAGCAATGATCCCATTTTTAATACTTCTCTTTGGCTAACCAGCAGGTTCCCTCTGTCCCTTCAGGAGGCCCCTTCCCAGACAACTGCCATGAAGCTTTCCTGGGATGCAGCCCTGGTGTCTGTGGGGCATGAGTGATGGACCTGCATCATTTGTCTTTGTATGTAAGGATAGCCACAAGGGTTCATCAGGCTGCTCCTTTGGGGTGACAGCATAGCTTGGGTCTTTTGATGCCTCCCCTGGCAGTCACTATTTGCCCTGTATTCCAGATGGATGTGCCTAAGCAATCTTCTCATATCCCTCAAATGTATCACCTTCATGACTGCTTATTCTCTTAATTTTCTGTGTAGACAATCTCCCATGCTTTGGCATCATTGTTTTGAGGAAGGGCAGTTGAGTTATTTGGCTTTTGTGATGGGCATTGCTACCTTTGGAGATCATGTTGCTAAGGGAATGCTTTTCACCCACTGATGTGATCCAGTCTCTCCTTCCTGGGTATAAGTAGCTTGTTTTTAAAGAAACATCACTTTTACCAGGTTACTGATGCAGTTAGTGTGTTTAAAACCAAACTCTTCAGTCTCCCCACCTTAGATTGTATCATGGGTTTTAGACTTCTACCATCTTGTGTACAAGTATATACATTTGTTGGAGTTTCTTATTTTCCCCATGTCTTTTTTTAAATGGGACAACTCATTCAGACTTCTTTTTTTTCCCCCTCTGCATTTTACCAAGTCCTGTCCTGTCCCCAGCTTGAGACTGCAGAGATTTTATGACTTGGTCCACAGGGAACGCCTCATCCTGAACACTGTGCGCTTCTGCACTTCCCCTTAGCATTTTCTTAAAAACTAGTGAAATCATCTCTCTCTTTTTGTCATTTCTTCCCCCACCCAGGTTAATGTTTTTGGTTTGGTTTAGAAGAGCCTGCCCTCCCCTTTGGGGGTTTCCTCTACTTGAAACTCTACCCAGCTCTTCAGAAGTCGAGATGTTGCTGAGGCTTTTAAGCTGTAGCACAGTCTGGGGGTCCAAACACTCACTGCGGGCTGTTTGTCTTGTGCTTTCACCCTTGTTCAGCATTTTTGGAGAGTTGTGTTTTGGGAGGGATCTGCCTCTGGGGAACTGCTAAAACAGGGAGGGGACAACTGCACTGTGGTGGCAGGGGATCCAGCCACGGGGCATGGAGGGTTTATGCCGGTGCTGAGTAGCACAACCACACTAAATCCGTCCTGTGCCAGCTGTATCTCGGATTTGTAACACATTCCCAATGAGGCTGCAGTTATTTACTCTGCACACTTGGCACGGCCGCCTGCCCTGCCCTCCTCAGCACCTGTGCCCTGGGCAGCATTGCACACCCTCCCACTCCAGTCCCCGCTCTGCCCTTGAGATGTGTTGGGTTGACTTTTTTCCTACGTTAAGCAGTGTGCAGGGGGGAGGGAAAGCTAAAAAAAAAAAAAAAAAAAAAAAAAAAAAAAAAAAAAAAAAAAAAAAAAAAAAAAA
>NW_020955194.1:3438537-3453525 GCF_003031625.1 Empidonax traillii | reverse complement strand
GAGGGAATGGCATTGGATAAGGCACCAGTGCACAGTGATGTCAGGAGTGCAAACTGGGCTGCAAGCCCTTAAAAGCTTTTTTTGTCATCTCATTCACAACTAAGCCCCTTGGACAGTACGGCCTTTCTGTGAATAGATGACCTGTCACTCGCCGTGTGATTACTGGCAGCACCACCCAGGTATTCCCCAGAGGTGGTGGTGTGGGCAGGCTGCCTGTGGTGTAGCAAACACTGTGGTGTTAGTGGTGTCCAAATGTCTCTCCCCTCCCCGTGCTCAGGCAAGGCAAAACTCGTTTTGAAAACAAACAAGTTAAGCCCAGGGTTGCTTCATGCGCTCCTGTGTTATCCTCCAGAGGCAGGCAGTGTGCCAAGGTCTCCAGAGTGCCAGGTGGCTCTGGAGGGGTAACAGCCCTTTGCTTACCCCCCCGGTGCAGGGTGGGAGCAAGGAGACCAGGCTGCATCGGGGGTCCCTGTCTCTCACCCTCTAATGCCATTTTCAGAGGTTCTCTAAGGCCATGATAACATGAAATGCCTTTGAGGTGGGAGTTTGTCCTTTCTTTCCTTTGGGCTTTTCTTCCTTCAGACAGCTTCACCTGTCAGGAGCGGGTGTGGATGTTGACCCTGTTGGCTGCCTGTTTCTAGCAGTGTGAAATATGGACACACAACAGCTGACTGAAACAACTGAAACTTGTTTGGGCAGGCAAAGATGTCAAAGCAGAAAGGGTGGGCTAAGAGAAAGAAAGGAGGGGGATGTATGGAGGAGGAAGGTAAAAGTTAATGGAGAAGAAAAGGGCAAAGGGAAACTGGTACTTGAGGTGACCAATCAGTCACTTGATGGCCAATAAAATAAATAAGTGGCTAGGCAGAATAAATCAGGGAGATAGAAGAATAGATAAGGCTGGCAGGACATTTTGTTTTATGGCCTTGGGTACTTGCTTTCTGGGACATTTCACTTTCCTGAGGTTGCCTCCCTCACTGCTGTTCTGCATGTGCATGACACCAGCTAACTCTAAATGGCTGTAGCATGGGCTTTGTTGCTTCATTGTGGGGCTGATTCATGCCCCTCCCTACTCCCCCCTCAGCTCCCCGTGCCTCAGAGTGGAGAGCTGCTGCCCTGCTGGCCCCACTCTTTGTTGGGGGGAGGCAAAGGGGGAAATGATGGTGGGGGAGGCTGTTTTGTGGGATCTGTGAGTCTCAGAGGGGATTGTGCTGGGACAGAAGAACCCCTGGGAATGTGTAGGGGAAGACATCCCTGGGCTGCCTTTAAACACATCATCATGGCATAAAATCCCTTTATCTGCAGGTCAGTCTCGGCAGGAGAACCAGAGGGGCTGATGGGAGGGAGGAGAGGCAGTGTAGCAGTGAGCGCAAGGAGGGAAATCTCTGGTCAGGTGGCTGCAAAACTCCCATCAACCCCTTTCCCAGAAAGTTTAATAACGCTGTCACTCTTGGCGGCATCGAGATTCACAGTGTTTTCACCAAAAATCAGTGGTGCCAATGGCACTGGCCACGAGCACTGTAAATGTGCAGGCAGAGCCCACTATGAGGGCACCTGTGCCTTGAATCAGACTTTTCTGGTGACGTTAAGGGACAGAACGTGTTGAGACACCCGATAATGGTGAAGCTGTGCTTATGGTGGGCAAGCCTGTGCTGACAGCAGAGGGCTGTTAGAACATTTGTACTAATGAACTTTCTTTGTGCTCTGCTTGTTTATCTGCTTTGTTCCCTTAAATGATGGTGCATTTGTGGATAATTTCCTCTGCTGGTGAGCTACCCCCATCAAGTTGAAAGTTGTCTATTTTTAAAATGCCAGCTGCCTCTCGGATAAAAAAGCCAGTGCTGATGTACCGTTGCTTGCAATGCATTATTCAAAGTCCTTTTTAGACTCTCTCAAATAAAGAGCTTCATTAATATTTCAGCAATTGCTGTGATTCTCTCCAAGGGGGCTCCATTCCTTTTTCTCACTTGACACCCCAGTATTTCTGTGTGTAGTGAAGATGATTGGATTTCGAGTTACCTTTGGTAGAGCAAACTCATCATTTTCTGGAGGAAGTGGATCTTAAAAGAAAATTTGACCTTGAGGTTGCTGCTAAGCAGATATCTGGCATATACCCAGCATCTTGCCCCAGTCCTTGGAAACAGGAGTGTTTTGGAAGTGAAGGGGCTACTTTTGTGCACCAAACACCAACTGTTGTGTGTCATCACATGGACTGATCATTCCAGCTGGCTTTGCTAGCTTAAGGGGAAATAGGAAGGAGGATTGCAAATAGAGAATCAGAACAGGTTGGATTTTTATAAGTAAAGATTTACTTAATAAAGTTTTCTCATTTAAATACTAACTGCATTTGCACTGATTTAAAAAACTCACTAAAGGCTATTTTCTTTCTTCTATCTATTAGGTACAGAATTTTTGATAAAGCTGGACTTTTGAGAAAAAACACAGTGATTTCCTCACTTCAGACACTGGTGGAAAATCAGAAGGCAGGACTAGAAAAAGTGATTTTAGCTCTAAAGAAGGAAGGCTGAGACAAAAAGTACCAACCATTCTGAACTCGCTGCATAGGAGAAGTTTTCTTAATTTATAGGCATCTTAATTCTTTCCTTGTGATGCCACGATAAAAGATTCCTTTGGCTTGATTGTGCATGACAGGTTTTAATGCTGGGAGATGGAGATCTACTGATACGGAGCTGCGTAATAATTTTAAAAGGTAGTTTCTCAATACATCAAGCAATTAAGTGTTTGAAGGGAAGACAAGCATTGAAAGCTGTTGCTCACCCATGAAACAAGAGCAAGAGTGATAGTGATTGCTAAAAATCCGTGGTGCAGTCCCCTGGGTGCACGTGAGCTACGGGCTGGAGTCTCCCCCGCAAATGGAGGCAGCGAAGGAACGGATGATGAAGAGGTTGATCTAAGTAGGGTGGGGACCATCAGTTACCAAAGAAATAAGCAACCACAAGCATAAAAGGGTTTAGACAGTGGGTAACTGGACACTGTTTTGGCTGCCCACATTGTGCCTGGTTTGCACGTCAGGCAGCTCTTGCACTGTAAGGACTCCCATCAGGACAGCATGCAAGTGGAAGTCCATGGCTTTGCTTGCGAAATACTAGACATGCTGTGAGCTGCAGTTGTTGAGCATCCAAAAAATTAAATTCTGCTTTACTGTTGAAGAAAGTGATTCTGACCAGGCTTGTGAAGAATAGCTTTATGTTTCTCTCCTGAGCCAGCAGTAAAGTGATATTCTGGACAAGAAATAAGTCTTGGGTTTGGGGCGTTTTGTGGTAAGGGGTTTTTTTGTTGATGCTGCTGTGTTTTAAACTATGGTTTGTGTTTTGTTGCCTTATTCAGGGTGAAATTAAATCTACTGTAAATTCATGAGGTGTGAATAATAGTTTTAAAAGTCCTGATCTGGCTTTCCCAAAATGTACAGAAGTGCTGTTTATTCCTTCAGGACAGAAGAACTAGTAGCTGCTGTTCTCAGAAAATAAAGATTTTACACTCACATACACAAACACACACACTTCACTGGAATCATTCATGATTGTCCCAGTGTAATTTGTTTAACATTTAAAAGAGGAACTTGGTTTACAAGCTGTTCAGAAGATATAGGCAGCATATTGCACGGCGCTGGGAAGATGGAGGGGATGCCAAAAGCAACGCTGGTATATTTTGAAATACTGTGTATTGGTGAGAAAGTAGGGGAGCAGGGTGGGCTAGGCAGTAAAACCCAGCACCCTGTGGAGGTCGTACAGACTCCGTGGGCTTGTGCTGCGTGGTCGAGCAGCCGAGGTGCAGGACTCCGGGTGGAGGTAGAAAGCTTCAGCATCGTTGTGTTGTTTAGAACACGTTATTAGCGGGGTACGCCCTGGCCAGCAGCACCCGAGGGGTGACCCGGGAGCTGCGCGGGGCCGGCGGGCGCGGCAGGTCCCGGCGGGTGCGGAGCCGGGGCAGGATTTGTGCCGTGTCCCTGTCACAGCCCCCTCGGCGCCTGCTCGAGATTATCGTGTCACGCGCTTTGCAGGCTGACCTTAATCTTTCTAATACGGGATCGCCCTCCCTGAGAGGGACAATAAACAACCCAGATTTTCCTGCTGACGGTAATGCGGTAAGCAAGCCCGTAGCTCCAGGGAGGAAGCGTTCACAGGGCGCTGGGACGTGGAGGATGGAAAGAGCGTCCTGGGGAAAACGTTTGAGAGATGGGATTGCTTCCTGTTTTCCTTACTGTGTGTCCATGAGGACTTTTGGAATTAGCATTCGCCTGTGGGAAGCTCCACCTTCCAAGGTTGCTTTTCCTGGTCGAAACAAACCTTTTCCCCGTCCCACGAGGATTCCCTGAGGCACTTCAGCTGGCCATCACTTGCTCTTTCAAGTCACCGGAGATCTCTGCTCCTTGTTCCCTGTCCCTGGAAGGAGGGAAGGCGTTCCTTTCCTTTGTGTTCTGGCCCTGATACTGCTGGCTTTCCTTCAGCAAAGTGTTAATTACAATTAAATGTCTATTACCAGTTCCCTGCTTGGTGTAAGTGTGTGATAGGTGGCCTGCTTTTGCAAGGGTTGCAGAAGGGCCCAAGGGACCTGTCCAAATGGTGTCTGGAGCCGTTGCTCCCATCTGGTTGTTAAGCATTTGGCAATTATTATTTTACTCAAATGGCGGCTGCTGGAGAAATCGGGGCCTTTGTGTCTGAGGACTGGCCGATGTAAGAGCAGATGCTCCAACAGAAAGATGTGTGCTTGGATCTGCCTGAGCTTGCAAATGGCTTAGCTTGGGAAAGAGGAGCCAGATCTCTTTCAAAAACCCTTAACATTTGCTAATGGTAATTTTTTTTTCCAACATGAGAAGCAAGGGCTGTGTGTGGGAGCAGCAAAAAGACTGGCCAAAAAGCAAGTTCAAGTCATCTGGGCAGACTTTTGATCTGGTGTCCTAACGGATCGGGTTAGCACATGCAGATGTGTTTTTGTAGCTTTAGACCCTCCTTTTCAAAGTTGCATGTTTTCTGGAAATATTGGCACTGGTCAGCTCCACACAACATCCCAAATTTGGAAGGTTGAGATTTTTATAAAGGGACAAAGGTGTTAAGACTTTTATGGTGGGACACATGGTTTTCTCTTTTTCCTATCCATTTTCCTTTCCTTCTTCCAAGTCAGCTCTGAAAAAGGTCTCCAAGCATTTCTTGCTGAGTCTCTCTCCCTAAGGGAAGAAGACTTTCTGCAAGCCTCCTAACTTCTATTTGCTCAGAAGGGGACCAGGAGATTTAGTCAGAAAAGCTGGTGTGGTTGGAGGACAGCCAAGCAAACAGACACTCGCAAAAATCGGTGCTACTGATAGAGTGAGACACTGCTAGAAGTGACTCAGAGGAACTGGCTAATATGTCCTGCAGCTACAAAGAAGTGTACAGAGCAAAATGTTGGTCTCAGCAGAACATCTGATGATGCAGTAGGTAAACTCGTTTTTAATGGAAACTGGGAGGTGTGGCTTGGAAAAATGTCAGGCATAGCCTTGTAGGTAGAAATTGGATACTATAGTCTCGGATGTTTGCAAGACTGTAATGATTATTTAAGAGAGTAGAAAGTTAATTTGTTAATTAAACGTTCTGTCATCTTGCTCCTCAGAGCCAACTTGTCTGAGTCACCACTTATCAGCCCAACTTTCTTTCCTACAAGTGTCACAAGCTTAAATTTTTACCACAGCTTGATCTACATGTACTGGAAACAACTCTGCTCATTTAAACCTGTGCAATATAAATGTTGCCTGTAGCATACCCAGTGTGGTTAAAATTACCTCTTTTGTGGGAAACATGTCAAAATTGCTGACCTGGCTTGGATTTTCTCCTGGAAACAACCATTGTACTGTTGATGGTACTGCAGAAATGCTGTTGATTGGGACCGATGGACAGGCAGAAAAGGAGAGTGTTGGAGTGTCGGCACAGTTTGGTGTGTCTGTAGGAGCTCTGAGAACTGAACTGCTGCAGTGTGAAGCAGAGAGATGGCACATCACAAGTGCCCACAGTGCAGAATCTACATTTCCTTCTGGTTTTTGCATCTCTGCCCTGGAGCTGGGGGTTTTGCCAGGCATCAGTGCAGTCCCACACAGCTGCAACCTCTTCACAGCCAAGTTTTCGGTGGAGATCCCAGCAGGGAAAGCTTATGGAAGGCTCAAAAATGTAACTGGGAGCAATGAGAAAATCCATGAAGCTTCTGGCATGCTGCCTCTTGCCTGGACAAATGTCTGGTTTTAAATCTCTTTGGGAGGATGTCAATTTGGAGCTGAGCTCTCCCAGCTCCAGGAAACTTTTGCAAGGTATCTCTGGCTCAAAGTTGCTCCTTGCTCATGCAGGAGACAAGAAAGGAGGCCTTTTGCTTCTGAAACTGTCCAAGCCAAGAGGCTTTTGGAGAAGGATGCTGAGGAGAGCCTGTCCTTCCACTGGCCATCCCACTGAGAGCTGGGGGGCTCAGTGCCGTCCAGAGGTGTCAGCAGGACCTTGCTCCACTGCTCTTGCCAGCTTGTGGCCTCTTGCAAAACCAAAGCTCTTTGGTATTAGGTGAGATGTTAGTAAAATATGTGCCCTGCTGATTTACAGCCCTTACAACAGCATCAGCAAAAGAGGGAACATAATTTTGCTAAGTTTGTATGCAGCTACCTCTCTCAAAGGCTCATATGGTGCAAGTTTCTTCAAGGCAAGAAAGTGAGCCTCCTTCCTGCAGAATCTCCAGTAATGCCTTAAAGGGCACATTTCACTGGTACAACACAAAATGGCTCTTTTTGATAAGTACAGTGACAGTGCTATTACTACACAGTAAATTAGGCTTTGGGCCTGAAATTAGGTTATTTGGACTTTTTGACATTATTAATAGGAGAGATTCAAAGGCTCTTTCCCCTTTTTCTTTTTCTGCAATTTCCTCCCTTGCTTTCCCCTTTTTGCTTTTATATCTGAAATTATTTAAAATTGCCACAGATGGACCCTCTGGACAGAATTATCCAAAACTGGGCAGCAGAAAGAACACCTCCTTATGCTGTACCCATTAGTCTGATGGGAGTGAGGAGTAAAACTCTTGGGCAGGCTTTGGAAACTTACCTCTGTGCCTATTTATTTTGTGTCCTATAGAGTCTTTACCTCCCATGAATGTTTTCTACTCATGAAAGGACAGCTCACTGACCAGGCTGAGCTGAGGTCTCGTGCTTCTGCCCTCCCACTGGATGTGTGACTCCTACTGATTGCACAGGCCATTTTCCATAGTTTTATTGCCCTCATTTTATGGAAACACTTGTTGAAATGTAGCTCATGATGAGATTTACCTAAGTGCTAGTACCCAAAGCATTAAAATAAAGAATTATTTTTAAAATAGTATTTCAATTATTAAAAAAAAAAAAACCAAACAACTAGAAAATAACTTTTCTGAAATAATAATTAATTAAACAGGTGGGAAATTCAATAGCACAGCTAAGGAGAAGGAAAAAATAGTTGTTTTGTCCTATTTTTCTGTCTTCTATAACAAAGTGCTTCCTTTTGCAAAAGGTATATTGCTTGCTAGGAATTCCTGTTGACCTAGAGAGCCTTGGACACCGATTGTGTCTGTGTTTTGCTGGTTCTCCAGAGAACCACTGGATGCAGGAGAGGATTGTCTGAAGGCACTGAGCTCATCTGTTGCGAGGATGGCAGTCCTCCTGCATGGGCTCTTGCCCACAGCATCTTGCATTACAAGCTTTTTGGAAAATGTGGTTCCTCAGTTGCGGTGAGGGGAAGACTGACCGCCTTAGGAAGCTGCACAAATGTCTAGCTGGAAAGTACAATTTATCCTCAGGGCATTTCTCTGCAAAACCACACTCCCTGGCATGATTTATCCTTATATGACTAGTGCCATTATCTTTAATGGCTTGCATAATCAAGTTCTCACATTGTCCTACCCCTCACTGTATTCTACTTTGCTTCTCATTCTCCTCCAATCCTCTGAAGTGTGCTATGTGCTGTTTTGACTTGGAACAAACCTGTGCTGGTTGACACAGAAATAAGTGCACAGGCTCTGCTTTTCTTGGCCATTTGGCCACCTAAGAAGCAAGGATGGCAGGCTTATTAATTTACCCTAAACAACCTCTGGAAGCATGTTTTAGATTAGAAGTAGCGTCAAGCACCATCAGAATCAGTAAGAAATAAGGGTTGAGACCAGTGAAGGATTTGTGTGATGTGCACTCAGCACTGGAGAATGATGGGAGCACTGGCCTTAGTCCAGGAGAAATGTGACCCAGTAAACTTCTTAAAAGACTGTTCAATCACTCTCTTTATTATGCCAGAGCATACAGGCTGTACACAGGATGAATGGCATTTTCATAACTGCTGCCAAAGGAAACGTTTTCTGTGCTGCTGTATAGTAATTTTCTCCACTTTGGAGTCCTGGTTGGCAGCAGAAGAGAGCTGCTCCTCACCTTTTCACAGGGGTGAGGCTGTAATGGGGCAGCTTGAAATGAAGTGAGCTTTAGGGAGACCCTTCACAAGTGATTTAATTCCATCAAGCCTAAGCACAACTCCATTGGTCTGTGTCTTTGCAGAGTAGTCCATAGGCTTTCTGCAGTCATAGAGATCAGGAGCAAAATAATATAGGGAAAAAAGCTCTTTTTGGAGAAAAACACTGCACACAACAGATATCTGGATGGGAACAGCAGTGTGGTTGCCTGGCTGGAGGTGCAGTGAGATGCCCTGGCACCCGAGGACCGTGGGCTCCTCTTGGAGTAAGGGGCTGTAGCATCCAGCTCCTGCCATACAGGCTCCTTCTCAGGGTTCCTCAGCTTCCCCCCCACTACTATTGGATGGCAGGAGCAGCACTCAGACACCAGTGATGTTTATTTCACCCCCACTTACCAGTTACCTACCCTTGCCATCCCCCTTTCAGTGCACGGCAGGAGGAGGGGAAGACCCTTCTCTGTTTCCCCAGTCTCACAGGCTGCTTGAAGAAGGATGTGAGACTCCCTAATCCCTTCCTGGCAGTGCTGTGGTGAGTAAGCACTGGCTGTGAGCTGCTGGCCACGAGCAGCCTCGGTGGGCCAAGTCCTCGTGCTGGACTGTGGGATGTGAGGGTGATGTTCCCCTGCCCTGCCACTGATGCAAGGATGGAGAGGGCAATTCCTTTCACCCCTCTCGCTGTTTGTCTGCAACAGATGATCCAGCTTTGGCTGCTCTGTGTGGAAAGTTCTATCTCTGAGAATCAATGTTACTACTGGACACCTGCAATGATGAATCAACCAAGGAAAAATCCTCAATAACGTCAAAAATAGCGCAGTGTCTCCAGGTGTTTTTTTTTTAGTGCCTCAAACCTTTTCTCTAGCCTTTGCCCTTCCCAGTGGTTTATTGCTTTCCCAAAATAGGTTTCCTGGGAAAAAAATTTTCCACTAGATTCATTCTGAAGCCAGAGTGACAAGCTGTTTATTTATTTAATTGGTTTTATGTTCCAACCAATAAATTAATCTTCTCTGTGTTTGATTTTTGAGCAAGCAAAGCTTGCTCAAAAGAAGGGGGAATGCATTCCAGAGATGTGGGGTTCTCTTTTTCATGTTTTATCAGCTCTTTCTTTAAATAAAAAGCTTAATTAAGCATACGTTTCTCATTACAGTCTGTGTAAATATGGCATCCAAAGAACATGAACTGGGCTTGAGAGTAATTCAGTGTTTCTGTGCAGCCCATCATCTTCTTTATAAGAATAATTCCTGCATATAATTATTTTGTTATCCCAGTATATTTATCATTTGCAACTTCATACGTGACTCTTGGAGATTTTCCTGGCATTCTGACAGCCTGAGCTTCCCCAGCACTCAGACAATGCTTTTCTCACAAGCTTCTAAAACAGCATGAGATTTGGTATTTTTTTGTTACTTTTTAAATCTACATTTGTTTTTTTAATGCATCACAAGCCACGGGGCTCACAGTTGTGTGTACAACCCGTCTGCACACAAAACAAGAATGAAATATGCAGGGTTCATTAGTCAGATGTGGTGAATGGCTTGAAATGTTTAATTAAAGAAAAAACAAAAAGGGGCCAGTGAATCAGATGTTCACAAAGTAATAGAGGTGGGGAAATAAATCTGCTGTTTGAAATGTAGGCTCCTTGATTTGCCCACAGTTAGTTCCCACCCATGTCTTTTTTTCGGGGATGATCACTCAGTAAAAATATATGACATCCTCAACTTTTTGTTTCTTATGGAAATTATGATATGTTAATTCTTTTGCCTTGATAGTAGACCTTTTGTCCTTAATCTATTTTAAAATTAAGCATTTCTGGAGTCTACAATGTACCTTTGTTTAAGAATGTAATGCCCATATCTTTCCCTGAAATGGAATGGCCCTTTTATCTTAGAACTGAAGTTTTGGGAAAACCTATTTCCACTTAGGAAAAGTCCATTCCCACTTAATTTTTATGAACTAGCTTGCAAAGCCAAACTTGTGACATCCTTGATAATCAGCCCTTGTAAGATTAAAAAAAGCACAAAGAGCAAGTAAGTGCTTTATGTCTCTTCTTGTTGCTGTTAAATCTTGGTGTATTTTTAAACCTTTCCTGACAATTCATGCTTCTTCTGAGCTTCTCATCAGTAGAGAAGTTGAACAGAATAGAGGTTATTTCAGCTAATTACAGGGTGACGTTATAGCCCGAAATGGAGGATGAGGAATGAACAAGCACTTTGAGTGCCCATATTCCATTTTGTGCAGGCATGTTAATAGCCGTATCTGTTAGTATATTTTTAAGGCTGTGTTCAGTCTCAATAGGGTGATGTTTGTCTGTGGGCCTCCCTCTTAGTCTGTTTGGGCCCAGTGTATTTCTGACAATGCCTGCACTGTCTCTGTGCCGTGAGCCGAATGGATGACTTGTGAAGGGGACTGAGATGTTATACTGGCTTGTCAGTGATGCTCTTCATTTGTATTCTGCTCAGGGGGCCAAGCCACTGAGGAGGAGACGTGCCAGAATGCTTTCCTTACAAGAGCCCCTGCCCTCTTTAATTTTCCCTTGCTCTATTTTACCCCAGTGATCCTTTCTCTTTCAAGGTGTAACTGTTTCTGCAGCAAGGAGCTTGGCTTCAGATGATGAAACAGATAGGATGTGCAGTATACCTATAAACCAGTGAGTTGTGTTGGGCATTTTATTTTTTGGCTGTGAAATGTAGCATTGGGAAATAGAGAGCTGCATTGAGAGCATCTGGTGCCTGCCCTCTTCCTGGCTGCGAGAGGGATTTCATGTGGGCAGAGAAATGTGAAGTGTATTGTGGGAGTGTGGCCTGTGCAGAGCTGCTGCTGAAGCAATAGCTAGTTTAGGTTTTCAGGGAATGGTACATGCTCTTGGAAACTCGTTAATAAGGAGCTCCCAAAGTGCTGTTGTTTTAAATCCAAAAGGCTGTTTTTGCTCTAAATCTAAAAGGCTGCTTGTCTGAGATTTGACGTGCTATTGCAGTATGTTTTTCCTAAAGTGATGCAGCGATGCATCCTCAGTACTGAGGTGATGTGTAGACAAGTGCAATGTCCTCGCCTGCTCTGCCGGCTGAGAGCGGGTGGCCTTCAGGAAGAAGAAAAGATGTCTTAACAATATGAGATAATTTTGTTCACAAATTCTTTAGTACCTTCTTGTTAGAATCTTCTGGTTCTGTGGTCTTCTGGAAAGTGGAGGGTGCTGGCTTTGAGTGCTGTCATCCTTCCTTGCTTTAACTGCAGCGGTTTCCAAGTCTGTCACACAATGGTCCTGTTTATGGGACTGCTGATGCAGCACAGGGCCATCGCAGGAGGGACCTTGAGCCTTATCCTTGTGCTCTGGGGCACTGACAGGGGCCAGGCAACTCCAGCTCATTTCCCAGCAGCCAGTGATTAATGTAAACTTCAACAGCACCAACTTTTGCCTTCTGCCATGTGAGTTGTCCCCACCAGCAAAAGAAAAGTCTGACTGTTCTGGTGTCAGCTCCAGTCTGTGCTGCTGTCCACATGCTGGTGTGACTTTTCTCTCCTCCATCCGTCCTGCAGCTCCCTTTTGCCCTCTGCCCTTGAAGACTCTTGTGTAAAGGCCAGATCAAACAGTCACCCTGAAAGGAAAATGCAGAACAGAGAAAAAGCAATTTTAGTGAGGATTGCAGGTCATATGTCGGGTCGAATCAGTCCCTGATGGAGACAGCAAAGAAAATGTAACATTGCAAGAGCAAATGCAGTTTGCTGAGGAAAGGTCTGTGGCTGGTTTTGATTGCTTCAGGGTCATCTGCATGGCTGCCTAGAAACCCTCTCTGCACTTAAACTCATATGGTGCCAAGCTCTTTCAAGTGAGGAAAATGAAAATCAGGAGGAGGTTGCTGGACACTGGCCAGGGCAAGTGCCTGACTATTTATGTGAGCCAAGTTAGGAACAGGACAAAGCAGCTCCTACCTTGGTATCCCAGGGAGTGCAGTGACATGAATGAAGATGCCCATTTCTTGTACTGTACTATTATTTTTCTCTGAGCCTCTCATTGTCTGCCTGCCTGTCCTGGAAGACAAAGATCTAATTCTAGGTTTAGACAGTCACAGGTTGAGTCAGGGTTGGTTAAAAACTCCTGGATATATTCCTAAGGAAAACTGTTTTCTCTATTCCACTTCTCCTGTCCTTTAGGTGTGTACTGGAAGAAAAGGTCTTACTTTCTTCTTGAGTTTCGCTGACTTTTGATACGGTGGGTGCTGTAGGATACTGGTTATGTTGCTGCCAATATTAGGGAGAGGTAATTCTTCTTCTTGAAGAACGTTTTCGATGAAGGCCTGGTAACCAAAAGGAAGTTCAAACAAATTCACCAAATACACCTGGATCCACGCTAAACAAACTCATGTGATGGCAGAGACAACCCTGATCTTCGAGGGCTGTGAATGAATAAAAACGGTTCCTAATTTTGAAACAAAGTGGAAAATAAATGCTGTTACAGCTAGAAAATGAGTTATTTATTGTATTCTAGCAGGAATGTGGATCCTATATACAGAGCTAGAATAACCATGCAATAAATCCTGTTACCTCTTCTCCTTCATTGGTAATGGTTTCAGGGAAGTAAACTTAAAGGAATTCACATCACAGAAAGTGAGGCATGGCAGAAATAGTAGGTGAGTGTGTTTGGTGCCCGATTCATTTGGAACAGAGTGTCAGAAAGAGAGGTCCCAGCATCCTCTGAACAGAGTAGGGGTGATCTGTTGAAGTCCCAAAGCTCTGTTGTTTCCGTGCATTACACATTTGTTCTTGTTGCAACAATCACCATGCCGGTGGAATTTTCTTACATAATTAGGAGGAATGTGATCACCTCCAACCCTGAGAGCAAATGAGCTTCTGCAGCAGCAATTCCCATCCGTGTGTGCACTGCATACCAAGGGGAAGAGGAATACAATGGATTTTATGTGCCTAAGCAGAACACAGTGTGCAACTGGAAATGTCACTTCTTGCAAAGCATTTTTTTTGGGCTGATGACTGGACGTTTTTCATTTGAAATTTTCGTTTGAAATTAAATTCCTCCTGGCCCCTCTACATATTGGGGTTCGGATAGATGAGTAATTTCTCACAAATCTGTGCATCATCTCTGTTTTTTGTCTTCCTTTTCTGCTTCTCCCAACACTGTGCAAATTGATGGCAAGAAGAGAGCATGACTCAAATAGTTATTTCTTAGGCCTTCTGGTTTTCTCTCAAATAGGAATTTTGCTATTTCAAAGTTATCTTTCAACCATAACTAAGCCTGTGCTAAACTGATAAACACATACAGTCTGTGGTACTGGCTAAGCAAAGTCTGTGAATTAACTGCATTTTAGTCAAGTGAAGTGTTCAGCTTGGGTTTGCTCTGAGACAAGTGTTTGAGTAAAGGATCAGCTCTCAGTTTTGCAGTATTTTCAGCAAGCTTAGGAAGATATTTTGGAACTAAATAGGTAACTTTCCCCAAAATGCTCTCCTGACTGCAAGTTTTTGAGATCCTTAAGGGTGATCTCGCTGCCTCTTTCTCATACCTTGACTTCTGACTAGACTGAGCCTCTGATGCAGATGTCAGCATGTTCCCAATTATTGTGGCAATGTCCTTGAGTGGAGCCATCTCCAGTCAGAAAAATCTGTAGAGTTGAATATAGCAAAGTGCTGTTTCAACTCAAGTTTGGCTTTCTTCCAGCTGACATAGCATTTGTTCACAAAGTCAGTTCCAGGACAACTTTTCTTCCCCTTTTCTCTATTTTCTCCTTTTTCTGCACCTTTCTCCCAAAGCCATTTCAGGGAAGAGAAGTCAGATAACTTGTACTGACATCTAAAAGACACAGCTTTGAGTGAATATGAATTCATTTATTATGTGGTTATTTTTCAGCTGATGTGCTGTTCCATTTTTCTCAGAAATTTTTTCCACAGGCTCACCAGTGAGAGGAGGGGGATATCTGAAAAGGTTTGCCTTTCTTCCCCTTTAGAGATATCTGAGTTGCCTGCTTGTCTGTAATGTATCTGTTGGCATTATTACGCTGAAAAACAGGAAAGAGTCTCTGTTCTTGCCAAATAATGCTCTTTTGCTATGAAGAAATTTTGCCAGAGTCAACCCATCTTCTATTGTCGTGTGAAGTTTCCAGAATAATAATGGACGCTGACTTCCAAATATTTAGAGTTCCCTAATTAGAAGAAATTATCTCCGTGCTCCACAGTAGGGGAATTACGTACGCCTTCCTCGCCTTCCCGGCCCCAAGGGGGCTGGAATGAATGCTGGGGTGTAAGAAAGCAACTCCTGTACCATGCAAAAGTCCCATGAGCAGGGGGACAGCACTGCCTTGGCCTTGTAGTGTTTTCCAGAGAGGCCATGCCCCACCAGGAGAAAGCCCTGTGAAAATGGGCAGACCCCAAACCTGAAAGGTTGTGCTTTTCTTACTTGCAAGAAGATAGGTCTGATGTTTCATTGAGGATATAACATGAACTGTTCCTCTCTGGTAGCAACCCAAGTTGTGTTTTGAAGACAAAAAAAAAAAAAAAAAAAAAAAAAAAAAAAAAAAAAAAAAAAAAAAAAAAAAAA
>NW_020955194.1:3425515-3438433 GCF_003031625.1 Empidonax traillii | reverse complement strand
TGTAGACAAAATCTTTTTAAGATGAGCAATGTAAAGCCCATCTGAGACTTCATGTACTGCTGCTGTACAGCATCGTCTCTTCGTGGCCAGCTGTGCTGATCAGGAAAGTGGAAGTGTAAGCTGGGGTTTCTGGGTGAAGTGCAGAGCAAACAGGTAACTGTTACGGTGCACTGCATTATCTGTACAAAAAAATCTCACAATTGCAGCCAAGCCCTGAGCTAGCCTTGAAGCTGCCTGCCCAGCCCTCACAGAGCACACCCCTGACACAGCCTTCATCCTAAAGAAGGCATCGACCATGGGCATTTCTCTCCATTGACTCCTCTAGGGGCTGAGAGTGATGTGTGGCTGAGGTTTCTCTTCTCCTGCTAAGCTTAAGTCAGTTGAATCATGTCCTTAGTAAAAGGTACTTCCCTGCCATCACATTGATAGCACAAAACGTTTGTGACTTAATTTTCAGTATTAATGAGGTACTTGCTGCATGTAAACTTCAGTGGGATTTGTTGTTGCTCCTCTGGTTATAATATTGCTTTAGCTCTTAGTGCTTACATTTGTAAAGCTGATATTCTTGGAAAACTAGGAAAAAAAGAGTTGGAAGGAGAATGCCAGAGTGTTACCAAGAGCTTCTCTCTGCTCCTGGGTGTGATCAGCAATACTTCAGTCGTGCATCACTGCTATTAATCTACCCCATGTTTGAAGAACTCTGCATAAAATCTATTCCTGTTCTTTGTTATCACTATATGCAGTTTTTATGATGTTTGATCTGAGTCATTCTTGCCCCAATTTCAGTCCATTATTCCTTATCTGCAGTGGTTATGGAGAACAGATTGTTCTATTGACTTTTGTAGCGTGTTTCTATGTACGTAGAAGTCCATTATCACCCTGCCCATAGCGTTGCCCTCTGCAGATGAAAACAGTGCAATTTTCTTTAACCTCTGCTGATTTTCTACATATTTTTTTTTCTTTGACCTCTCTTCCTTTGATCCTTTTTTTTTTTTATATTTATTTTTTTTTTACTTAAGGCACTTGGTGCAGGAAACAATACTTCATCTGGGGCCTTATGAAGCCAAGTAGAGGAAAAAAATGATCTATATTTTAGGTGATGTGGGCTCCTGAATTTGTTAATCCCAGCGTGTTCAGTTTTTGTCACAGTATGACTTCACTCAGACATGTTTGCCTTACATTCTGTTACACCTCAAATCTTTCCCTGAAGAGCCGTTGTCTGAACAGTTTTGCCCTCTATTTGTACAGTTGGTTATTTCTCTGTGTGTGTAATAACTATCCTTCTAGCCATGTTGAATTTCAAAGCATGTCTTCAAATGATGAAATAATCTCATGTAATCTTGTCCTCTGGCATAATTGAGCTCCCTCCAGACTTGTGTGCTACAAATTTTAATAAGAATGTCCTCTGCTTTCTCCTCTCCTTCACTAATGTCAGTGTGGAATAGAACCAAGAACAAGAAAAAAAAGGGGGAAACCTACTTGACACCTCTTTTTGCTTTTACAGTGTCCCATTAATGACACTTGTGTGGCTCCTCTGTTTGTTGCTGGTTTCACCAAGACTGTGCTTCCTTGGTTGCTTATGGGAACATCTGTGAATGCTGCATGCAGGGAAGTGTGACTATACATGAAGAAAAAACTATAAAAATATTTTTACACAGAGGTATCTGGAGCTTTACTGTGTAAGTGAAAACTCATGGACAGCTAATATATGAGCTTCCTCTTCAGTTTGATTATGGTAAAGTTGCAACAGTGAGTGACTGTCCAAAACAATGTGGGCATAAGTGCAGGTTCCTCATATGAAAATTTTAATTTGAGATATGAAAATCTTAATTTGAGATAAAAATCATGCAGGGAGTTGTAAATCAGTCATAAATGTAAGGATTTTGGATGCTGGTAAGAAGCAGATATTGGAATGGCCACATTCCTGGCTTCAAATGTTCAAGAACATGCAAGCAGGTGCTGGCATTCAGCAACACTGGTGTTGAAAACTCCCATGTTAAAAGGCCCTATAGACTTGAAAGCTATATTATTTCACAGGCTGAAGGCAAATGTAGGTTCAAGTGCTATATAGGTCCCCAAATCCCTTGCCAGTGCGTGGGTTTTACAGTAGGTTCTTTTCATAGTACTTTTGCACCTTTTTATGTGCGACAGCTGGGGAGAAAGGGGATGGCGTGTGTGGCACCGACAAATGCTCAAACTGAAATAATCCTGAAGGAGAGAGTCTTCGTGCCACTTTCTCTTTGGGTGTCTGATGATAACAGCAGATGTCTGCGGTGATGGAAGATGCAGGCTCCTGCTGTGAAAGACTGTAATAATGAGAAGCATTTGATGAGCCGGCTCTGTTTCATTCTTACTGATGAGTTGATACTTTAAGTATACAAATAATTACAGCAACTTTGATCAGATTTAGTTTAGGTGCAACTGGAATTGATTCCCAGAGAGGCAGCTTGCGTGAACAGAAAAGTAACAAAGATGTGATGTGGCTGGGTGTGCTATCTTGTGGGCTTTATTTTTCATTCCTTCCTCATCTCTGTTTCCCCATCTACTTAGCACTGATTTTATGTCAAGTATCTCCTTAGAATTTACTTGTTCTGCAGTCTTTAGGGTTGTGTGGCATCACTTTGGTTGCCTGGTTATCACAAGTATAGCAAAAACAGACTTCTTGTTAAATAGGAGTCTTACAGTGACACTCTGGCAGAGCCAAACTACAAAACAACCTGACTTGCTGCAATCTGCGTGTGCCTCATTGCCTTCTTCTGTGTTGTGAGGAACCTGAAGGACCTGTACAGGATGAGAAATGTAGAGGCTGGAGCTAATACTGCCCTTCAGAGCAGTCATTTGGGCCTGGTGGACTGGAACACTTCCAGGGAAAGGGTACTGATACCAAAGTATCTCCACACATCGCTGCTAATGCTGGGAAGGAAAGTGCCTGAGGGAAGGACAAAACTCCATAAACAACTCTGAGATGGAAATTCATGCAGCAGCCCTTTCGGTTGCTTTGACCGAGGGTAGGCCAGCAGGAAGTCTGTAGCAAGCTGTTGCTTTCTCCAGGTCAAGGAAAACATTTGAGGAATAATCTCCCCCGGCTTTTATTTTGCTTTTCATTCCTGTGAAACAGTGGGGGTGGAAGAGTAAATGGGCAGCAGTTATTGTTTCGTGGCCAGTGCCCCAGGGAAGAGGGTGCAGCCTGGTAGCTGTGCCACTCACCAGTCACCTGCCTTCCCGTGGAAACTGTGGGCAGGGACTGCTGCAGGCAGCAGATGCCCTGCTGGCTCTGACAGCTCTGGCTGGCTCTGCTTCCTCTGAAAGATCCCCCAGATCTGCAGTGAGTTGAAATAAATATCCCTTTCCCCATGCCATAAGGTCTTGCCCTGAGCGTTCTGACCAGGAGAAGGACCAGGTGCTGCCTGTCAGCCAAGCGCAGCTGCGAGGACATGAGGGTGGAGGAGCAGCAGTGGGACCGCTCTGGGAGGGCTGCCCGCTCCTCCCTGCCCGCCGGCCGGCAATTAAAGGGTGGCTGTGAAATGGGGGCGGGCGGGAGCGGGTCATTTTTGGAGAGCTGCTGGTGAATGTGTCACGGAGCTGCCTGGCTTCACACCGCCCCAGCAGCGGCCGCCCTGTCGTGAGACCAGCGCTATAATTAGCTGGTGGCAATCAGCAGCCGCTCGCTTCTGTCACAGGGATTCAAGCTGACTGAAACTAAATGCGCGGACCTGTGGGGTTTGTGCTTTTAATGACAATATTTTTCCCAGTGCCAAAACAAACTGACTTTTTCAACCTGGATTTCAGACTGATTTGTGGCTTTATTTTTGTAATTCAAGAGAAGGCTGGTCTTTGCTTTCCCTGAGTAAATTCCTGGAGATATGCTGAAGTATTAATAGGCCTTACTGACATTTCTGTACAACCCCTTCAATTTACAGGAAGCTTTCATCAATTAAAAGAACCTCACTGATTGAAATATGTGAAGATCCCTTCAACCCGTGTCCTTACCATGTTAGTCCGCTCTGCTTCAACTACCTGGGAATACAGGAACCCTTATCAGTTTGGAAGTTGCATTTTCACTTAAGGAATTTCTTTACTTTTCGATGGGAGATCCTGTGTCATTTTTAGCCAAGATTATCTTCAGCACTGATGGATGGGCAAATTATTTATTCCCCCAACCTTCTGACTTGTATAATGTACTTGATAAGGAGGATTGAGAAGAGATTGTGGCAGTATACGTCACCAAATGTTGTTTCTGCAGGAGCCAAAACCAGGGAAGGAGGATACCAGATCCTGCTCACTCTAGTGCAACACGATAAGCCAGTCCACCATGGATTTGTACTGTCTTTTCATAGATTTTTTTGAGTGCAGTTAACTTAAATGATTTTTAGGTACCTGCCCGATCTGGCATGTTATCCATTTCCATCATTTTGTTCTGTGGTGGTAGCAAATGTGCTTCCCCTCTCTGAAAATGATCACTGTACCTAAGGTTTGAGGGTTTTTTGTTGCTGACATGTCATTCTACAGCACTAGCACTTCTCTGGCAGTTTATAACAGCATGACTGTGGGAAAGGAGAATGAGGTCTCACATTTTGGTGAGCAGGGTAGGATCCAGAAGTCTGCATTACATCAGACTGAGCAAGACTGATTTTGACCTGATTCTATCAAGCTCAAATGCTGACAGTAAGAGATGGAAACGTGAACTCCTTTTGGTGTCTGCAGTTGCAGAGCACAGTCAGCCTGCCCTGCCTTTGGCTAGAGAGCTGGACAGTCAGTGTCTGGAAGTACTAACAAACTTTGGGGGCTTCTTTCAGAGTGGTTGGTTGGTTGGTTTGTTTGTTTGTTTTAAACAATCAAATAAAGTGTTCAGGTTTGCTTATTATGGGATTTGGATTGTGCCCTGATAGTCTTCCTATGCAGCTGTGATCAGCCCTTAGACCACAGCTCTCCCCCCTTTGCCTTTAATTCAAATTACTGGTCTGCACGGAGTCTCGTCTGATGCCTTCATACAGCCTCCTACTCCCCTATGCAAGGGTAAGGCCATTTATATGAAAAAGCCCACAGTGAACTCAGCAGGTCTGTGCCTGGATCTCTGTGGTGGGGCTCTGAACCACTAATCTCTCCTGTGGTTGCTGATGTGCATTTGGAAGCATGAAATAACATCATAAGGCTTTAAAGCTGATGCTTGCAGTCTCATCTTTCAAAGTCAAAAGTTTTTTTCTTCAGAAATGAACATATGTTATAATCCTGGACACCTTGTTTGTAGCCATCTCTTCCCTTTGTCTGCCCTTTTATATTAATTATTCAATGATTCATAAATAAATCAGGATGCAAGTACATTTTGGGAGATTTTCCAAATGTTGTTTATAGAATAAATTTGTTTGGTACAAAAGATAGCTCTAAAACAAGACTATAAAGCTCAGATAACAAGACTGTAAACCTAAGCACCTGCTTCACACCCAAGTTGCCATAACCTGAAGGAATTTTTAGGAGGCAGTACTGCTTGCAATGTGTGATACTAGAAGTGTCTTCTGCCTGACTTAGTGTGGAACTAATACTTAGTGGCTTTATTTATAGCATGCAACAGCCTGATACACCACAACAAGCAGAACTGCTCTTTGGTGTCGTGGGATTTCCCTGGTGTTATGGCTTAACAGAAGGATGGGGCCATCTCCTCACTGAGACATTTGGAACTGAAACTCTCTAAAGCGATTTTCATTAGGCTGTACCATGTGCACCGAGTGTTTTATGCCGAGGCTGGCACAAACCAGTTTGTTGATGCTCTGTTTACCTTGTACTCCACACCGTGCTGCGTTCCAGATAGGAAAGGAAGGCATTGCGTCCTGCTGCTCTCATCACCTGGGAGAGGGATTATGACGGGAAGCAGAGCATCCACTGGAGCTGGAGCTGTTGGCCATATATCTGCTGCTCACATAACCGATAATCTCCTACGTTCAGCACGAAGCATCCGGAACAAAGTGCAACCCACGCCGTTCCCCTGCTGACATCCATCGTTCTAGTTCCCATCTGCTCGCAGGTTTCCAGGGCATCAGCTGCATTCCCAGCTGCTGGTCCTCTCATGGATTGCTCAAGTCCCAGGACAAGCTTCATGCAGAGTTGCCCACTAACTCATTCCCTGAGGGCTGGCAGATGACCCCTTCAAAACATGGCTCCTTAGATTTTATTTTTTTTTTTTTAACTTGAGTGTAGGTGTGTATTCATCTAATGCAATGTATAAAATCACATATATGTGGAACTTTCAGGAAAAAAATAATTGATTTGCCATATGCTATTGGCTGCTTTGCCAGACTTTTCTCTCCTCACCTGATCTGCACTCTCAGCCCTGTTTCAGCCCTTGAATGTCATAAAGTCTTAGGTGTGTTTTTTCAGTCACTGAATCTGCCATAAAACCACTTTTTTTTTTCCTCTGGACCTCCAAATTTCTCTGCTTGAAGCCTGTCAAAGGTGCAATTTAAACAGCCATGTCTTTAATCATGTTCATGGACTGCTCCTGAACAGGATTTATGTTGCAAGAGAAGTAGGAATTTTCCCTTTCCCTTGGGACTTATAGCACTTTTATCTTACCTTGGAAAAGACCCAAGATACCAATTTTTAACATTCTTACTCTCTTTACAAGAAAGTGTAAGTGTTCTACATCATGTAACAGACTTCAGCATCCTCCAAGCCTTGTATCCATCATATTGAAAGGATACAAAAAATAGCTGTGGTAGGATTTGAAAAGCTGTCTGATGCATTTCCAGAAAGGTGACATATGGATGATACAGGGTAGCTCTTTTTTAACATTTCTGTCTTGCCATCCAAACCCAATTGTGGCTTTACCACCTGTGTACAGTTCCATGGTTTCAAACTCATGCTGCAGTCACCTTGCATGCCCTCCTTCCCCATCACATATTCCAATTCATACTCTCAGACTCTGCTACAGAGTGACTTGAAGGGACTCTTCAAATTTGGCAGGGACAATGTGGCTGATATAGAGCCTTTAATACATCCTTCTGTATTTTATTCATCACTGAAAGGGGATTTGTAGAGGGTAGGGATCTGAATAAAATGTGTAAAATTTTCTGCCAAGAGCACAATAATTAAAAGAGAGAAGATAGCAGTATATGTAATAATATTGTTACATGTGCACAAAGCAAAGCTGATCTCAGTGTTGGAAGCTGGGTATTTCTGAGCCGTGTGCCTTTAAGACCTACATACTGCTGTTACATTACCTGAGGGCTTTTCTTTTGAATTTCCAGCTTCAGAAAACCAAACTTGATTTTTTTTTTTTTCTCCTTCCTTCCCCTGACGACACTCTCAAAACCTGGAGGTGTTTGTTTGAAAGAAGACTCCCTGCATATGAGATATGGTGCGATAAGACATGTTGCAGTAAATAGGGGTAGAATCATGTGGACATCACTGTCATAGAGCTGGCATGGCTGGGCTGACTGTCACCTCCCCTTTACCACGCCAGCTTTGTGATTTAGGGCAGCTACAACTAATTTTTCTCAATTGCTCCCTGACATCTCGTGGCAGCACCAGGTAATGCAGTTAATTGCTTAAAATTTTGCCAGGAGGGTAGCTCCGACATCAGATTTTGAAGCTTCAGTAGCTTTGCTGGAAAAGAAACTAACTTGGCCGTTGGTATTGTATTTTTGAATGGTTTTTCCCCCGGGTAAGAACACTTCTAGAAGAATGAGTTTTGAGCAGGCCAAAACCTTCAATAAATTGTGGGTGTGTATATATATATATATATATATATATATATATATATATATGATGTTGGAAATTAAATTGAAAGCTTGCATTGACATAGTTCATCCTGTTTTGAAATGTTGCCAGTGAAATTTCACGAAGAACTTCTTTGATGCTTAAAGAGGAAAAGGTATGATGCTTAAAGAGGATGATAGCAATGCTGCAGAAGAGATGAATGCCGTTGGCTGGCTCTTTGATATTTTCTTGCTCCAGCAATTAATTCCCCAAGTGAGTTAGAGTGTGCTGGTTAGCTGTGAGAAAATGGCCAAGTCTGGAAACAAAATTATGCTATATTCTTAGCTAGAGAGAAATGTACTTTTTGATAGAAATAATTGAGTCCTTTTTATTCCTTTCCTTTGCTCCCATCCTTAAGTGCTGTGTGGAGACAGAAATGAGGATACAGCAAGCAAAATGGGCAGTAAATAGATATGTGTGTGACAGGTGCAACAATGTATGGGCTCACTGCAGTTCCAGCACAGGGGTTTCTGGTTTGTGTGTGGCTGCTGAGAAGGTGTCAGTGAACCCCCCGTGCTACTCAGGTGCTGTATAACAAATAACAAGGTTTCTCTGTGAAGACCAGTAGCAGGAATAGATGGATAAAGCACTGTTAACAGGAAGGTTGGCTTGCTCTGTAATGGTTTGTTTTCTATTCACAAGTTCCCCTTGTAATCCCTGGTTTTGCCTTCTCTCTGGGTAGGAATGGTGAGACCTCAGTGGGAATGCAAAGTAATAGTGATTAATTTTGTGTGACACACTGCAGATTGGACTGCTGTTCCAGTTTTGGGTAGAGTGCCTGAAAATCCATGTTTCTTTCCCTCTCTGATCTCCAGTCCCAAGATAAGAAACCAGCTAGCTAATACTGGGAAATGCAATCCCCACAGCTTCTTATCTGTGCAGTGAGGAGCGCTGCATTCAGGAAGAGCTGTTTCCACCATCATGCCTGGTTTTGCACTCTGTGCCATCTTGGCAATTCGCGTATGTGGATGGCATGGCATGATCAGCAGCTCGTCCCATCTTTCTCTGGCAATTTAAGGAGGTAACAGCTACAAGTATCTTCTTTTTATTCTCTTCCTTGTTTTAATTTTTTTCTTTGCTTTTTCCAAAGCCCCTATATCCTACAGTCTCAGCCTCATGAGCAATAACATGCTCCAGCCACGTAGGACAGGCGGAATCATAGAGGGTGTTTTGGGGAGAGCAAAAACGCTCCAGCACCATAGGAGATACGGTGTCTCTGAACCATCCTGAGGGACAACCCTTGAAAGGTTCTGGCTCGTGGAGCCAGGCTGCGACCAAAAGGACTGAGAGCTCCAGAGAAAGGTCTCAGGGCAAAAAAACAAGAAAGTGTCATCAGGATACCTTGAGTTTATTATCCCCATACTTTGTGGTTTGCTTTGGAAAGTTCTAACAGAGATTATGTCAGAGGAAGATGCCCAAATTAGTACTTGCTCCCCTCATTGTCCTGTCATTGCTAAGACCATGAGTTTAATCCATTATTTTGGAATTATTTTTCCACAGGAACTTTGGTAATAATATCAGAACCTTTTTGTAGCTTGGCTGTCATTTCATCCTTGTTCATGGCATCAGTGTTTCCATGTTGTAGGAAACAAAACCCCTAAAAATTAAAACCTGCATTTTACAAGGATGTTTAGTAGTCTGAATTATACCCAAGTCTGTTACAGCTTATCAGGTAAAATATTTACCATATGTGTTTCCCCACTGTGAAAGACAGCTAGACTTGATTAGATGCTTAAATGCTCAGATGTTTTGAATGAGGAATCAAGGGCAAGTTCTTGGTTGGTGGCAGAGGCAGCATTAAGGACGATATGAGCTCATGAACTGCTGCGAGGTCTCCTGAGCAATAAAACAGAGTGGAAAAAAAAATAAAAATTGCACTCTGCAATCTTTTGTGTTCGAGATGACTGAATCTTAAGCTACATAGCAATAATTTTCTGCTCACCAGTGAATGAGTGATCACATGAAAGTCTGCCCAGTTGTTTGGTGGGGAAAGAGCAAGTGCCTAGATCTTGGGTTTTCAGCAAACCCAGGGGAGTCTTGGTCTACCTCCTACCTTGGAGAGTGATGTCCCCTTCATATCAACTACTGTTTCCTCTCTGTGTCAAAGAGTAGTTTCTGCTCTCCTTCCTCTCAGCTGGCTTTTATGTGAAGGTGAAATAAACTCTGTGTGCTGAATGTTAGATTTCATGTCGTACAATGGCTCCAAATCCTGCCGTGTGGCCCACAGCTTAGTAGAGGGGTTGTTTCAGGTGTAGCACCCCTAGAGTAGTTACACCAGGCACTTCTGTATGAAAGTACTGATTCTGTGTGTTTTGGTTACGTTTGCTGCAATCTACCACAGGACAGCTCTCTGTGCTCTCATACACACGTTATGTGACTTGAGAACAAGTAGCTCAGCCTGCTTGTGAAAATGTCCCAGAACCGATGGCTTTTAACATCAGTCAGGGGTAAATGAGCTCAGGAACTTGCCACCATCAAGCCAGGAAGGGGTTTGCAGTTGCTTCCTTTTTGTACTTCCTCTGCATTGGAATAGAAGATTTTGATTTAAAACCTTCATTTAACATTTGGGAGAGATTTTTTTTCCTGTCTGGTTGTAATTGTTAAAATAGGTCAAGGTTGAGATCCAGATCATCATAAATCACTCCCCTTTAAAGGCAAATGTTTTCCTTTGTGGCCCGAGGGACTGAAATCAAGTCTGACAAGGCGCGCAGACCTGCATTTCATTCTTGGCTGTTCCTCACTGCCTCTGTCATTTTTTTTTCCTCCATCTGGAGAGCGGTGCTTACCTTGCACTGCTGTTGTGGGGATTAATTAATCCCTCTATTTGCACAGCGCTTTGAGCGTGCCCAAACGAAACACTGTTGTTTTAATTGCCTCGTGGCTCTATGCAGCCTCCTGTGACAGCAGGGTCTGAGGGCCGAATGGATGGGCAGAGTGACACCCCTGTGCCACCCCACGTGCCGCCTTGTGAGCTCTGCCTGCCCCCTCCCAGCCCAAACGGAGGGGGACACAGGGTGTGACAGATCTCTGGGCTGGGCACAGGCTTATCAGGGCTTGTGCAGACTCCTGGGCTTGTTTTCTGTGCCCCATGGCTGGACCAGCCTCTGGTGGAGGAGCTGCCTGTGCTGGCAAGGAGGCTCCTGTGGGAAAGCCTTCTTCAGCAAGACTGGCTTGCGAGTTGCAGGTTGCATCCAGTACTGACTGCTAGAAATTCGGACCTAAATTTAAGAGCCTAGTGGTTGTATTAGGTTATCTATTGGTGTTTGGAACCCAAGAGGGGATTTGGCCTTTGCTTAGAAGATGCCAAACTATCTCTGGATGATGTCCTACAACCTATGCAAATGTCTGAGGGCAAAATGGTCACTTAGCCATTTTAAAGGTGCATTATCATCTCTGCATGTAATCTACTAGGCATTTAAGACCATAAACCACATCACTGTTGCTGTCTTTAGAGGGCTGCAGGCTTTGTGTATTTTTTTGGCAGAGGGCTGTCGGATAAACTTGTGGTCTCACCTCCTTGAATTTTCTTTGTTAAGTGGCTGACCATATTGTTGTGGAGGAGAGGGTTGGTTCACAGTAAAACAGGGGCAGGTTAAAGGTGTGACAAGGATGTTAATCAGTTGTAGTTACAGCAATAAGCAACTGCATACCAGTAATTGATTTTCCTAACATCTCCTTTTAAAAAACATGTACACTAGTAAAGCATGTAGGGCTTCACAGACAGACTGTAAAAGAACAATAGAAACATTGTAGTGGTGTTTGCTGTATCATTTCCTTCCATCTTTTCGTTTGCTGTCTTACTCTATCATTCTTCTTTTTTGTTTTGCCTTGTCGGTTTCTGTTTCTTCTGTTCCTTGCTGGCAAAGACATTTCCAAGTGGAAGTGGATGCCAGCATGGTGATGTTCATGCTGTAGTGCCCTCACCTGCCAGTGGCCCACAGCCTTGGCAAGGCTGGCTATAGGGTAGCTGCAGAAAATGCAGCCCACAAATGAACAAGGGACTGGAAGCCAGGTGACAGAGTTTACTTTGCTGCCAGAAGCCAGAGGTTACTTTGCTGTTATCATGATGGTGGATCCTTATCCAGTGATATATTGAGGACACTTGGATGCCAGTGGGAGGAAGCTGAGTATAAAAGAACACAGAGAGGGAAAGGCCTCCAGAAAAACATTTGAGTTACTAATGATGTTCCAGGAAGCAAATTTAGGATGACAATGCTGCATGAACAGTGGTGTCTGTGGTCAGCCTGTTGTGACCTGCTGGAGCAGTGGTGTGGGCTTTTCCTTGCAAGGAGGAAGAGGACTATGAAAAGGCCACTTTTCTTAAGTTTTTTAAGCTGAAAAGCTGCTGCATAGGTGTAGCTTTCCGAAAATTCAGTTCAGGCATGAAAGAGGAGCTGTGGAGAAGCTTGAACTACTCTGTTTCTCTGAGGAAGAAAAAACTTGATCGTAGCTACAAAAACCCATCAAGGAACACCACATTGTGTCACTATGTTTCTGTGACCCAGTGCAAACACCAGTCTGGCCATGGACATGCTTACTACATGGTCTGAAAACATGTATTTTGATCATGTAACAGCTGAAATTCAGACATCTTTATTGTGTCGAGTCTATGCTGCATTAAGCATTCCTGCTAAATGGAAGTTTTGGTGGTGACTCACAGCCATGGGAACTATGGTGTGAGACCTGTATGTTTACTGGGAAATCAGAGCTTGGAGCTGACAGACTCAGCTCGTGCCTCGCTTTGGAGTGATACCAGTGTCTTGTGAGGTATGGATTACTGTCATTTCCATCTTTCTCCATGTGCTTTGCCACAATTTAAAAGATTTATAGATGGCTTTTGATATAAAGCAGCATCTGTAAGAAGGTGAAGGATAATTGATTAGCGGCACAGCTGACTGCTTGTTCACGTGTCACTGCAACTATATCTACCTGCCTTCTTCATTTAAAACCCTCTGCCCTTCACTTTCTTCCTGCCATGGACTGTGTTTTACAGAATAACCCAAAGCCTTCTCGAGGGTGCTCCCTTAGTCATTGGTGTCCTGTTAGCCATCCCTGAAGTTGTTTATACCTATGAGAGTGTCCCTCATGTTAGCTACTCTGACACAGGCTCCTCCTCAAAAAAAAAAAAAAAAAAAAAAAAAAAAAAAAAAAAAAAAAAAAAAAAAA
>NW_020955194.1:3342255-3425395 GCF_003031625.1 Empidonax traillii | reverse complement strand
AGCAGGTATCAGTGGTTGCTGTGAGGTGGAGAATTGCATGGTATTGGAGACATGACTGTGATCCTCACCATATGCATGCTGTGCCTTCGTCATTCACTGCTTTTTCCCGTCTCCTTCTTTCCCCAAAAAGTGAGAGGAAAGAGGCTGTTGTCTTTTATTCCCTGACTGATGAAAGAACAGCCTTAACACTTCTCTCTCTCCCTGGGCATTGCATCGTTGCTGTTAAAACCTCTTGTAGGGGCCTTTCTACTGCCCTTACTGCTCAGCCCAACAGGGAACCAGAGTTCCTTTCAATCATCCCTGCCCAGGACCTTACAATGCCAGAACCTTGTGCTTTGGATGGTAGGAGGCTGAACCCACATTCAGGCTCTTCCACCTCCAGCTGGGGGAAACCAGTGTGCCTCAGTAGCTGGGGCCCCTTGTGTGGATAGGCAAAGTTCACATGTTGGCTTTCAGCAGAAATGCCCAGGCACTCCCACATAGCTTTGTCTTTAGGCTCAGCTTTCACTGCCCTGGGTTTGCTTGGTTTAGTTTGGTTTAGCTGGGAGGGAGGGAGGAGTAATTCTCTGTGGCCAGTGGGTTACCCTTCCTCTGGCTTCACTCTTTGTCATGATGCAGCTGGTGGTGTGGGAGTTGTGCAGCAACGCTTGGCTGAGCAGAAATGTCACTGAAGCCTTGCCAGGTTATGCAGTGCCCTCTAGGACTCAAGCAAGGCTGCAGCATCAGTTTCTTATCTTCAGCCACCTAGTGTAGGTCCTTTATCTGCAGGGTCTGTCGTGTGCTCGCTCAACTCACCAAAGCCTGATTGTGGTCTCCAGTTTCCAGGATGTGAGGCCTTGGTCAGATCTGTTTGGACTAGGGACCACTGCATGACCTGAATAAGGAAATTCCTTCCAGAAAAAGCAGCCCAGACTGCAGCTCCATAGGGTCTGGCTTGGTCATTCTGACTGTCACCTGTGTCTCATCTCTCTGCTGCCCTGAGCAGTTCTGTGCTGTGGTTTGCATTTGAGATTGTCCTGATGGTGGCCATTGGAGATGACAAGATGTGCTGGAGCAGTAGGTGCTCTCCCTTACAGGTGTTGCCTGGTGCACTCACAGCCTCTCTCTTGCTGCCCCATTTCTGTTGCCTCCTCGTTGTCAAAAAGGTGCTGTCAAGAAAATAGGCTTGGGCGTTAGAAAATGAGATGGTTTTGTCTTGCTTCCTTCTTCCCAGAAGGCAGAAGGAAGAGGAGAGGGAAGAGGAGGAGGGTGGAGAAAGCAGTCTGATGGGCTACCCATAGCACTGCCACCCATGGGTGGGCTGTTTTTGGTGGGGAATGTTTACTTGTGCTGCTACCATACTGCCAGGAGGTGACTGGAAAAAACACAGTCCCCTTGGGAGCTGGCCTGGGAGCAGAGGACAGGAACACCCTCTTGTTTCCCAGACCAGGGTCCAGAACCAAAGCAGGACCTTAAGCCACTTGAATATACTGATCTGGGGTTTCATAGGAGAAAGCTATTCAAGCAAAACATTCCAGGTTTAGTTGTGAGTTTATATGGGGTGAAGGGAGTATGGGCTTCATGTTTAGTTCTGATCAAAATATTTTTAGAAGGAGGTCAATTACATAGAGCATTCCTAAACTTTCATTGCCCTCCTACATGTCAGTCATTAGAAATGTCAAATTTTGGTTGTCCATCACCTCTAAATTGAAATAAAGGACATAAATTTCATTAGGACACATTTACTGTGCTCCCTCGCTACCTCTTAAATGCTTAAAGTTGGTTCACAACCGGGTATTAATAATTGCATTGTATTCATTTATTTTTAACTTGACTCTAAGCCTGAAAGCAACCAAGCAGAAAAAGTATTTAATAACCAACAAACTTAGAGCAGTACACATAGCTCAGTGCTGTTAGCATCCTTCAGCAAAAAAGATTAAGTGCTGCTGTCGTCATTTAAGCTTTGGGGGGTAGGAGGGAGCGGGGGAAGGGAGAGAGGAGATGTCTGATCCACTTAATGCAAAGTATAAATTGATGTCTTTTTAATTTTCTTCTTATAAGATTTACTACTTTACATGTAAATACCAGGAAGCACTGTGGCTGGGCTGGATTTCTGATTCATATGGAGAATGTGTTCATCTGCTGGAACTTAACCGATCACACTGAGTTAAGGGGGAGGATAATAAAAAGCTATGGAGTGAATAATGGAAGGATTTAAAAATGAGGCATGGGGGGCAGGAGATAGAATACAGCGTAATTTTGGAGCTAAAACTACAGTTGAGATTAACAATATATTTCTGGACATCTGGCTGATCTAAAGTCTGTGTGACAATTATCTTGTAATTGTTAAACCTGCCGCCTTTATGTATGGGATTAGGTCCGTTTAAATATGCATGCAAAAAGCAGAATGGTTATTGATTCTGTGCAGCATAATTTGTGTGGATCTTAGTTTGGAGTCAAATGGGGTTTATTTCTACTTTAGTTCACATGTATTTGGTTCTTGTTTAGCTTTTTTCTTCAAATACAATGTGAGAAAAAGAGCATCTGTGAGAAGCTTAGTGACAGGAAAAGAGTTTAAAATAAAAGTTACTACTTTTAGAGGAACTGATTTATAAAGGACAAATGGGCATCTCATTAGCTACTAAAAATGTATCTTCTGAACAATTGTGTTAAAATTAGCATCTAATAATCCTGGGTCTGTATTTAACTGCTTTCACTGCTACAGATCTTTAATTAAAGACTCCTTTGTCTTTACACCAATTAGTCTGAGATCCTAACCTTTGTGCTTCATAAAAATGGTTGCAGGAGCTTTGCTGACATCCTTGTTGCTGTTCACAAAGAAAGAAAACTCCTAGGAAAAACACATTAATATCGGGCCCCCATGGAAACACTCGAGCATTTCATTAGCAGTTGTAAGCTGGAGAGACAATAAGCCAGAGGGAAGGCTTTATTAGGCAAGAGGCGGTAAATGGAAAATTGGCAGCAGAAAATCAAAGTTTGATCATGAATAGCCCCTCACAACTGCAACAGCATCTTATTGTTCGTGTGCTTGCATTTCCATCACGCCCTGATCGCAGCTATCTAAGGCCACATAATAAATAAATAACCCTACCTGCACAAGCAAGAAAAAAAACAATATGATGGCTCAGTGCCAGAGAAAGCTACTCTGCAGCCATCTGCTCAGCATCAGCCCAGCACCAGCCTGCGCTCTGTGAGCGGGAAGTACAGATCATTCCTCAAGGCCTGGTGGTCAAAATGTCACTGATTTTGTGTTCTTTGCAGAGTATATTAAATGTGATCTTTCCCTTACAGCAGCAGTCTCCACTGGTGTTCTGGTTACACATCTACATTAAAAATCCACTGTAAATATGTTGTGTCTATATTGAAAGGCTAAGGGCACGGAGTTGAAATATTGAATATTTTGGTTTGCTGGCCTAAGATGGTATAAATGGAAAAACTGAACATGTGTCAAGGGATGTAAGAGAAGGGACAGATCAATGCTGAAATGAGAGTGGTCAGGAAAGGTGATGTTTCTGTACAGGAACATTTCCAAAGATGTTTAGGTACCTAAAAGTGCAGATAGGTCCTGGGGTTTTCAGATTATCTGGTTACTGGACCTCTCTGTGATGAATGACAGCTTTTGGAAACTTGGTGCCAATTTTCTACTGCATTATCTCTTCTGAGTATCTTGGTGCTTTTGAAATTTACCTATTTATATGGGCTTTTTACAACCAATGTAAATCTGGTTTATAGTAGTTATGGAAGCTGCTGCCTCTGTATTTTATGTTCTGCCCAGTGATGCCCATTCTTGGCACAATCATTGTGCTTTAGTAGTGTTGACAGCCAAAGTCAGCACTGGGGTTTTGGACTGAGAGATCAAAGAAGGAAATAGAGGACATGAGAACTCACAACTCAGGTTTAGAGTTTAGATACCTAAAATCTGTTAAAATAAGTGACCTGTAGTCAACTAAGTGGGAAACAGTGGTTTCTGCAGCAGTTGTGGTATTTGTGGAGGCTCTCTGTGGGCACCAGTGACCCTCATGTGGGGTCACACACTGGAGTTTGAGAAGCTTTAGTCTTCTGATGAAAAAGGAGCTTGATTTCTCTCACCCACTGTGTTCCATTACTAGGTTTTGCTGCCATGAAATACACATGTTAGACTCGTCATCCAGACAGTGTTGTGGGCATTCACTGCTGTTCATCTTGGATGCAGGATCACCAGAGCTCCTAGGCAGTATGGACCACTTCAAGCTTTAGTCCACTGCAGGGCTTGGGTTCTTCTCTGTGGTAATTGCAGGTCAGGCAGAGAGCTGGGACTGGGGGGGCAGCCAGCCCAGTTAGAAGACTGATTATTGGTGTGTTTAAACACTGAAAAAAACCTTACATAAACATGTATTTTGTAGAATGTAGATGTTTCTAGAACCGCGGAAATGCGGGCTGGAAAGTGCCTCCTGGAGGAAAGAACTTGACTCTGCTACCACTGGAACTACATCGTCTGGTGCCTTTGCTTATAGACCAAACTCTGTCACAGAGATAACTGGGCTGCTGCCTCCAAATCTTGTTGAAAGGCTATTCAGAAACTCATTTGTATGAGGGGTTAAACACCTAATTTTACCCTGAAACAGTACAGTTGTGGCTTTGTACCCATGCAGTTCCCTGTCAGTAAACACTGGAAGCCAGCTGAGCTCAAAGGCAGTTGGACTCATTCTCAGGTATCTCTGTGTTCACCAGAGCAAGCCACGTTCTTCTGTTCCTTCCTCATACAATGGGCTGATCAGGGGAGGGAAAGCTGAGCATTTCTTTAGGTCTTTCATGCTCATTAAGTCATATTTGAACATGTCCAGCCAGAATCGTGCTGCAGAGGGGATTTCTTCAGTGCTTTGTTCTGTAGCACCTGTATCTCCATATGCCTACTGGTAGTACATCGTTTACACATTTTTCCTAACTGCTTTGCATTGGTAACTAATACCTTCTGAAGAGCTGGTCTGGGTCTTTCATCTGTAATTCCTGATGAGTGAGACCAGGGTATGCCAGAAATCTGACGTTACACAGTTAGTCACGTTCCTTCCATTCCAGTGGAACACTTCCATTTCCTCCAGTGTCCTCTGTATGACAGTGCTGGCCATTTTTATTACCAAAAAACTTTCCTTAGGATGTTCCTCATTTTTTCTAACACTCATAAAAACAAGTCAGCTCCAATGTTTGCAGAATTTCTCTTATAACTCCTACTGGCAAAGGCTATTGAAGCTTTCCCTGTGTTGCCAGCTCCTTTATCATCGGGCTGTTTCAGTACAGCTTTTTTTGTGTTTTCCATGTGATGCTCTGTCAGCAAGTTTATTGAAGGGAACTCAGATGGTTCCAGAAGTATTCCTGTTGTATAAAAAGTGAATCACCTTTTCAGAAAGAGTTATTTGGGTTAACTTAAAATAATTAAGCTTCAGTGAGCCTTTGTTTCTGCATGGCCTTATCCCACTTCATACTTATCTCTGTGCCTTCATTTGATAAAGCAAGTAAAACAAGCTAGAAAAAGATATTTTTATGTTCTTTTGTTTTTGCTTTTTGATTGTTTGTTTGTCTGTTTTTGTGGTCATAAAAGGACATCCTGTAAAATTAATAAAATATTTCTTTGCTTCATTTAGCTGAAGTAATGCAGATGATGCTGCTATGGATGTATACTGGTGATGTGGATTTGAAAATTAATGCTGTTTTTAAGTGTTGAAAGGAACATTTTCATAATATTATTGTATTTTGATGGGACATTCTGAGCTTAAGAAATAACAGTGAAAATAATAATTTTCTGGTGGCTTGTTGCCAGGTGCCAAACCATTCCAAAAGGTGGAGGCAACAGCTCATACCCAGTGGTATGTCTAATGGTAGATGCTGCAAGAATATTATTTTATTTTCAATAAATAAGGTGGGCCCTTGTTTTCCATTTATGTTGGCACGTTATCAGCTTGGACAGTGAAAATGATATCTACATTTTCTAATAGGTTTTACTTTCTTCTTATATTTTCATTCTTAAGCAGTGCAGTTCCTGTAATGATGTGTCAGGGGTGTATTTACTTATGTTGACATTAAAATAGCCATTTAAATGAGGAAATATTTTCTTCAACACATCTTCAGCACAAGTGTCAATCTGTTTCAAGAGCCCTTACAGATCTGAATTTATCAGCGCATTTGATCAAAGTAAGTTCAGCTTACTTTGCCGTGTTGGCACAAAGGGGATTTTGGCTGTGTTTGAGCAGTCCTTTTGGGGGAGAGAGCAAAGTATGTAAAAAGGATATTTTTTTCATTATGGTTTAATCATGGCTTTGCTTTAAAGGATACTTCTAATTATTCTTTATATGAGCTAGGAAAGGAGCTAATGCAGTGCAGTGGAAAAGAGCTGTTCTGTTCTACCTCTCTGTCCTCAGCAGATCACCAGTGGCTTTTGAGTGTCCCTCCGTGGAGGAGAGGTAGAGGCACTGAAATATAGGGCAGCTTCCACATGGTTTTTTGCTGGCTTCCCTTTGTGTTGGGCTGGCGTTTAGAATAGAGCAAACTTAGAATCATGGAATCATTAAGGCTGGAAAAGACCTCCAAGACCATCAAACCCAACCTTTGACTGAACAACCGTGCCAACCGAACCACAGCACCAAGTGCCACATCCAGTCATTTCTTACACACTCTGGAGCCCAAGTGCCTGGAAGGGCATCTCTGGAAGGGAATGACCAGCTTCCTGTGAGGACTATAAACCATGGAGATGGAGCAAAATAGCAGGCAAATATGAAAAATGATGAGGGAAAGAGGACAGAGCCTTGTTAAAAGAGTTTTGTTTATTTTTCATTGGTGGAAGAATATATACCCAGGCTGATCCCTCCAGATAACAACTTACAGCTGATTTGCTTCAAGAAAATGTTTGCTTTTGAAGACTTGCTTTGCTTGCATTTATTATACTTTTTTTTCTCTATTTATGTTTTCCTGTATTTATTTATTTATCTTTTTTCTGTTCTTGCTCTCTCAATAACTGGCTGTTCTGTTGTCAACTGTAGCATAAAGCAGATAAGTTTAAACTTCTCTCAAGCATCGAGTATCTTAGAGTACCTCTTAGAAGTGTTCTGGCAATAATATTTATGTATAATGGAGGCAACATACTTCTATTGTGGGAACATCCTCACCTTCTGACTTGCCAATCTACATGGGCCATTTTAGTGAAAGGGAAACTATCATTTGAGAACTGAAACTGACCTAAAGACAGGATAAGACAAAGAACAAGACTAGAGCCATAAGATGCCCAAGTAAAGAAAACAAAAGAACTGTGAAGTTCAGGAATTTTTGTCTGAGACTTCTGAGAGGTGGGAAGCAAAATAATGAGGCAGAACTTTATGAACGATATTCTGAACACTCCTAAATGGAGATAAGCCCTAAATCAGTATTTTATGTCCCAGCAAGAAGAACCCAAGAGATGTGTGAACCAGGGCAACCAACATCTCCTGGCCTCTGTGATGTGGTGATCCTGGCCAGACTAGTTGGTTGGACACACGTGCCTTGCCATGTATGACCACTTGAATGTGAGAGTGTCAGTAAGTAAAATCAGCTTTGGAGTTTCATAAAATGAAATCACCTTCTTATTCCATGAACTCTTACACTGAGTTTTGTTGCACTAATCTACACCTGTAGGCCAAGTCTTGAAGTCCAAGAAGAGCTTACAGGCTGAGGAAGCCAATGATGGTACAGACTCTCTCAGAGAAGTTCCTTTTACTTGTTGGGTTGTGCCATCTCCTCCAGGTGCTGATTTTGGAGCACTCCTTGTTGGTAACATTTAGATAGAAATAACATGTTTTTGAAGAAGCAGAACGTGCTGGAGCTGATTGTCACAGCTGGAAGCAGCATTCATTTTCTCCCTGTGAATCCTAGGAAAGGACACGATTCCCAAACTTTGACTTCAGCAAAGTTCAGGCAGGAGGGCTCCCCCAACAGCCTGGCATGCTTGGAAGCCATCAGGTCCCCTTGTTGATATACTCTATACTAAAATGCAGCTCTTTCTATTTTATCTGTTAATTACATAGGAGTATATTGCCTGGAGGTTAGAAATAATAACTCTGTTATGTGTGTTAATAATGTGGTTGGCAACTTGAAATTGAAAAGGTATGTCTGGTCTTTTCCCATAGTGTTTGGTGTCTAGGTTTTTTATTTATTATTATTATTATTATTATTATTATTATTATTATTATTATTATTATTATTATTATTATTATTATTATTATTATATGGGGGTGAGCACAGCAGTTTTATTTCTGTTGCCTTCCTTGCTGATACTGCTGCTTTTACATTGCAGGTCTGCCAGGCTCTGATACCTTAGAGTAACCCATTTGGTAGGACACCATGGTGCTGGTGTATCATTCTGGATTAACAGTGAGCATCAGCTACAGCCAGCTAGAATGGCAAGTTTGGGAGCTGCATCCCTGTCTGGAGCCAGTCACAGTACAGTCTTAGTGACAGCTGCTGGCAGTGTGTAGTATGAGCTGGTGAAATAAAATAAGAAAGCTTGGTAAATGTATGTAAGAGAGTAATCAACTAGGAATTTGTGTGGCTGACGTTCAGCCTGTTAATGTTTTCTATTTTCTCTCATGAGTGGGTGGTTCCCCAAATTGGAACCTTTAAAGAGCATAGATGAGGCTTGAATAAGAAGATCAACAGGCAACACTGCAACCATGAATTTTACAGTAACCAGTCAAATGAAATAAAACAGTGTGATGTGTATAATAACGGTAACATTAACTTGCCTTACTGCTAATATGAATGCTGGTAAGATAAATATTGAATATCTGTAAATAAACTACCATTATTCTGGCATGAAACCCCCCTTCAAACTGTAATTCTTCTTGAGAAAGAGGCGGTGGTTTTCTTTAATCTTTGCAACAGGCATTCTACTCTGAATCATTTCCTTTAATTGCTGTTCTAAAACATATAACAGGTTTTTTAATGCCTACTTTTGATATTTGTCTTTTTTCTTTCTGTTAATTGCAGTACTTCCATTCAAGCTTGAAAATTAAATTGTTTCCTCGGTGTATTTCTCCTCTGCTGTGTGTAAACATAGGGTTTTTTATTAGCCCTATTTCCAGGGCAGCTGGAAGTGCACCGGCACTGAGCACACCAAGAGGCTTTGGCCAGTTGTTGTAGTTACAGGTGCTTTAAAGGAAACTTGGAAGAGCTGCCACACAGAACAAACCTCATCTCCTCTCACTATGGGGAATTTATCTTGTGCTTGGGGGACTGAAGAGTGGCACCAAAAGCCGGTGGAATGGCTGCTCCCCTCTGCCTTTTCAGAGCCTGCTCTGACCAGCTCAGACGGGCTTTGCAAGTTGCACTCTGAAACTGTGAGTGCCAGAGCCAGGGATCAGGCTAAAGTCCTCCTCTCTCCTTTCATTCAAACAATCCACTTACTTCATTTATTCACATTGATTGCAGATTTGCTTAGTAAGTATGCTAACTTTATATCAAAACCTGATTAGAGCTGATGAGATGAATAGGAATAAAAAAGTCTTAAAGTATTTAAAAATGAATCATCTTTCATAGCAGTAAGATATGCAAAGTCCTGTACAATTTGGTCCATCTGTCATTTAGGTCATCATTGTAGTTGTTTCAAGAGAAGAAAACTTGAAGGAGAAAGGATCAAGTGAGCCCAAGTATTATATGTAGAAATCTAAGAGTTTGATTTAAAGCCCGATAATAATAACCCATCCCCTTTGGAAATCCCACACTGCAACTCAAGTAGCAGGAGCATTCCTGCTCAGTTTTTAGGTATTTTGCTGTTTTTGACAAAGGGTGTTTTACAGACCAGATGGAGGGACGTGGGCAGGGATGGGTGGTCTGCAGATGGAAGCGGCAGCCGTTGCCTCCCAAGCTCTTCTGTAGGGTCTCGCAGCAGCTCAGCCAGGAATCACGTGGGCATTTGTGCCTGTGCTCCCACAGGAGCTGTGGCAAGATTCAGGATGGGATGAGGGAATGCTGCACGTGTCCCACAGCTTCTGGATCCACACCTAAACATAAGATGAGTGCACAAAACATTAAGTGATGGGAGACCTGTGGCTGGAAAGCTTTCCTGATGCCCTCACCATCCTGATGGTGGATAGAGCTGCAGGTTAGTTTGTGTTTCAAAAGGGCATTAAAGTACCAGCAGCATAGTTACATGTGTGTTATCAGCAATCCAGTAGTGTCACTTGGTATTGTGATTATCTGGTATTTTTTAAAGGTTTGTTTTGGTTTGTGTTGTGTTGTTGTTGTTTTTTTTTTTTAAGAACCAAACATCTGGGTCGAAACTTTTTAGTTTTGTTCCTCCTCTGGCTGACTTCTTTTGGTTTTGTTTCAGCTGGAATATAGCAGTTTGAGTCCAGCCTAGATAAAAAACTTTTTTTTCTTTTCCCATGAAAACACATACAGTCATTCACACTCAAAGATCTCAGTATTTTAATTAAGCAGTTCTAAAGTGTAGCAAAACCAAGCTCATATGTGAGGAATATGCCTTTATTTTCAGACACATACACAAGTACAATACCCTCAAGCAGGCACTCCTGTATCTCAACCATTTCAGCATCAGTATATGTAAATGTAAAGAAATATAAAACACAAATCAGTTGTTTCCTTTGATTTTATCCAGGGATTTTTGGTGAATGGTTACAGGTCATAAACTATTTTGAAATAATATTTATAATCTATGGTGTAGGAGGTGATTGTTTTGAATTTTTATTCTTGGCAATATTTGTATTTTAATAAGATGGTATATACTACAAGGCCAGTTCACTGCAACCCTGTATTAAAAGCTATGAGCATATTAGGGAATTATAGCTTCTTTTCTGCAGTTCACTGAAGCTGCCATCTCATCACTTGCCCTTTCTTCCAGCCAGCTTCTGGGGCAGACGTCTTTTTTTCCACTGAGGATAAGGATAATCTGATCTCATAGCTTCACACACGCAGAGCAGAGCATCACCTCCTGGAATATCCAACTTGCTTGCAGATAAATTATTGCATCCCTGCTAAACTTGCAGTGAAGGGAGTTGGTGGTCACTTTATCTGGCAGCTGATCTCGCACAGAAGGCCCCAACATCCACATGTTTTTTTCAGGGGTGTTGTGTCTGATTTATCTGTAGGCAGGTACTGATTTTAAGGATTGTGTGTTATAAAAATGCACTTACACTTTTTAAAAAACTTTTAGGAGTTAGTTATTGGCAGCACATTGTGTCTGTCTACTGTGTGAGCTCTGGATGAACTGACAAATTTGAATTTCATCCTCCTTCTTTCTCCTCCTTTTAGCTGCCAGGAGGATTGGAATCAAGAGAACAACTTCGGTTATTAAATCCATCTCCCAGCAGTGCAGGAGAGTTCACAGAGCATCTGCACACCATGATCCATGGGAATGCCTTCTTGTTGGAATTTGGGGCAGATATTTCCTTCCTCTCTCTCAAAAAATCATTTGAATATTGAAAGTGACTTCTGGCTTTGACTTTGGCTGTTTTAGCAGGAGTGACATGTGAAAACCAGATCTGTACACAAATGAACAATAAAGCAGCATGAAAACTGTCATGTGGACACAGAGACAGAGTGATGGACCTTGACTGGGCAAAACTTGGTTATTTTAGAGCAGAACAAACCATGCTTTTGCCACCCTTACCCTTGTTCAGTTACCTCTTTTGCCTCCTTGACTGAGTTGCCTGTGTTTGGGGAGGAGGAGCAGTAGCCAAGGTGTGGTAAGAGCAGATAGATTATGGAGAGCATCACTGGTTTTGAAGGACTGGCTTGGGTACACTGAAACGAGGACATTCACTTTCTCTTGATGGCCCACGTGGGCTGTACAGCAACAGAGTGGGGATGCACCATGAGTGCACTGCTTCCAAAAGCAGACCAGAGACCACTGGAGCATGGTGCCTGGAAGAGCTGGAGAGGAAAACATGGCTCATGCTAAAGAACAAAAGGAAACCAGAAGTCTTAATTTTGAAAAAAATGTGTCCTTCTCAAAAGCAAACAAACAAACAAATCCGCAGCAGTCCCACAGTAAGAACGGCAGTTCTCAGCTCATTCTGAGTATGATTAGGCGATTGTAAATAGCCAGTGATTTTCCATAAAAAGGGATCGGTACATTAGAGGTTTGGTTGCAGTAATATAATCCTTGTTAAACTTTAAACAAACCCCTTATCATTACATGTGCTCCCAAGCTGATTTTTGGATGGACTGAACTGACGTTAATGCTGCAGCTGATGACCTCTTTGGCAGAGGCAGCCTGGCACTGCACAGATGGAAGCTCGGATCCACCCTGGCCTCCACCTTCCTCTTCACAGGCTCTACCCAATTAGGTACTTAGTGGGACCCCCCAGCTCTGCACTTGTGCTGCTGCCCAGCAGCCCCTCTCCCGTGGTGAAGGGATGAAAGCTGCCCAGCTGTCATCTTTTGCAGGCTGGGGTTATGTTGCCGGCTTCACCTCCTTCCCTCCCACCTCTCTCTGCTCAGAGGAGGAGGAAGCTGCTCCCAACCTCATTGCTCTCATTTCCTCCCTAAGTGCATTCACGGCCAGCTTTGTTCCCAGCTCAGCTGTCCTGTGGCTTAAACAGCTCTCTCTTGTCCTTGGTGTGTAATCCCCTTAACAGGCAGGTTTATATCCCCTCACCCCTCCTCCTCCCACTTCATGCAAGGCTTTGAAAGCCACGTGTCCCGCCTCCTGCTACAGAGGCTCTCCTTTGCCTCATCACCCCAGGAGTCTTTCCATGTACCTGTTGCAGTATCTCCTCACCTTTCTTGAATGGGGATGACGGAATTTACACCCACTGCAGGCTGCATAAGAGAGTTGTGGATGGTGCTCACCAGTGCCTGGGGCAGTGGCAGCCGCTGCACAGCCCCTTCTGGAAATTCCTTGCCTTTGGAAGTGCACCAATGGGTTGCATGTGCCTTTTTCCTCTCTTGTGTATGCCATGAGTGGTTCCTCATCGTGGTCGGCGGGCATACAGGAGTCTTTTTCCTCCACTATTATTTGCAAATATAGGAGCTTGAAACTGCTGGAATTGGTCCCAGCAACATGACCTTGTATCTGATACCTATAGAATTTCATTGCATATCTATTACTGCACACCTCAGTGACATATTCAGCTTTTTCTGAAGGTTATTAGGACTGTAGTTGCTTGAATACAAAATGGTTCTGAGGGAGTTTCACACCACTCCTGTTGTGTGCGGTGACTAATGAGCTTGTAAATCTCCTTTTAATTCTTTTCAAGTTTTCTTACTGCTAAATCCCAACTTTGCAAGGCCAGCAGATAAACAAACTGTGATAGCTCTGCTTTTCTTCCAGTTCCCAGAGCCAGCAAAGCAAGACATCACGCTGGGTCTTGTGCTGCTGTGGGTGTCATTACTGCCTCTCATTGTACTCAGAAGAAGCTGTGTAAGATCAGCGAAGTCATAATTAGAGAAATATAATATCCATATGGACAGTGGCAGGCTAGTGCCTAACTAAGGATGGAAATGAACTGATACTGCTCTGCATCTGCCCAAGAGTTTGAATGCCCAACAGGCCTGGTTGCTGCCTTTGCCCCCTGGGCACATTCTGGTGATGGTGCACTGGAGAATACCTTTTCCACCTGCTGACTAAGCACGTGTGTTAGATGGGTAAGATGCAACAGTTCCCTTGAGGAGCTTCCTCTCCTAAACTGCATTGCAGCAGCTCCCCTCCAGAGCTATTTTGCAGAGTCTTGCTGACTGCATGTACTCTGACAACTTCTGTGGTGTCTGCTGTCATCCAACTTGTGTGCTGGTGCAAGAGAGCGTGGTTTTTCTTTGTGCATTTGACTCAGGATGCACACATCGTATTTTCTTCCTCTCTAGAGCTGGATGAACTGCACCACGTGGTCACTGTGCTCACTGCATGTTCTGATTTTTGTTTCATTCCTGTTGAGAGTTGAAGATGTGATGATTCACTTGGGCTTATGCTATAGTTTGCTGCTACGTGTCTGAAGACTGTTAACATGTGCAGGGAGGAATTCCTGTGCTGACTCATCTGCTGAAATTACCAAAATTCCTTCACTGAGGTCTCTCTCAGTCTTCTCTACCCTGGTCAGTCCTGAGGTACAAGAGAGTCCTTCAACTGAAGTCTAACTCATACTTGTGCCAGCATGGGCTTGGAACATAGTGTTAGTCTCATGGATAGCACTAGAAGCTATTTTTCAGAGTGCTGCATTTTGCTCCTTTACTTTGTTCATGTTGGGATTATAGAAGTTTAGATTTTGCATTGATTTATTAGGAGGCAAACAAACAACAAGAGCATTTAAGAGGCAATAAAGCATTTAAATACTTTCCTGTTTCTAGTCTTTATCTTGCCTTTTTTATCTTTTGGAGTCTCATATCTGCATAAAATTGGAGAACTCTTTTAAAAAAAAGTTGGAGGTCAAGCTACGTCATACTGTGTAAACAACAGTGCTGTCATCTTTGTGTATTGCTACTGCAGGGATTTGAAAGTGCGAGTATGGGGGACAGCTGCTGCATTTAAGCTTCCAAAACCTTTTAAGCCCTGCAGGTAAATATTCTCTGGGTACATCAGTTTGCTGATGATCAGTTAGTTCCTTCTATTCTCTGTAGTACCTTCAAAACAACCACTGTTTCTCTAGTTAGGAGTGCGCTTTTAGCCTTTAGCCTTTGCTGGCCCTTGAAAACTGAGCTTTGTGGCAAGGGAGGGTGTGACTGTTTGCTCTCTCTGACCTCTCAGCAGAGGAGGTGTGGGTGAGGGGAGGTGAGGCCCAGTCCCACTTCCATCGTGGCTTGGACAAACAGGTTCCCTGAGGTTCCTGGTCCTGCCCAGAGGAGGCTGCATCTCCGCAGAGGGGTCCAGCTGCTGAGCAGGTTGAATCCAAAGCCATTCAGCCGCTCTCTGGAAACAACCTGTGCCCCTGCAAAGCTCAGTCTAAAGCAGTCTTACCCCCCCACACACACACACACTAGTCTGTTTTTTCTTCTGGTGGCCACAAATCACCGTGCAGCTTCTTCACAAGTGGCCACAACTGCCATGTGTAGGAGCTGTGGGGCGAATCAGTATTTGGGAAGAGCGGGTGGCCGCTGGCTCCGGGTGTGCGCCACAAGCCAGTGCCGGGGGCTGCAGGCACCTCCTTTCTCTAATTATGTGCTTTAGCTTGCAGAGTGGGATGCCGCTTTTGATGTCTCCACTCTGTAAGTTCTTTTCCCTCAGACGTTCAGTCATGCATATTTAAAGCTACGTTTCGAGAAATTAGGTCTGAAAATTCCCAGCAGAAATGTATTTTTTTTTTCATTTTATTTTTATCTGGAGATGACCACATTTTTGTCTGCAGCTGACTTAAAAGATACATCAATTAATAGAGCCACTGGTGACTAAACTGTAAAACAGAATATTTTCTCTCATTTAATGGAGTGTCTTACATAAAAATAGGTGTAATTCTCATGATAAAGAACTTAATTTTACTAAGATTTCCACTTTTTTTCTCTAAATGCAAGGTGTAATACAGCTGAATCTTCAGCATAAGAATACGGCTGTTTCTTATAACCATTCATTATTTACATGGTCTTAGTCTAGAGGTCAGGTCCCAAATGACCTTATTCTTCCTGAATGTTCCCACAAGTGGAATGTAATTAATTATTTCCTTACAGGAAAACTCTCTAAGAATAGGTATTTGCCACTGTATTGGGAAGAAATTATTAGTTTTGAGGAATGCTTCAAGGTGGTTTTCAATCTCTTGTGTTGTGTTGTTCCCCCCACTGCAGTCCTTGTTAGTGTTCTTAGGACTTCTTGGGCCATATCCAATTCTTCATCCTGCAGCAAACAAAATTACTCTGATGTTTTCTTCCCTGCTGTTCCTTAAACGATCACTGGCCTCTTCTCCTGGTTTCAAGGAGAAGGTTGCACTCACCTCTATGCGAGTTTAATTCTGTTTTCCCTACAGAGTAAGTGACACAACCCTGGTTGTCATTTCTGCCTCAGCCTGCAAGGAATGTGCTGTTAGACCTTGGTGTGTGGTTGCTGTATGAATGGGTTGAGTGCTGGGAAACACGTGGATTGTTCATAAAATGACCTTCCTTTCAGAGATCATTTAACTCTACTTCCTCATAGTTGATAGAGGCAATGTTAAAGTTAGGGATTAGTGTTGTCTACAGAGTTGGTGGTGAGTAGCCACATCAGCTCCATGGTAACTTGGTATTGGTATTCACTTCGGCATCTGAGTCAGTATTTTACTTTCTTGTCATAATTTTTTCCTTTTTACCAGCACTACAATTTGAACTCTGAGGACCTTAATCTGATGGCAGCTCACTCAGGACAACTATTCATGTACTTGTAGTAGCGCCCCACCGAGCAAGGAGAAGCACTGAACCATAAAAATATTTTTAAAAGGGAAATAGTAGTCTACCTTACAGAAAGGAGCTGTGCAAGAACAGGCTGCTAAGCTTGATTTCAGTGTGTCTAATCAAAACCTCCTCCTCTGTATTTTTAGGGCAGGTCTGGTGGTTATCCCCTGACTTGGGTGCACTAGATACTCAGCTCTGACCCCGTGGTGACATGAGAGCATCCCCTTTGCTGTGGTTTGCATGTGCTGGTTTGCCCCGGTGATGGTTTCTGCAGGGAGGACATGGGCCAGTAGTTTTAAATACACATGAATCTCAGTTTTGGACAGAAACAACAAGAGCTGTGGTGGATAATCAGTTTTGTGACAGAAGCTACCACTAGATGGATGCTGAACAGCAGGGATCATAACTCAAATAGATTGCTGGGGCGAAGGGACGAAGCAAGGCTTGTTGTGCTGGGCATCCCACACTTGCAATAGGAAGAGAAAATCCTGAACCCAACGCCTGGCAGCCTACCCAGGTGAGACAGGCCAAGGATCACAGAAAGGAATGCAATCTAAAAAATTTATTATTACAGCATTTTTTTTCTTTAAATGCTTTTGGCTGTTTTTCTTAGGAAAATTATTTAGATATTCCCATCTTATTTAGATGGGAAGCTGGCTGTAAAGGAGAAGAAGAGGAGGGATGGGCCTGAGTTAGAAGAGCAGGGGGACAAAAATAATCATATTAGGTACTGGGAGAATGTATTAAGAAATGTTGAAATCAGGAACTAGAAGACACTAGAGCAGTTACATACCAGAATGGCCATGGAAAGTGTTTTCTCCTAACACAGTGACCTTTACAGGCCATCTCTCAGTTTGCAAAGGGAATGGAAATGGTTATTTATTGGCTTACAACTTTTTCTTTAGTAGAGTTTTCACTGAGTAGAGTATGATTATAGCATATTTAAAATTAAAAGAAAAAGGAAGAAAAAAAAGACATGAAAGAGTTGCTTTCTTCCAGAGGTGCAGCTCATGGCATCTTCGTTTCTTTTTCACTCCAGCAGAGGTCAATCCTGTGCAAACATGACCCAGGCTGGGTTTGCAGGTGTAGTCAAGATCATCAGATGTGAGCACAGCGAGTTCAGGTGTGTTGCTGGCTTACATGCATTTCCATGTTCCATTGTATCTCACTGCTTTGCCCCTGCCTGTGAAGAGCTGACACTGAAGTGCAAAAGAAGATTTGTATTTGTTTTAGTCGCCTGCCTGCCTGATGAGAGCCCAGAGGCTGAGGCAGAAGATTCAAAGCCAGCCACTCCCAGGGCTTGACAGCTGTAAAGCAAGAACATTTTGAATGTGATCCGTTTCCTATTTTGAGAAAGTTATAAAATTTTTAGAGGTAGGCCAGTTATTTTTAAGTCTCTCTGGACATGCTTTTAACGCAGGGTTTGTTCTGGATGCTGTCAAGGTCGGACGTTTTCCTTGTGAAAAGTTTCCCTCCTTTGGGGAAATGTCTGGAAGATCTAATTAGCTGTGAGCTTTGGTCCTCTTTCATTTCCTCACAGCCTGCTAAACCTATCACTAGGCCTTTCAGCTTCAAGATGGATTGTGTTAGTTCTCCTCTGCCTTCCCCTACCTTCATCCATTTTACGTACAGACTTTCTCCAGCCTCTTTGAGGACGAGATTTTCCAGCAGAGCTGTGCAGAGAGACAGCGTACCCCTACCAAAATTTAGGGAGGCTGCTGTTGGGAAAAGGTAGTATTGGAATTGAGACGCTGAATATATCAACAACATGGTTATTTTCCTTGTCTCTTTGCTGCTGCTTTTAATTTCTTTTGAAGTTGTACACATTTTACCTTCATTTAGCAAGGTTGCAAATACAAAATAAAATAGAAAAATGTTACCTACAGTGAGATCCTGATTAATGGGCGTTCCCTGCTGCATCTCAGTTCTGCTGATGAAGAACCAGTTCAGGGACATGATGAGCTTTTCCTGCTGCTTTTGGAAGCAGTAGGGATTGCTGTGTGCTCCATATCAATCAGGACTGGGTTCCAAGTTTTATTTTGCCAGAGCTTTGTCCTCCTCTTCATTACTAATGTCAATAGCTGACATTAGTAATGAAGAGGAGGACATGAATTATGTAGACAAATAAACCAGCAATTACTGCTGCACATTTATCTTCACCTCTGTAATTGATAAACTTTAAATGCTCCATATGGAAGTCCTGTGTATAAATTAGGGTTTAAATTAGTCTTAAATCTCTGTGGATGTGAGGTGTAGTAGCTTTCATATCTCCCATCTCAGACTACAGCAGCAGCTTCCTTTATATCATGCCACCGATGCTCTGTGGGTTTTGGGGTATGAAGACAACAGACTCTGTTAGGATGTGCCATGCATCCAGTTTAAAGAGGTAGGTGGTGTTTTCCTGCCTAATTCTGGCAGAATTGAAGACAGTGCAATTTCAGAAGTTATTCTCTGAATACTCTTTTCCACGTATTTCATTGCTGTTGTCTAGAAGGGATTTAATAATTTAATCTTTGTCCCAGCACTATTAAAAGATTCACTAATTGAAAAATTCACATGCATTTTTCTGTTGCCCTTTATTGAGAAACTATGTGTGTTTAGCATTAGTTCTGATTTCAGCAATGCCCAGCCCTATCAGGATACTGCTCTCCCTGTCTCCTACAAAGCTGCAGCACCTATCCTTTTATTAATACTGTTGGCCATATCTTAAAAGCAGATGGTTAAATGGAAAAGTGAAGTTAGAGCTAAGATTCAATTTGGTTGTGTTTCTGCCTGCCTGCCTATAGCATGTGAATTTTTTCACCACATCCAATCAGCTCCAGAAGTGAAAGCAATATTGCAGAAAACATTGGAAGCATCTGTGGCAATGCTGAAGGAAGGCAAAAGAGCAGAAAGCCTGCATTTGACTGAAGTCAGCAGCTGGTGGGGATGTGCCTGTGATACCATGCTGGAGGAGAGGCAGGACAAAGCAAGGAGAGATGCTTTGGTGGTCCATGCCTTGCTGTCCTGCTGACAGTCCCCAATTCATTCAGATGAGAGAGTAAATGTGTGATCATGGTGGGTTGACCCTGGCTGGATGCCAGGTGCCCACTGCTCTCCCCAGCTGAATGGGGGGAGAAAATATAATGAAAGGTTCATGTGTTGGGTCGAGGACAGGGAGAGATCACTCAGCAGTTACTGTCACAGGCAAAACAGACTTGACCTAGGGAAATTAGTTTGATTTATTACCAATCAAATCAGAATAGATAATGAGAAAATAAAACCAAGTTGTGAAAACATCTTCCTTCCACCTCTCCCCTCTGCCTGGGCTCAACTTTTACTCTCAGTTTTAATGCTTCCTCCTCCCAGCAACGCAGCGGGACGGGGGATGGGGCTGCAGACAGTTCATCACACGTTGGCCCTGCTGCTCCTTCCTCCTCGGGGGCAGGGCTCCTCACACTCTATCCCTGCTCCAGCACAGAGTCCCTTGCAGGGGAGGCAGTCCTCCACGAACTGCTCCAATGTGAGTCCTTCTCATGGGCTGCAGTTCTTCACTAACTGCTCCAGCGTGGGTCCCCCACAGGGTCACAGGTGCTTCCAGCAAACTTGCTGCGGTGTGGGCTCCTCTCTTCATGGGTCCACAGGTCCTGCCAGGAGCCTGCTCCAGTGCAGGCTGCCCACAGGGTCACAGCCTCCTTCAGGCGTCCCCTGCTCTGGCTTGGGGTTTCTCCACAGGCTGCAGGTGGATCTCTGCTCCACCATGGACCTCCAGGGGCACAGCTGCCTCACCATGATCTGCACCACAGGCAGCAGGAGAATCTCTGCTCTGGCACCTGGAGCATCTTCTCCTCCTCCTGCTTCACCAATCTTGGTGTCTGCAGGGCTGTTGCTCTCACATATTCTCACTCCTCTCTTTGGCTGCGATTGTGCAGCTGTTTTCTCCCCCTCCCTTCTTTAATATGTTATCCCTGAGGTGCTCCCACCATCCCTGATGGGCCCAGCCTTGGCCAGTGGTGGATCTGTCTGGAGCCAGCTGGCACTGGCTCTGTTGGACATGGGAGAAGCTTCTGGCAGCTTCTCACAGAAGCCATCCCTGTAGCCTCCCCACTACCAAAACCTTGCCAAACAAACCCAATGCAGTGTTACACAGAGTACATGTGAGATACACAGAGCTGTTAGATGGGAAGGAGCAGGGGAGTATAACAGCTCTTGGGTGGCCAGTGAAGTTTGGACCTGATGCACGTGGCCAGAGCAAGGGGGTAGAGCTGGTTGAGGGATTTTTCTTCACAGATTTTTTTTTTTTTTAAAGACAGAACAATCCAATTCATGTAGATTAAAACATTCCGTGGGAACATCTTGATTTCAGCTGAGTTTTTCTTAGAAAATATCCAGGTGGCCCACCTGCTTCATTTCCTGCCATCTCGTCACTCAAGGGCTTCTGGGGTGTGTTTGCCGAGCCTGAGCCCAGACACAATGAAATGTGAGACCTGCTAGTGCTAAACAATGCAATTTCTAGTTGTGTGTAGTCTTTATAGTCCTTGCCCTACTTGGATATCTCCTCCACTGGGGGTTTTTTAACCTTTAAAATGTTTGACCTAAATGAAGGGCAGGCCTAATAATGTTTTATGGAATGCTACATCTCGGGTTTCTTCGTTGAGGAAACATGAGTCCAGGGGCTTGCACTGCAGTGGATTTTGTAAGGGAGACGTGATCTACCCTTGATAAAATCCAGGATGAAACAGCTTTCTAATAATGTTGATGACTGGAGAAACGGCACAGAAAAGAAACACAAGTTGCAGGGGAAATCCATCAAAATAGTGTGGGGGTGGGACAGTTTGCAAGTATGAAAAAGAGCAGACCAAAACCAGCAGAAATCACTGGCAAGCCCATTTGTGGACATGAAATCTGTCTGAGTTTCTGGGGCTTGTTATGATTTTAGGAACTGGCCCTAAGCATGGATAAACCAGGCCCACCCTTGCTGCTAGCAGGAACCTCTCTCTAGTGATGTTGTCTGTTTGGAAATGGATATGTGCTTTGGCTGTTTTGTCCAGATGTGGGCTGTTACTGCTTAAACCAAGGCTTGTATGAAGTCCAAGGCAAACTTCAGAGTTTTTTTCTGAATCAAAGCATTGGGTAAGTTTGTGGCAGGCCTTGAAACCTGGTATTTTGGGGTGTTTTTCTCTTTGTTTTGCATCAAGCACATCAGAGGACAGGATGGCACAAAAAGCTGAATAATCTCATCGTGTAATAATCACCACTTCTCTTTTCCCCTTCACACTGTGACTTTTACATCCATAAGCACAGAGGGTGTGTTTCACCTGCCTGGCTCTGGTTGTGTTCAGCGTGTATGGCTCTACCTCAGCCCCTCCATCACCTGTAGGGTCCAGTGCTGTGACAAAGGGGACACTTAGAGATCTTGCAGGATAGCAAGGTATCAACATCGAGGTCCCAGCAGCAGCAGTGAGAGAGCAAAGCTTCCTGATGCAGCTGTGAGCCCCTGAAAGTTGCTCCATGGGCTTAATTAATCCTGCCACCACAGAGTCAGAGATACTTGAGGGAGGTGGTAAAAGCCAAGCCTGCCTTCATCCCATCGTGCTTGTCACAGCCGGTGGTATAAAACGGGGCTGAGGCTCAGGGGGATGCTCTGACATTTCTGCCCCCTGGGAGCTGGAAGGGGAATGGGATCCCAGCCCTCCATAGAGCAGCTAGTGTTCTACTAGAACTACTACAGTTCTCCCACAGCTCCTTGCATTTGGGCAGGATGTCTCTGGCAGCTGCGTTTTAGAAGCAAACATCTTTTTTCTTTCCTTTGCTAATGCTTGTTTCTCTGTACCACCCCAGATGTCTAACTCAGGGCAACGTGGGCTCTGCAGCTGCCAGTTCATTTCTTCTATGTCTGCTGAGGATCTGGAGTGGGGTTGTGACACTCTTTTGTCATAGCCTGTAGTTGTCATACCGTTTCCAGGAAGAATCCTAATTCTTGCAGGGGCCATAGGAAGTCAGAGTTTCACTGGTGGAGTGGGACTGCTGCTCTCTTGCTCCACGTGTGCTGGTTGCTGCAGGTGTTTATAAATAAAGTTGCTCTGGGTGGTAACTCTTGGCTCAGGGGGATTCTAAAAGTCAAAAGGTTGGTAGTCACTCTCCTCTGACTGCCCAAATATCTGAAATACTTTATGTGTTTCCAGCAGAAGATGTATTGATCATATCCATCTATCCATCTGCCTGATCATTTTCCCTTTTGCCACTGAATTGTACGATCGTGGCCTGAATGGGAACTTCACAGTGGGAAGGGAATAGGGAAGACTGGGGAGGGATTTTGCATTGGAGGAGGTGCTCTGAGTTTCCTTTTAGAACTTTCAGATGCAAGAGGACCCACATCACCCTGCTTTTGCAGCTATTGGGTCTGACCCACAGGTCACAGGATCTGGCTGGTGTGGTCATTTGGGGTCAAATGAAGGAGATAGAGTAAGAGAAAGATGCGTTTATTCCTGCTACCTTGTTCTCATGCCAGCCCTATCCTGGTCTTCTGTCTGCCCATGTCTTTCCTGCTTTCAAAGAAAAATCTACAAACCAAACCAAACCAGAGACCCAGTACATTCATCGTTCCCTTGACTGTGTGATGGAACAGAGAGATAGGGACGAAAAGTGTGTCTTGAAAATAAGGAAATGTTTGCCTTGGGGTGGAGGTAGGCATTAGTCATACCCCTGCTTGTGCTCTGCTAAATAAAGGTCATGAAAAGGTTTGTAGTCTTCTGGTTTTTCCTCTTCGCAAGCAAAATTCCAGCCAGTACTGCTGCAACCTGAGGTGCATCTGTAGTGTGTCTTTATGGAAACATCCCATCCCCTCTGCACGGTGCCAAGCTTGCACTTGGGGGTTTAGACCTCCCAACAAACTGAGGGATTTCCTCAAATCCCTTTAAATCAGAGCTCTATTAAGAAGCAGAAGGGGAATAAACCACTGAGAGGCTTTCCTCCTTTTTTCCAAAATCTGTGTGTGCCATAAATTGAATAGGCTCCCCCCTGAGACAGGGGGAAACCAAACTCCTAAAGCACATAGTAAAGGGTTAGTAATTGTTTCAAACAGCCAACTAAAAATGGTTTTTATTACAAGACTTGAGTTCTCTTTCATATGTGAAGCTGCTTGTTCATTTTGGCAGTGAAGGCTGCTTTTACGCCTCCCTGGGGACAGTGGTAAAACTTTCAGCAGCTCAGGCACAGAAACCAGCCCTTTGTGGAACTGGAGGCGAGAAACCAAAAGTTATTCAGTAGATTTCCCAGTCCCCTGCAGCTTGCTTTCAGATTTTACTGATTAATCTGCACCTTCTGAAAAAGCTTTTGTTAGAAAGAAGAAGGAGAGAGGTGCCAGCAGTGTTGTGTATGGATGGGACTAGCCTTGGTGGGGGCATTTGATGTCCGTGGGTAGGTAGGCTACTCAGTGAGTTTTTAGACATTCAGCTGTTAGTTAGTGGGGTTCAAAAGCAAAGAATCAGCACTTTTCACGCAGTTGCCCTGAAAGATGGACAAGAGTTGGATTTATTCCTGTCCCCACCGTGGGCAGGAGAGCAGAAGTCTCTGCTAGTCCTGTCCCAAAGGTGCTACAGAAATGCCGGTACGGGCTGGGGGGAGCAGCACTCAGTGAGGCAGAAGAACATGATGGGTTTCTGTGGCAGTGCTGCACTCTGGTGGGCTCCGAGTGGGAGCCAGGTGGGGGCACATGTTCCCTAGAGCTCTGGGAGCCATGGGGGAAGGAAGCAGATGAGCTGGGAAGTGTGGAAATTGCCAGGTGAGATTGATTTCTCTGATACAGAAAGGATCTCCTCTCTCTGAAGACAAGTTCATTTGCTTTTGTCTGCTTGATCTTCTCTTATTCTGTTTCTCTATTTATCCCATCTATTTTTGTTATTTCTTCTTTTCCCTGCATCTCTCCCTCTGTGTCTTTCTTCAGAGTATCCATTTTGTACCATCCCTCCTCCTGGTGTTTTCCTTAGGTGGCTCTGATTATTCAGCAGCTTTGCTGAATGCAGTTCCCTCTCCAGAGAGGTGGAAGTGCTGCACCAGAGCAACACCCACTGCTGCAGACACAGGTTGAGGAGAGGAGGGGCTCCTTTGCCTGCTGGTGCTGAGCAGCAGGATGGCAGAAAGGCATGTGGGCAGTGCACTCTGCATAGTCCTTTTTGAGCCAGCCTAGGCAAAAAAGCCAAAAAGCAGTTTTCCTTTTTTTTTTTTTTTATCTTCAAGGAGTTTTTCCCTGAATTATTTCGCATCAACCTGTATGAAAAGTACATGAAAGATCTTAAAACGTAGCTCAGCTGGGAGTTTTTAGGTGCAATATAACTGTGAACAAGGATCTCCTGCATGAAGAACTGCAGGGCAACCCTGGTGTAATGGTGTTGAATTTCAAGATTTCACAGCAGTATAAAGGTGCTCACAAGAGAATAGTGCCCTGTGAAATGGCAGCCTCTGCTTGTGTGTCTCGGGCAAGAGGCCGGGTGCTCCCAGAGCCCACTGGTGTTCTCCCACCCTGTGTCACAGCTTCTGCACAGCCCGGGGGAGTCACTTGCTGCGTAGGCCATGGAAGGCTCACTTGCCAGAGTAACACACAGCAAGGGGTGTTCGTATTCCTGAAACTTTGGCATTAAGGACAGGACATCAGGAGGCATGTTTTTGAGGTTCAGGCAGTTTTTGTGGCAAAACTCAGGAAATGTGAGGTGGCAGCAGTGATTTGTTTTCTTTGGTAAGAGTGCTGGAAATGGGCATCTCTCTCAGTGTGCTGTAGGAGCAGGGAGCCTGGTCCTGCAGGTGGTTCACTGCATCCTCCCTTGGCAACCGTCAGCTTTGCAGTGATTAGTCTTAGGTGTTTGTCCTTCAGTGACAGTCCTAACATCTCCAGATGCCGGAATTTAATTTTGTCTGTCCATCCCCCTGGTGTTAGTAAAAGTCCTGAAGTTTCCTTTTGCCAACACAACAGCACCAGTGAATCTCTTCGGGATTCCTGTGTACTGAACTTGGGCGCCTTTCCTGGTCGCTCCTGACACCTTTCCCACTTTTCTCTGCAGATCACAGGCGTTATCCTCCTCGCAGTCGGCGTCTGGGGCAAGCTCACCCTCGGCACATACATCTCTCTCATTGCTGAGAACTCCACCAATGCCCCCTACGTGCTCATCGGGACGGGTACCACGATCATCGTCTTCGGGCTTTTCGGCTGCTTTGCCACTTGTCGTGGCAGCCCATGGATGCTGAAACTGGTGAGCATGCCAAAGTGCCTTGAAGAGGGGGAGAGGTTTTGTTGGTGAATTAGGATTCCCCACACCTCCTGCCTGGGTTTACCAGATGTTGATGTAGTTTTATTTAGGCGCATAAGCTACATTTTATTGATCTTAATGTTTAACATATGTGCCTTTTGGACGAAGAGGGGAAAGAGTCTTTGCCAAAACCAGTTGTTAATTGAACATTACTGAAATCTGCTACCACATGGCTTATAGGCCCAAGTGTTGTTTGGAGCAGGGTGGAATGCTGCTGCTGAATTGCCCTGTGAGTCATTCAGCAATCATTGTGTTTTTCTGTGAGCCAGATAGATAAGCGTATTTACGATCTTTAAAATGTCCAAAGCATCGTAAATGGGAAATTCTTTTGAACCATATTTTGAGGGGTCAGTTTAGTACTTGATGTGAAATTATGGAAAAATTAGTTATAGGGGAAAAGCATGCCAGCCTTTCTTTTTCTCCTAACTCTCACAAGGATAGAACAAGTCAGCCCCAGAAAACAAAGTGATGTTTAGTATGTCTGGCCTCATCTCAAAAGCAGCAGGGGATAAAGGTGCACTGAGGAGAGGTGAAGCAGTTGTTCCCCAGTCCACTTTAGCCTCTCTCTATACAAGTTTCTCTGTTCTGAATTTTTCAGCCTACCTTAAAGTGCCAAATAACTACAGTGTAAACAAACCTATATGATAAGCTGTGTTTCTCGGAATATTCAGGAGCAAAATCCTACATGTGTAATGGTTTGAAAGACTGAACAGAACACTTGCAGAGTACTGAACTAGTGAAAAGGACCCTGATAGTACAATGCATCTCTTGCTACAATGTTTTGGGGCTGATTTTCTAAGGAGATGGCCTGATTCTTCTCCAGTTTAAACTGTATTTAATAATTAAAAAAACAAAACAAAACAAAAAAACACACACAAAACCAAAACCAAACCTTTAAGAGAGGTAATTTCCTCAAATGATGGCAGGGGAGGAGTAGGGGAGAGGTAGCAGCTGCAGATCTGTCAGCAGATCTGGTGGCCAGCTGGCAAGTAGGTGATGCTGCTGTAGGTGCGCCACTGCTGTCTCTTGCTGGTGATCTGTTGTCAAGGCATGTGTATAGGCTTGTTGGAGTTACTGCAGTACAGATGGGAAGGAGATAGAGGTGAATGGTGTTACAAATCCATGGGAAATCAGGCTCTGTAAGTCATGTAACTTTCTTAAGGGTAACTGCTGTCCCAAGCACATGGGTTTATTTTCATTGTACGCATAAGAAATATTTCTAAACTTTTTTTTCTCTCCTGGACAGTGATTTGACAGCTGCATTAATTGGAGACTTTGTTGTTTTTTTTTCTAGTTCTGCCTTCACTGCTATCCTCCCTTCCCCAGTAGCCTTTCAGTAAAACAGAATTTACCTCCCTCCACTAAATCCTGCTAGGACTGAATTTAATTTAAAATGTTTCCTTTTTTAATTAACTGTTATTAGCATGTGGAGTAATGTAATTTTCCGTCCAGAGGATTAAGGCCCAACTTCAAATTTTACCATCCCACTTTGCATTTTTTCTTTACCTTCTTTATTTCTGCTTAAATATAGTTTTATTAGTTGTTGAGTGTCTACACTGAAAGCACTGTTTTCAAAGTTTATTTAGCTCCAGATCCAAATGCTGCTCCTAAAGCCAAACATGGACCTTGGCTCAGCAAAGTATTTGAAATATACGTCTCATTCCTCTGTGATTCTCATTACTGTGAGAATATTTCCAGTGAAGTCAATGTTTCAGTTCATTCATTGGAGAAACTTCAGGAATCAGGCAGCAAACCCCAGTCTAGCAGGGAGATAGATTACCATGAACTGAAACACCTGGGAAAGCCTATTTACCTTAGCAGAGCACCAGGCAAGCATGAGGGGTCTGTTTGAATTCCTTTTTGCAAGATCAAAACCTGAATGATTTGGATACATCTTTGGCATGTGAGTGTGTTTTAATTTATATGAGAATGCGAAGAAATGTGGGAACAGAAATGTCAGAAAAGACAGTAATTAAACAATAAGTATTTTGAGTTGTATATAAACACATACATTACATTCAGGTAATAACCTATGTATCTCCTCCGAAAGACCTTTGCTTTCTTAATAACTTTGGGGGTTCCTATACTGGAAGGTTAAATTTTATGTGATAATATCTGTGCAAAGACAAAAAGCCTGTCATGCTCTGACTTCTCTTGCCTCCTGCCTTTTCAGTATGCCATGTTCTTGTCCCTGGTGTTCCTGGCTGAGCTAGTGGCTGGCATTTCAGGGTTTGTGTTTCGCCATGAGGTAGGTGGAAATGTGCTGAGTTTGCATATGGCTGTGCCTCCCTGGGCAGGAGCTGCTGAGTTCTCTGGACCGTGGAGAATGTGTCGGTCGCTGAGCTTGGCGGCTCCAAACACATCTCCAGGGATGTGGTTGATGTGCAACAATAACATGTACAGCTCTTAAAAACCGATGCGATTCCAAATGAAGGGATTTAGCCAAAGCTCTTGCCCTCAGCTGACTGATGATTTACTCTGGAGCTATCGGGTTTTCTGTGTCCCTCATGTAAGATCTTCTTTACTCTTTTACATATGCTGAGGTCTGCAGGATAGATTAAATTCTTTTCATAAACACAGCTTCTTCAGCCAGGCAAGTGCTGTTCTATGTAAGGCAGAGGGCATTTCTGCATCTGACCAGACTTCACGTTTTGTAAATCTTTTCCTTTTTTGTGAGGGGGCAGACGGGGGGGCAGGGGAGGACAGAGAGGGAGTGGGATGGGATTTTCTTTCTATCCTGAGACTAAGGAGAGCTTAGAAGTAGAGGGAGGTTGGAAACTGGGGCAGGAAGAAGCTTTAAAGAAGCATGATGGTCTAGATTTGTAGTAGCACTTCTGCTTTATCCACATAATCAGGTCTATCTCTGACTTTAAGTTCATGGACCTACATGCCACAAGTACTGAACCAGAACAACCCCAGAGGCCCTCCTTGTCTCTTCTCTTTGTATTAACTGGTTTCCTAGTCTCCCCTTTTGACATCAGATTTCTGTTGCTATAGGCTTTTCTGGTGTCTACCCTTGCAAGTGGTGGATTGTTTTTAACTTAGTTCTGAAACACCAGTCCATGTGCTGAGGATTGCCATTGCATCTGGCCCAACCTGCAGCAGCCTCAGTCAGGCTGCTGCTCCCTTTTGGGAGAGTCAGTCTCTTGTGAAGGCCACAGCCGTGTGGGTTGCCCAAATCAACTATTTCCCAGCCCCTTTAGCATGCAGTCAAAGTGCCATTCCTGGTGATGTGCCTGACCTTCTCCAGCTGAGGGACCTCTTGTTCCTCACCCAAATGCCTCTGGTGTTGGGGACAAGGGCTGTCACCCGGTCAAGGGATTCACGTCTTCCTTTGATGCCACTGGCTTCTGTCACCAAGGCATTTCCATGAGCTTTGACTCCCACCAAGCATCCATGAGCAGGTAGAAGCATGCAGTCTGCTTCAGACTTAGTGCTGGAACAAAGTGTTTGGGTGAAAATCATCAAAGGTTAAGTAATTTCATGGGTTTTTTTTTCAAATATACCAGTCTTCTGGGGTAGTTTTGTTTCTGCATCTGATACATCCCACTGGAAAAATGGCATGAATGAGTCCTGACAGTTAAGAGGGAGCTCTGCCAGCTCTGAAAACTTACTTAAAAACAAGTGGGAAGGGCTGTTTGGGGTGTCTTGTTAGGTTTGGAAACGCATTTGCTTCTTGCAAAAACTGCTTCAGATGTAATGCTTTCAGTTGCTCATGTGGGCTGGTTTTTTTTGTTTGCCCTCCTAGATCAAGGATACTTTCCTTAGGACATACACTGAAGCAATCCAGAATTACAACAAGAACGATGAGCGGAGCCATGCAGTGGACAACGTACAGGAAAGTGTAAGTCTGAAACTGGATACTAAAAATTAGTAAATAAAGAGACAAAGCATGCATTCAGATTTTGGTCACAGAACATGAAGTGTGGATGGCTTGATCTGAAAGTGTTTCTGTTGTAGCAAAATGTTCATTTCAGTCATAGCTCTGTTTTTGCAGGAATGCATTTGTAAGCCCTTTCCATGCAGAAAATTTAGCACACACTTCATATCTTTCAGTATCTGTCTTCTAGCTTAGCATCTTAAGCAGAACATCCTTCCCAGCTTGGGGTTTTTCAGCTGATTTCGTAGGTACACTCTATGAACATATGGTCTCTTTCTATTCAAGGCTCAGTGACTTGTCCTAGAAATTATTTTGGTGAGTTAGAGAGACTTAACCTCATCAGTTTGCACTAGCTTGACCCTCTATGTGCTACATGTAACTCTGTGTAATGCTTTGGGCTTTTGAATTTCCAGGATCATATTTAATCAAAGAAATAACTAAAAGAAACCAATAAACAAAACAAAACAAACAAACAAACAAAAAAAACCCCAAAACATACAAACAGCAGACCTTCAACTGAAAAAGATGGCTTTCTGGCTGGACCTTTGTTGAAAGTTATAAATAATAGCTCTGCTAAAAAAGTACCTTTTTTCTTAGTCGTCTGCTCCCATATTCTGTAAATGACACTCCTGACACTTTCACAATTGGTGGGGTAGGGGTTGGTATCTGCTTTTCAAAACAGGATCCACCCTGTCTTTATTTTGATTATGAGCTGATTAAGTGGGCAGTGACGATTCTGTACTAATTTTAATCCTGTTCTGGGGTTTTTGTGTGTTTTAAATCTGCCTCTTATTCCTCTTAGCTGAGCTGCTGTGGCATTCAGAGCTACACCAACTGGAGCACCAGCCCTTACTTCTTCAAGCACGGCATCCCTACAAGCTGTTGCATGAACTCCAGTGACTGTAACACTCAGGATCTGCGCAACATGACCGTGGCTGCCACTAAAGTAAACCAGAAGGTACCAGTAACGCTGTGCCAGAGGCAGTTGTTGTGACACCATCCAGTGCAGAGTATGGCTGTTTACAAATGCGTTTCACTTCAAATGGTTGGTTGGAATGTGCATATAGGGCTGGAGTGATGGTAACGACGGGCTTTGTCCCTTGATTGCTTTCATATTCTTTAATCTGGCCTTTCTCAAGTGCCCAGGTGAAGCATTTCTGTTGAGGAGGGGATTTGTTCTCTTTCCACAAGCAGAGGTTCAGGTAAAGGCACTGCACAGAAGCAGTGCTGGCTGAGCACGGGACCACAAGTGGCACATGTGCTCGATTGTCCTTGATGGTTGGGACAGTCAGCACCTCTCTGCTTCTCTGCTGCTGAATGCTGGGGGTTTTGTGGAGGATAAAAACATAGGTGGAGGGAAGGACAGGCTTTACTTTTGCTTATGTTCAAAGAGTAATTTTGGTGTTGGAGCCTAGCTGTCATCCCAAACAGAGAAAACAGGCTTAGTGATTGACAACAAGTGTTGTGGTTAGTGGGTACATTGACTTAAAATCTTTGAACATGTGCTGCTGAAAGCACAGCACAGCCCAAAGTGACCCTTTCCCTGGGGTTACCTGAAGGAGCAGGTCAGGAAGACAGAATGGGATTGGGAAAGCAGGTTGGGAAAACAGGAAGAAAAAGAATAATAGGTGAATAAAAATACAGAAAACAGTAAGAAAGTGATGAATAAAAAGAAAAAAATGCAGCATCTATAGAGACGCTGCACTACAGAAATACAACTCGAGTTGTTGCTTCAAGTGCTAGTGTGTCATCAGCTCTTTCTTTCTCACTTGAGATTCGCAAGAGAGGGAAGAGTTTGTTGGTAAAAGGAATGATAATGTGGCCAAATCACCACAATAAGTTGCAGCATAGCTTAGTCAGATTTAAGGAATATTTTCTTTTCTGTTTTTCTTTTCAGAGTTGAATTTAGAAACAATAAATAGAAGTCCTGAGCAGATAACAGGGGAAATGTGGAAATGCCTCTCTCTTTTCTCCTTCTGTATTTTTCACCTCAGTCCCCTGTGACTGAGAAGGTTGGAGTGGTGGCTGAGCACAGCCTGAAACATCTTTGAAAACCAGTCAAGTAGACAACATTTTCTGGCATGTATTGAAAAAGGGATACTAGAGGATTACTTTCCACTAAGCCTTTCTTTTTTGCAACAGTTTAATGAGAGCCACTTGTCGTAGATATGTGGAGTGTTAGTGGTGTTCATTGGTTAAGATATTCACAATCACCACCAGCAAGAGCAATCTTGATGGGTTGCATGAGTATAGAGGGTGAGTCACTCTGTTCAGTTGCACTTTGTGAACTCTTAGTAACTTTATGTTTCTGTAGAAGTGCAAGTAAGGTGAGAGGAAGCACAGGGTGGATCTGGGACATGTACAGTACAGCATCCACTGCAGGCAGAGTGCCTCCTGGGCAGCCCACCCTAAGCCCCTGTTTCTGATCATCTTCCCAGCAGGTCCCACCTTTTCGGTTTGGGGCAGCCATAGGCTCTGAACCTTTCCTGTGTGCATCACTGAGCAGGTAATATTTGCATTCCCAGCACTGATCTACTGTTTCCCCAAAGTGCCAGGCTTGCTCTGCATGCACAGGTAAATCCTTTTCCACTTGGGAGTTCCTCATGGTACAGGACTCCTGCTAAATTGTAGAAAGTCACTGAGGGATAAATGTGTCCTAGTTCAGGGCAAATAACTCATTCTAGCAATGTTTGCTCCATGTTCTCCTGTCAAATGCACAAGTCACCTGACAGAAAGGGACTGCTAATTCCTCAGGAAGTAGTTGAATTAATGACTTAATTTAATTACCTAGGGGAAGTTTAAATGTTTGGAAGTTTGTTTGGGTTTATCTCATTCTCTGAGATAGCCATTTGTAATCAAAGGTTGAAGATTTCTGTTTAGCAGTTGTGAGGTCTTGGAGTTGTCCCAAACATTTGAGCAAGGTGGGATGTTTCCGAAAGGGGCATGAGAATAAAAAGCAAGCAGGAGGAAATGCTGTGTGTCCCTATCCTTCCACTTCAGCTAGGAAGCAAGTGTCACTGCCTCTGACCTAAGCCCCTTGCTCATCTTGGAGGTGGGCCCTTTGCTCTGTTTGTGTTGGAGAAAAAGGAAAATATATGTTGCCTGTGTTGTAGAAGACCCTTCTCACCATGCCTGTGGACAAGTATATTTGGAATACATCTTTTGGTGGATCTTGCAAAACTGTCAGTAAGACAAGTTCTCTATGAGCTAATCAAATTGCTTGCAGTTTCTGAGGACTAATGATGAATTAACCAAAGGGGATTAAACTAATTATATAATTGCAGGACCAAAGGACAACATTCCTGGATTGTCTTTGCCAATTCTGACCCTGACTTGCTTAGTGACCTTGGGTAAATTATTTAGGCTCTCCATTTCTTCATCTCAGAGGGCACTAATACCTAACTTTTGAGAGCTGTCATTAGGATTAGCTAATTACTGTTCATATAGCGATTTTAATAATCATAGTTCTTTACCAGCAAATCTCAAGAACTACTCCTTCTCTGTAAAACCTTAAGAAAGGAAAAGCTGCATGGAGTCAAGAAAGATCAGATACTTGCTAAATTGTCGCTTCTGTCCTCTGGATCATCCCCCAGCTGTGTGCACACAGCGCTTCCCATATTTCTGTGCTGTATATTCATCTCGTGGGTGCTGCTGGAACTCTCACTCAGCACAGTCAGGGCTGAGCAATTAAGCTGTATGTAAACAATGTACTTCAGTAAACAGATTATTGTGATGTGGGATCACCACTGCAGTTAGATGTCGCATCTCTTGAAGGCACTTCGACAGAACAGATTTCAGAAGAGGTGGGAGAGCATTAAGCCATGTCAGACAGAATGAAAATACTGCTTGAGAAATCTAATCTCGTTGCATAACATGTAAGGCACACACAACTATAGTTGCTTGATGGCTTAATAAGCAAGCTTGAATCGGACTTAGCATACACTGTGGTAAAACATAGTTAAGGATTGATATGTACACTTAAACACTGCAGAAATGAATCACAGATGTGCTGGTCCTCAGCTGCTATTAGGTTCACCACTTCATTGCTCTCAGGATTAAATATCTCCTCATGTTATAAAAGAAGTTAAAGAAATGACACAATTTATTTCACGAATGGCCTGTCTCAAATAAAGGGCATTGTTTTTCCTTCTCGCTGTTATTTTTTACAAGCACTTATTGCTCTGAGGTCACTTAAAGAGTTCCTACAGTGTTTGCAGAAATGAGGGGGGTGTGGATGGATGTGAAATGTGGAGACACTTCTCTCTTATGGGACAGAAGTCCAAACTGGGAAAGGGAGCTCACTTTTATTTCTGAGTTTTCCAACTTCTGATAAAGTGGATAAAGTTATAATATATAAAACACTTCAGGACTGGCCTGAAGGCAGATGTTGGTCATTGGAGGAAGTGTGGCAAAAGGGGCCGAGTGGTCATTTCAGATTGTGTAGACAGATGAGTTAGTAATGAAATAAAAAATAGATGTCATCTTTCTTTTTTTCTTCAAGGTATTGTGTTACTTGTTCAGGTTCATTTAGGCACCACAAACTAGGACAGCTAATTTCAGATTTTTTTTTTTTTGACGGGTAAATTAGGTGAGAGAAGGTACTTGGCAAAAATTATTGTACTAAGGAGGAACATCTCAAAAAAATCTACCCAAAAGAAGGGCAGATGTATATGAATCTTCTGGCCCCAGTCTGGGCTGTGAATTGAAGCATGAGGAAGCAAGTCAGCTGGTGGAGTCAGGATCTGAGCTAGAGAGAGAAAATTGGGTTTGGGGAGCAAGACAGGGAATTTTATGTCTAAAGGCAAAAGAACCAAGAAAATTCAGACAAAATCCTTGATAACTTTGGTATATGGTTTAAAGTTACATACTTGTCAGTGCTTTGCCTGGTGTCCCTTGACAGATAAAGGCAAGCAGAATGCCTCAGGGAGCAGTTATATTAAAAATCCAGAATATTAGAAAATCAGCATAATTTATTAATTTTTGACATTTGTATTGTATTATAACATTGGTATATTGTTACTGGTTTGGTTTCAGGTCAAAGCTATATTGTTTTTTAGAAGAATGCGAATCAACTTCCTTTAATAAGAGCCGTAAAAATTAGTGTTAACCTCACATTTAGCTTCTAAAGGTAGTGAAACGCATTTGTTTTTGAAAGAAACTGTTTTTACCACCACTTCCCATCATTCACTCAGAATTGCCATTAAATAAAAAGGTGAGAGCATTGGAAATCACAGTGGAAACACTGTCTAGCCCTAGTCCATTTTAAATGAGAAATCTGTATGTAGGCATTCGTGGCAGGGAAGGTCGATAGAAGGAATGATGATGTTTGTTTTCCAGGGCTGTTATGACTTGGTGACCAGTTTTATGGAGACAAATATGGGAATCATAGCTGGAGTGGCTTTTGGGATTGCGTTCTCACAGGTAAGTGCATAAACACTCCCCTTCACCCCTTTTCTTCCCCTCTATCTCTTTCTTTACCTGGACTTCCAGGAAGGAAGGATTATGGAAAGGGACTGAACTCAGCATGCTCATTAGTCCTGAGGTCATCAGTTCATTGATTTTCTTTTTTTCAACTTAAATGAAGTTTCTCCTTGGGAATATCAGTTACAGTTGAGCTAATGACTAGCTCAAGGAAAACAGCTTGTCCCTCCACTGGGTCAAATAGAGGTTAACCCAATAAAACATTGGCTTAAATGGAGCATAAACAGCTAAGGAGACAAATAGCTTATACATTGTTTGGATAGGCTTTTAAGTACTCTTATTTGTTCTTAAAGGAGTCTAGAACTCAAACAAGAATGTACCTTCAGGCCTCCCCGTACTGGACCTGGAGCCCGGAGTGGCCACTTCATTTTGGTGACCAATTTTATTTATTTCCCCTTTAACAAAGAACACTGAGCTGAGATCTACCAAAATCAGACTATTAAACCAACTCCTTGCCTGCATCAAAAGGCGTGTGTCATGAGAGGGATAAGAGGAGGGCTAAGACAGAGTTTGGTGCTCTCTGATATTCAAACTGCCCTTGTGTAGACAGAAGTTGGGGAAACTATAGGTCTGGTCAGCATCTTCTGATCAATAAGGGGCAGGAAAACACATGCACCTTTCAACAAAATGCCCTTTTATACCAATCAGTTCATTTTTGATGGCAAGTACTCTACTGGAAATGTGCAAAAATTAAAGAAAGTGAAATATAGACAATGAAAAGCTGTTTTCAGAGTGGTTCAGCAAAACTCACAGTGATGTGTATGATACCTGAACTGCTTCTTCCTGAGAGGTAATCTGCCTTTTCTCAATAGGCACTAGATAGTAAACTGCATGTGTCATTCAAAAAAACTATCATACAACTTCCATTTACTCCAGTCACACAATGTTAAAATTCTGGGTCCTGAGGCAACCCTGAAAATCGTAATGTACCTGTTGGATGACTCATGTTTATCTGGTGGCTGGGGAAAGCAAGGTGCTAGGAAAAATTATTTGAGGTGTTCTTAACACTGATGAACTCAGATTGCACACTGTAGGTTTACACTGTGCTGCATTGGAAACAAGTGATTTACCAGTGCTGTCGCCAGTGGTGGGCAAGTGACTTAATGGGAGGGCTCTTGCCCCAGCTACTCTACATGGTTAGCACTTGGCTAACAAGCTGTTTTAGTTAAATCTCTGAAGTTTGGCTCAGCAGTTACAATGGCCTCCAGGTTCTTCAGCAAAGCTGTCCCCAAGCCATGTGGAAAATGGGCACCATATCCTTTCAGTCTGCATATGCACAACCTGAGGGAGCCCGAAAACTATTTGTGCTCAGACCAACTAACTGCCCTGCCTTGGGCATATCTGGAAACCCGATGCCTTGTAGCCAAGGTGTTAGATGTGAGAAGCCCAGGACTTGGCCTGTCAGCCAGTTTCATATGGGTGTGTGTTGGTTTACCACAACACCAGCTGCCCAGGGCATGTGCCTGCGTGTCAGGTTTTCAGGATCTGGAGTGGTGAAACTTTCTGTCTGGAACTGTTTGTTCATGAAGCAGGGGGACTTCTTTTTTTTTTTTTTTTTTTTTTTCCCAAATAGGCTATTCTAATTCTTCTTGAATGGTCATACTCTTGATACTCTTCTCCAGCCTCGACTGTGGCTTTATTATTGCTATAGGACCCTGAGCTCATATTCCAGTTCGATTTCTAGACAACCAGAAGGCTATAAAGCATATTTTTAAATGCCTCATGTAAAGCTATCCAAAAGAAAAATGGGATGAGTAGAATTTTACAATTCCTATGCTGCTGGGGCAAACGTCTCAGTTAGGAGGGAGATGTAATTGGTGTATCACGGGAGGTTGCAGGCAGCACAGGGTGCAAGGCACTTTGCTGCTGTGGCTCCAGGTGAAAGCTAAGGTGTGTTTTGAAATGGTGTTGGCTTCTCAGGCTGCTGATGGCACTGTACATCCTGCTGCCACGTGGGGACATCGCTCCCCCGCGTAGGTGAAGTGCTCTGGCTCTGTGATTACCTGTCCAGCTCCTGGGGGTTTTGGCAAATGCGTACAAATGAGAAGAGAGGGGATGCAGGGGAGAGAAATGCAGCTCTCTTGGGCTGTGAAGAATAGAAGGCGGCTGGTTATAATTTACTGCCTAATCTGTTTTGCTGGACCCAATTAGGGGCAGTGTTTGCAAACTGATTCCGGGTTAACCATGGCTGGCAGTAATGCCAGGCAGCACTCCAGCTGCACGCGAGGTTTTGCTGTTCCTACTGAGGATAGGTTTACTCTAAATAAAAGACAAATTAAATCATGTTGCTCTTCTACAGTAAAGCACACTCAAGGGTTTTTCCTTCCAGTGATTTGTTAGATGTTGACTAGCATGGGGAATGTGCTGATGCCCAGAAATAGGGAAAGTTTGATGGCATTTCACATCTTACAGGGCTGGCACAGACCTCCCCATCAGAGTCAGAGTTTTTAAAGACATACTGTGTTGCTGACCTTGTCTGCCCTGCTCCTCGGGTTTGAAATAATAACAATAAAATAAAATTTGATTGTTTTTGGACTTGGATGCCAATGCTGACTTCCAGCTGGAATAATTTCAGTTTAGCAGGTGCTCTTCAGAGCAGAAAAATGATTGCTGTGTTGTGCCCGGCAGAGAATAAAATTATGCAAACTGCATAGAAGATGAAGAGTTTTGCCTGGATAAAACTACAGTGTGGGCATTGGCTTAAGGAATGCAAGAGACACAGTCTTTAGGGGTTTATAGATTGTGGTTGCAGGAAAGACTACTTTAGCAGGGAAGTTTCAGCGCAGTGTTAAGGCCAGATTATTCCCTTGTTTGCTGAAGGACTGGAAATCAGATGCTCTCCACATGCTCCCAGTGAGTTGTTGAACATATATGGTTCCCATCATTTAAGGATACATTCCCATGCAACCATGGTCCCTCTCAGCAGTGCTACATCCACCTGCCCTCTTTACTGTCAACATTAACGTGAGTAACTGTCTGACTGTGGATGCAATTCTGGTGCAGACATCACTTACTCTGTCTGCAGCAACTCCTCCCTGAGTATGGGGAGGCTGAGACTTGCACCTATTTGCACAGGGTTTAGGGAGTGCGATCCATATCAGGATCCAATATGTGACTTGAAATCCATTATAAGACCGGGTTGCTTCTAAAGACTAATCACTGTGGGTTCAGTATGAAGATAGGACCTGTGCCAGAGGCATATCAGGGCACAGGAGGCTGACTCAAATCAGTGACACGTGACATAGAAAATTCTCTGTCTTCTAAAATAGAGCCAGACAACCTGGATGCTTGGAGATTTGCATTTTGAGAATATTGCAAGGTAAATCACTGAGCTAAACAATTATTCCTGATGGATAAAGAAAACCAGTTTTAGCTCAGCTGATGTGCTCATGAATTCCAAGTTAGTTCAACACGTTCCTATTTATAGCTGTTTTCTCAAGGTATGAGAAATGGTGAAGATCTCAAGACCAGAAATAAAATGGAAATTCAAATTGCAATTCAGTTTCTTTCTCTTTGGTATAATAAGCTGTAATAAATATGTCACGCAGGACAACTCCCAGTCAATGTTAACTCTTGCTTGTATTAAAAAGCTAGTTTTTATGGGTACAGTAGGGATAATATTGCCAGGAAGTTGCTGTGGATGGTTTTCAGTGGTTAGAACTAAGATGTGCCTGAGATGACTGCCAGAAACCATGGAGAGATGAAGAAATGCACTGAAACGAGCTGTGGCCAACAGGATGGTAGTACAGGAAACACACCTGAGGGATGTGGGTTTCCCCGTGCTCAATACCAAAGAATTTGACAGCATTTTCAAGTTTCCTGTTGTAAGTCCAGAAATTCCAAGGCAAATTCTCACTTTTGCATATAATAGCTCAGAAGACCAAAATAGTCTTAGAAAAAAAAGGTAAGAAAGAGGAAAAGTGAAAGAGAACACAAATGCAGAACCAAGTTTGGCATCTTAGCATTCAAAAATCAAGACTATAAAATAAATTCGTAAGTGTATAAAAGTTGAGGTGGGGCTTTTGAGAGATAATGGGAGTGAAGGGAAATGCATTCAGCTCCTAGGAGCTAGTTTCTTTGTGGGAATCCTTTTATGCTGATCCTTCTGGTCTTTCAAAGGAGCTGCAGGGACCTGCTGCACAATAGGATAAGGGGCTCCCCCCCTCCTGAAGAGCAGAAGAGGCAAATGATGGAACAAATGCAGAGAGCAAGGCAGGCTGGAGAGTGCTCTTTTGTGGTTCACAGTCTGGGAGCCTCTAACCTGATTTAAATGCAGAGGACTGTAGTTATGACTGTAATGAAAGAGCACCATGAGGAAAATTCAGCAGCTTAATACAGTATCACCTCTTCTTGGCTGCAGGAGGGACAGTGCTCCTGTGGTTAAATGTGGAAGTCTCTACACCTTGGAAAACACATGTTTTTATATGTGTTCAAAGTACTTCTAAGATATTTATTATAGCTCTGCTATGTCCTAGTAATACTTAGAAATGCTATATAAAATATGTATGCAATGTCTCAATATGCATGCCATTATTTTTGAAGTACAGAAGGTAAATATTATGTTATTATAACTACTTAACTGCCTAAACCAGCATAAAGTCTGAGCCAAGAATTAATAAATGGGCCAAAGATGAGAAAGATATATTCATGAGTAACCTGCAATTTGTCCTAGGAGCGAGTTGAGTAAAAGGAAACATGGTTATGCACCTAAAATGCTACAAAGGTTAAACACACTGATTATTAGAGTTACAGACGGTGTAGAACAGAAGAATCCCTAATTAAAGGTAACTGGGGAGGTCTGCTACAACTGAAGGGGGAAAAAAAAGCCTGTGGCTTCCTATTTGTACGGGTTGCACCATTGTAAACATGATACAAGCAGCAGATTGAGAACAACAGTGACCACAGTCTGGGTGCTTGTCATGGGAAATAATGGGTACCTTGTTCCACAGGCATTAAAAAAACAGAAGCAAAAAAACAACTTGAATTTACGTGTGTTGTTGGCCACTGTAGAATGAGAGAAGAGCTGTTTTGGGTCAGAATTCGCTCAGTGAAAGTAAATTGGTTGAAACACACTGTGAAGTTCGTCTTAATGAAAAATTCATTAAAGCAGAGAAGTAACTTCTGAGACCAGATGAGGAAGGTGAGAAAAGGCTGAAAGTTACCACAAACACAGCAAAGCGATAGTGAGGCAGGTGGGACAGGCCACCCAGAGGCTCTCACTCGGTTTGGCCTGTCAAAGCACAGAGAAATATATACCATTCTCCAAACTGGCAATCTTATTCTCCAAAATAGAACTGTGCTAAACAAACATCACACATATGAGCAGCAGGGCTGTCAAAGCCTCCCCAGCTAAACCTGCAGAACATGGTTGGTTTTCAGCAACACTTTCCAAATCGACAAATTGATTAAATCATCCTCCCAGTGACAGGAGTATTTAAGCATGGAAATCCAAAGTCCAGCCAGACAATGCAGGCATTCTCATTTCCTGCCTCAACACCTGTCTAGAGAAGCTGAGTAGAAAAAGCAGCAAGATGGATAAAATTTCTTCCTGGTATCTAGGGAGATTTTCAAACCTGAGGAGGGTTTTCAGCACCCACATCTCTTTTGGCAACTAAAAATACAGCCCTTGAACCCTACTAGCTTCAGTTTTGATTGGAGGTTGGTCTGGAGGTACTACCTGTGCCCCGTGTCTAGTTATAACCAAGCAACTATCATCTTTGCTGCCAAAATCAAGGGGTGCATGTGGGGAACAGAAGGGTTTAGCCTTCCTTTAAAGGTGACTCTGTGCCCTTTTGAGATGCCCAGAACAGTTCTGGTGGACACTGAAGCAAGAGACAGAGCAAATTTCTGGCAAATGAAACATGGCCTGATAAGGACTGTGACATCTTAGGGGAAGGAAACAGTTTATCTGGATTTGAGTTACCCTGGCTTGGTCTTGCTCTGGGCTGATGCCAGCCCAAATCAAGCAATGACCTGGTAGAGAAGATGTATATTTTGATGGTGATCACGTTAACAGGGAGCACTGCTTGGTCTGGGGGAGAGGAACACAATCCCAAGAGTGAAATAGAAGGAGCGAGTTTGGATGAGCAGCCAGCCAGTCATTATCTAGTCATGATCTGAGGGAGCTCTGCTGATGCCAAAAGGTTATGATCCCCCTTGCCATGTGCTCTGGCTGCAACAGAAGGAGATGGACAGAGGTGGTGCCCTGTGAGCATGAGCAAGCCAGCTGAAGGTGCTGGGACAGCCCCTGCTTAGAGCCAGGTCCAGGGAAGGGTGGTCTGTCAGCAAACACAGCGCTCTCACCTCATTCCTTAGCCAGGGATGAGCTGTAACAGTCTGGCTATGCTCAGGAGTTAATTAATTGACCAATCCAAGTGAGAAAAGCAAGGCTGAATTATATGCAGTATATTAACGCTGTTGGCATATTCAGGGAGAGCTAAGAAACTGCAACAGGCAAAACGTTGAAGAGATGGACTGGAAACTTGGGATCTGTCTTCAACAATCCAAGTGACAGCCAAGGAAATAGTGAAAGACTTTTTTAAAGTTTATTTCCAGATTTATAACGCTCATTTCTGCAGTGCTGCATCACTTATAAAGAGAGCATAACTGCTCTGGGGCATTAGGAAGCTTTTCCCTGGCACACTGTTAGGAAAGTTAAGGCGACCACGAGCTGGGCTGGTGGTGAGGGACCCAGGTGGAGAATGCTGATGCCCCCTCCAATTTATCCATCCATGTCTATCTTGGTCAGGCAATGGCAACGGGATTGAAAAATACCAAAATGGCCATCTGCCTGTCAAATAAATACTATCAGATAAAAATCAAAAGGAAGATCTGACACAGAAAGATGGGAGATTTTCATGCTGTTTTTCTGGTTAGAGCAGTCCTTAATATAGAGCGTAAATACATTGTGCATAATGACTCCAGAACATGAAATACTTATTTACAATGATCTCTCCTTTGCTCTGCATTGATACAATTTAACTTAAATTCTATTCTACCTCTATTTTTGTCCTGCACAGTTGATCGGGATGCTGCTGGCATGCTGTCTGTCCCGGTTTATTACTGCTAACCAATACGAGATGGTGTAACAAGGTGAGCTTTCCCAGCTTTCCAAGCACTAATACTATATAAGCCTTGGTATGTTGTTGTGGCTGTGCTGCTTCTGCTGAAGAGAGTGGGCAAGTTTTAGATGCTCAGCATATTCATTGAGAATTAAGTCTTCCACTGGGCTTCTTTGCCTTGGGATTTTCATCCCAATATTGTGTCTGGTGGGAGAAAAAAAAGGGGGAAATATACTTTTGACTGCTTCATCATTTTAGTTTTCTTGAAAAGAGAGGGTAAAATGCCTGCTGTGAGTGCTGTTACAAAATGACAGAATCACAGAATCAGATAGGCTGGAAAAGACCTCTGAAATCATCAAGTCTAACCTTTGACCCAACACTCCCTTGTCTACTAGACCATGGCACTGAGTGCCACATCCAGTCTCTTTTTAAATACCTCCCGGGACAGTGACTCTACCACCTCCCTGGGCAGCCCATTCCAATGCCCAATTACTCTCTCTGTAAAGAACTCCTTCCTAATGTTTAACCTAAACCTTACCTAGTGCAGCTTAAGACTGTGCCCTCTTGTCCTACTGCTGGTTACCTGGGAGAAGAGACTGATACCCATCGCACTACAACCTCCTTTCAGGTAGTTTTAGAGAGGGATAAGGTTTTTTGTTAGCAACCAAAGCAACCCGCTTGTGTTTTTTTTCTTTCTCATCTCTAGTCTTTCAGAAGCGTGAAGTCCAGAGCCTGCCTGAAGACCAGGAGCTGCAGAACTGGAGAAAGACTGACATGAATGTTATAGCACACACTGTCTCTCGCACGCACGCACACCCCCACGAGCAAGCACGTGCGCGCGCACACTCGCACCCCTCCTCCCGAACTGTCCCATGCGTAGTGTTGCCATTCTGTGAAGTACCGCGGTGCCACCGAGAGCAGCCGGGTCCCCTCGGCCTCCAGACCCAGACCCAGACCCCCCCAATCCCCTCGGCTCGGCGTAGGACGGCACTGTCTGTATGTTCTTGGTCACACAGTAGTTGCATCGTAAGTTAACAAAGGTAATTCATTAACAGCATTGATCGGGCTGTGCATGTAGTGACTGGAGGGCGTAATTAGCCTTTCACCATGGTTAATAAGTGTTGCACACGTTCATATAAACCGGTATATGAAATATATATTCTTTTGGTTTCATCTTAATTTCTTGGGTTTGTTTATTGCTTTTACTAAGGTTTTCATCCTTTCCCCCCTCTTCCCCGCGCCTGCCCCCTCCTTCCCCAAAACAAACAAACAAAAAAAGGAATCAGTGACATAACATAAAGATACTTGAAAACGATGTTAAAATGTTGTGCTTGAAGGGAACCGTTATTCCTGATGTTCTTCTACATCTTTGATTCTTACTCAGTGTTGTATGCCTAGTGCGTATCCCGGTAGGCTTTGTCTAGTGCATTTTGCCTCGGAACCTGATCCTGTGTAATACTGTTATTAAGCTGTGTTGTTGCTTACTGTGAAGGCAGAAGTTTTGCTTCCTTTATTTTTATTACGTAGTTATGGAACTAATTGAACTGTGCTGTACTGCGGCCTTCATACTTTTTTCCTGTTCTTTCTTTTTCTTCCTTTTTGCATTGAGGTTGCAGCCACCAAACACATTGTTGAATCAAATCGAAATAAAAAAAACACACACACAAACGCAAAAAAAGAAAAAATCACAAAAAAAAAAAACCACAACAGGCATATGAAATATTTTTGGGGGAAAGCAAAAGTTTAAAACCTTTTTAAAAAAAAAAATAGGACTTTTTTAATAATGCCTCTGTCTAGCATGCCAACGAGAATGCATTGATATTGTGAGTATTTGTGATATACGTATTAATAAATGGAACCATTACAGATTTCTAGCTGCTTCCTTTTCTTTCTTTAGTCATAAGAAAATTCTTTTTTTGGGGGGGTGGGAAGTGAAAATGAAACACCTGGGCACAGCTTGGAGTGACATGTCTTTCTGCATTTTTTAACAACTAACTTGCTTGTGACAGAAAAATGTTACTATCGTGGGGGGAGGGGGGAAAAGATAGAGAAAAAGAAGGAATTGCTTCAAAACTGCCAGAGAAACCTTCCACAGCTGTTTTCACCATGTGACAAATGCCCTCTGCTTTGCAATTTTTCTTCTTGTGACTGTTAACGATCTGAAGTGTTTAATTATCCCATCCTTAGTGCCGTGAGTGATTTTGGTTGGCTTTAAGAATTTCTCTCTGATTTGGTGAGAATGGGGAGAAGCATCAGATCCTGGTGAACCTTCAAGGGTTGCTGGCATGGTCAGTGCTCTCCCACTCACAGCTATCAAAGCTTTCGCAGCCACACGGGCAGAAACCTTGTTGGCACATGCCGAGGCAGCATGTCTTAAAAATCCCAGCAGCAGCATCTTTGGCTTTATTCAGGGGGCCCTTCCAGATCAGGAAGGAGAAAAGAGCTTTGCAAATAGAAGAGGAAGCTGGTCCACAAATTTAAATCTGCCCTCAATAAAGCATCTGCTGTGAGGGAGGGAGCCACCTCTAAAGGTGGAGAATGCCAATACAGGTCCTGCATCAGTGTTGGGCAGCTAAGCAGTGCTGTGCTGGGGACAAAGCCACTCGGCACAGGTCACAGCACTCACATTTATAGTCCCTTTTGAGGGCTCAAAAAACAGTCACAGCCACTCTCTCGGTTGCTGGGGCTACACAATGCTGGAGTGATGCCCTTCTCCTGTAGGCACAGGAAGTTCACAGAAGGATGTTTTTCCACGCCAGAAAGAACTGGCCCACCAGCTGCCCCAGTTTCCCTCCCCTATTCATTCCTGGGCAGGTCTTCACTTGCCCTATGGAGGGGAGGGAGGTGGGTGAGGCTGCCTCCTCCTTCAGGAGCTACCAGTGACTTTCCAGAGTGGAAAAGCACCAGCCTCTCCTTGGTTTTCTTTCCTTTTTTTTTTTTTTCTTCTTTTTCCTGAAAGACAGAGTTGTTTGTGCCAAGAGCTGTTTCTTTGGAAGATGGTGATGTTGGATGACAGATCAGCAGGCCCCCAAACGTGCCCGTCCCCATTCAGTAAAGCATGTGCTCGGCTTTGAGGCAAAAGTGTTGAACTAAGTCCATTCAGCAAAGCCCTTCAGTGCATGGCCAATTGTTTCCCTCAGTGCAGCAGCACTCCAGCTTGTATGGGGTAGGTGTGTTGATTAGGGTCTTGAATTCCCTAAAGAAGATCAGGCTGGTGGAGGAACAGCCTGGGCTTCCCTGGAGAAATCCCCCTGGCTCGAGCTGGGACCATACAGGCTGTGCTGGCTCAGGTGGAGCATCCCCACACTTCTGGAGGGAGAAGCAAGACAGTGGATACAGGAAACAAAGCTGGAGCTGCTGAGTATGGAATAATGTCAGCTGGGCACAGATATGCAGGATTTTCCCTCCAGAGGGGAAGCTGTCACAGGGTGCCAGAGGCCTTTGCCTCAGGGGCTGAGTTGGTATGAATTGAATGAGCAGCAAAGGAGAGGGGCTCCTGCTGCACTGGGCTGGCTCTGGCTGCCTAATCCCTTCCCAGGCAAATTGTGTTCCCTGCAATCACCAGACCAAGCCAGGCCAAACAAGGGTAGGAAGGTTTGGGAGTTATAGCGGGGGATGGAGCAACTGGATGTATCCCAGGAGGGAATGGGGCATGTCTGAGGGACAAGGAGAGTGGGGCATTATAGAATCATTTTTAGGGAAAAGACCTCAAAGATCAGTCCAGCCATTAACCCAGCACTGCCAAATCACTAAACCATTGGCACAGATGAAGCATGACTGTGGGAGGAGGAAGGGGCACCACCTTGTTTTGGTCCCAGTGAGCTGCTAGCTTAGTTTGGCCGCAAGGTGAACCAGCAGCCTTAGCCAACATGCATCCTGCCCTGAGCTGCCTCCCAGGGCTTTTTTCTGCTGGGAAGGACAGCGTTGAGCCCCGCTGAGAGGACAGTAAGTTGCTGGGAAGGTGATGTTTCCCAGTATCATCAAACTGTGGCTCTGGACAGCTGTGCTGGAGAGCCTTGCTGGCTGCTGCCATCCTCGGGTGAGCATTGCTGCAGGGGAGACTGGCTTTTCTCACAGGAGTTCAGCCTGCTGCTCCTTGGGGAACCCCATGCAGTGCCAGAGATGGTTTTGTCTTCCCTGACTCTCCCCCTTCACTTTAATGGCTCATTACTGTGGAAGATAATTTTAAGACCAGGAAATTAATTTGCTGACAGCCAGGTTGCATGCATAAAATACCTGGCATCCCACTGGAGAGGCAGGATCCATCAGGATGTCAGACCTCTACCAGGGCTGTTAGGGCTGCTTCAGTATGAACCTCTATCATAAAAATAAAAATCTTCGTGATTCAACATAGAAATGACACTTCTTTTTTGTAAGAGTGTTTTGCTCTCCAAACGTGTAAAGTATGGTCAACTTTCTGCAAGCTGTTTTTACCAGCTTGGCCTAATTTTGAAGAAAAAAAAAGCTGTTGTTTTTGCCTTTTTCTTGTCATTGCACCTGTTCCTACTGCAACCAGGAAACATTTTATTCAAAGGACGTTTCATTTTTGTCCGGCATGACTGTAGATATTTGGTACACACCAGCTCATTAAAAGCAAGCTGTGCTGAGGCAGCAACTCCTCAAGCTCAGGAGTCTGTTCTGCTCCGTGGTAGCTGCAGTGTGGTTATTTTTGGTCTCTGAAACTATCTGTAGGTGAAACCAAGTGCTTATTTTAGACTGCAGTCCTTCCGTGTGATCGATAACTGGGGGGTGTGTATTACACACACACATACACAGAACATCCAGGCCAGGTTGGACGGGGCACTGTGCAACCTGGTCTAGTGGAAGGTGTCCCTGCCCATGACAGGGGCTTGGAACTGGATGATCTTCCAACCCAAACCATTCTCTGAATCCGTGGTGTGCTGTGCAACAGTGTAACTCCTGGCGTGATGTGCATTCCTAAGACGACTACTAAATCACACAAATGCTATTTCTTATTCACCATACTCACATAACACAGTGTCTTGGCCAAGACTTGCAGGAGCAGTAGATTTCAGGCAACCCCCTGGAGGTGTTTACAGAATGCCCTAGCTTTCAGAAAGTGACAAATTACTAACTTTTTGATAATCCAGCCCTTTCAAAGCCTCTCAGGACACTCAGAAATGAAAAGTAATTTTTGAAAGCCCTATCTCTTCTTAAAATGGAGATCACTCAACCAAGTAAAGAAACATTAATATTTTTAAAACTGTGATTTCCAGAGGGAAGGACAGTTTTCTGGCTTGCATGGAAGGCATGGTTTGTGGGTTTTATCTTCTTGAGTAGAGAATCAGAAAACATGGTGTGAGAGAAGGCTGATGCCCCACAGGAGAACTGCTGGAGTGGGATAGGAGGAGAAAAAAAAAAAGAAAAAACATATAAACTTATTTTCCTTCAGTCACAAGAGTTTGAAGTGGGAAGCAGTTCAACCCAATTGTATATCTAACATGGCAGTGCTGCAGTCTCTAGCTCCAAGGTAAGTAGGCTCTACAGCTCAGGTCTGCAGCCAGGGAGTCTGAGATCCAATCCAGAGGGGACTGTTGCCTGCCAGGACACCTCTTACATTCTCCAGATGGTGAGAGCAGCCTTTTGGGGGAGTCTGTAGGTATCAGACTGCTAGAAACTACTGCAGTGCACATCCAGTGAAATTCACGGCCAGCATCAACCTGTGGCACTACCTGAGGCTTTGCAGGATCAGTTAGTTGGACAGTGGCAGTTTCCTACTCTGCTTCCCTTGGGCTGACTGTGCCTCTGTGGGATTTGCTTTCAATGTAGTTTTTGTAAGTTATTGCGTGCTCAAAAGAACATGGTTAGTGCTTATGTTGATTTTTTGGTATCTTCAGCCCTGTATTTATTTCTAAATAAAGGCAAACAAATTATTGTCCAGAATTTTCTTCATCCTGGAGTTCAGTGTGACACAAACATCAGATGAATGAGTCTTCCTCCCAAGTATAGGAACTACACTGACCCCGTGGGTTATTGTTGTGTGCTACTCCATTCGCCTTCATGCAATCCTGGTACCTGGCATGGCCAGGGATTGCCTTGTTCCTGCAGGCGAGGTGGAATTCAGCTCTGCAGGGAATTCAGCCTGAGCCTTGCACATTCCCTCTGCTGTGCCAGCACCGGCAACCTGCCAGAATCAGTGCTGTGCCTTGGGGGAGTACAGAAAACATGTCTCCACCTGCTTTGTGGAAGCTTGAGACAGTGTGAAGGTATGAGACCCAGAAAGTCCTGGCCAGCACCACAGCAAGCTCGAGCACTGAACTGAACATAGACTGGCATGGTCCACCGGTCTTTGTAATGGTGGGGGTTCCTCCCCATGCTTATCTGGATAACCTAACTGTTCCCAGCTTCTTTGGACTATGCATTTTAAGTGCTATAATATGAGAGGGAAATCAAAAAGCCAATCAAAATTATCTCTATGAGACCCATTCAATAAAAAAGTTATTGGCAATTAGCACGGGTTTTTTATAAAGAAGTAATTAGCCCTCCTGCCCTGAGCATTAATGAATGCTTTTCATTACACCCCAAGGGGTAGTCAACCCAATAATAATCCACTTCAGATGAATGTTGTTCTAAAACAACGTTGTTTGACAACAGAGGCAGCAGGACAGTCACAAACAGGAGGCAAACCTACCCTGGTGAGCACTGGAGCTGGTTGCTTCAAAATGAAAGATCATTAATAATTTGCTTGGATTAGTGTAATAGACTTGATTTCTTACTCATAAAGGAGATGAAACAAAGCATACAAAAAAAAAAACAAACATAAAAACAAACAACAACAACAAACCAACAGGGTCTCATTTTTTCCCGGGTGCAGAGCTAAGGAAGCCAAGGGAGATGCACTAGTACCAGCCACAGCCTTATACTGATGGTGCCTATAGAATTTGGCAGGCTGGAACATGACTTGTGTGAGTGGTTGTCTGGATGTGGTGATTTTATGGTCTGAGAGGTGTTTGGCAGCCAAATGGCAGAGGGTTGTGTGTCCCTGGTATCTCCACTGCTTAACCCCCTGGCACTACAGGGAATGAGCACCAGGTGATGGCACTCGTTCCTCAATGTTCCTATTTGATTGTTGGCATTTTCTAATGAGGCAGGTGTTAGTGAAGATGCAAAAATTGCATTGACTTCTCAATTCAGTGGCTCTCCTGTTTTGACCATCATGGCCAGCTGGTTCTCCTCAGAGTGGTAAGCATAGCATGGGCAGTGCTCTCTGTCAGAGGAAAGCCCTCACATAACAAGCAAATGAAACAACAATTTCCCTTCCCCTGCCTGGGAACATCCTTGCTGCTCCCTGAGGCAGTGCTTCACTCTGATACCCCTGTGTGCCTTGCTCACTCAGGTCTGGAGGGAACTCGGGCTGCCACTTCTGACCAGGGGGCTCTGGCACAGCTTCCTGCAGCCAGGATTTAGAAGTATCAGCATTACATTTACAAACCTGAGGATTCAAGTGAACAGCTGAATCTTCCTCTCCAAGCTGGGCAGCCAAATTAAGAAGAAGTGGTCCAGGGTGATGCTGAGGAGCTTGGCCCTCAGTGCTTTCCCCATGGCAGGACCACAGGGTAATGGGAGGTCTAATTAAGGAGGCCAGCAGCAAACTTACGTGCCACAGAGAAGATCTTCCTTGCCCACTTCTCCCCCTGCCATTTCACGCTTAGTCTATTCCCCCCTAACCAAGCCAAGAAGACGTCTCCAGCTTCTCCTCCTTTCCAGCCATCCCTTTTCTCTCCCAGGGAGCAGGGACTATCCACCCCATGGTGGGGATGAGGGCAGCCAGGGGATAACGCTGCAACCCCTGGGACAACGTGAGCGCTGGAGGCAAGCGTGGCAGCCAGCTCTGGAGCCAGCACAGACTTGAATAGGCAGCTCCTCCCAATGCCTCTGTGGTGACCACGTCTCCACTGCTGCTCCACGCTGTGTGCAGCAAGAGAAACCCCTCAGATGAGCAGTAAAAGTAATGATTGCTCATCTTGCAGCGTGGTGCTGCCTGGAGGCGATGGCGCAGCATCAGAGCAGCGTGTCACTGGATGTGTCAAGGAAATTCAGTCAAGCCATGGAGCCAAGGCTGTAGGTGCAAGGACAGGAACAAACGAGGGCAGAAAAGAAGGAGAAGAGAATTAGGCGGTGTGGAGGCTGTTGGGATCAGCGCAGTGAGCACAGAGCTGCATTGCAGTTGCTTTAGGCAATCTCAATTTTGGCATCTCATAGATTATGGATGCCTTATTTTGCAGCTGTATGCTTCTTTGAGCACACATTTGTTTTGATGTAATTACTTAACTTCAAAAAAAAAAAAAGTACATGGGGGAATTTAATTTTTTTTTTTCATGTGGAACCAAAGGTACCCTTAGCAGGGCTGCAATCCCTGCATCACCCCCTCAGTGCCTGTCACACCAGCCCTTTATGGGATGGGGAACTGGGACTGTTCAGCTGCAGGAAAAGCTGCCCGGGCTGCAGAGTCATGGGGATTAAAGGAATGCTCCCACAGAGCACCGGGCCCCTGGGGAGGCTGATTTCCATGCTGTGTCATGATTTTAGTATAAAGAGAAAGAAAAGATCCCTCAGTTTAATATTCAGTAGAGTTTATTCTTTATTTTTGCTGGAAGGGTTGGCAGACATCCAGGGGAAAGTTTTATAAGGGGGAAAACTTTTTTTTCCAATGTAGAAGATTTCAGAAGTTAAACAAGCTGTAATTAACTCTGAAACATTAATTAGGAATCACCTAACTGCTACATTTAAAGGATTAGATTTTTTTGTAATACAATAATATTTTAAATTAATGTATTTGTATTTGCAGTTTTCACTTAGAAGAGGGTTGCTTTTTTTCAGTTGATTTTTCCTTTTTTCAACAAACAATGGATGAAGACTTGATGTGATCTTATTACAGAACCAAGGAAGACTAGGGCCAGGTCTCCTAAAGATTCATACAGAGATGGAGTCTATATTTTCCATCATTCTTTTTCCTGCACTACCAGGAAAGGAAATTTTTTGCGGGAATAGTTGAAATTTGGAAAGGAAAGTATCCTTTATTGACATCACAACCACAGTCCCAAGAAATACCAGCTGCTTGTATCTGCAGCTAGGACAGACTCTAAGACATAAAGGCAGCCACAAGCTCCAAACCAGGGGGAGTTACAGAGCGAGTATGTTTTGGTTCAGTGGGAGCTGTGACCCAGTACATAGATGCAATTACTGAAGTGGGAGATGCTCATAAACCCTCCCTATAAATTATCTGCCCTGCAAAACTCCCATCAACAGAACACTCATGGAAAGCCCGGGTGGCCCTGTACCAGCCCCTGGGGCAGATTTGGCAGCCTGCAGGGCAGTCACCATCCTTCCCAGCATGCTGCCGCTGACATGGGGTCACACACCCAGCACCTCATCCTCCCCACGTTTCCCCATCTGAGTGGCTTTGCTGGACTTTCAAAGGATGGCTGTGCACGGCAGCGAGCCAGGAGCAGAGGCTGACAGAGTGAGGGCATGGACAGACTTGCTCTTCTATTTGCATTTTGTCTTGAGTATTTGAATAGCTTCCTTCAAGTCCTGAGGTGAATGTGATGTGCCTAAGTTTCCCTGTCAAAAAGGGGTGTAGGGACCATAGGGTGATAATTGCACAGAAATGCAGGATGTCCCTGGGCTGCTGGAATAAGGAGCTCAGCTCCTTCCAGCCACAGAGTTGCAGTCTCCCTTAAAAAGAGAAAAAAACCAACAAGAACCACAAATTTATAGTAACTTTGAACCTGAACTGTTCCTCTACTGATTTTCTTTTTATTATTTTCATGTGGATCAACTGATGTTTGTTTAAATAATGGCAAATGCATCTCTCTTTGGATAACTGATGTGATTAATAATAGCTCACCTCTGGAGTCAGATGGTGTTGCCACTAAGGCGCTGAAATTGTAGCCCAAACAAGCACCAACCAACTGGTTCAGAGTACAACAATGGCTGCAGCAGTGCTGCTGGCCGAGCCAGGGGTTCAGTCCACAGTCCCTGATGGCCGGACTCTTACTTTCCCAACAATATTTAAAGAATGTCTGTGTTAAAAATGAATGCTGGACCTGACATTTACTACTTCTCTTGGCCTGAAGTGGCACAGCAATGTGGCAGTCCATCATATTGTTGAAGCTCAACCTGTCTAACTGGTGGCAAAATCATCACTAATGCTCTTGGTGCCTTGTTGGCCCACAATAAACTTTCCTGTAGCATTGAAGGTTGCATGCAGCTGACTATCTGTCCTGGCTTCAGCTGAAATTTCCTTAAAAGGAGCTTGTAGAGGTCTGTATTTTGAATTTAGGATGAGAGCAATGTTGATAGCACACTGGTGTTTTAGTTTTTGCTAAGTGGTGCTCGCACTAAGGCAAGGACTTGTACTGTGCATCACTTGTTTTTCTTGGATTTTCTCTCTCCCTTTTCTTTTAGCATCATTATTATTGCTGGTTTTGTTATTACTATTGTTATATTTTGTTTCAATTCTTAAACCATCTTAACCCACAAGGTTTACATTTTTCTCCCCTGATTCACTTCCCATCTTCCCACTGGGGTGTGTGGGGAGTGAGTGAGTGGTTGCGTGGTACTTAATTGCCAGCTGGGGTAAAACCATTACACTGTCCCAGAAGGGCTTCAAATCCTGGGCACCCTGCACAGTTATCACAGTCAGGAGGCAAATTTTAGCTGGGAAACAAATGAGCTGTTGTGCTCACTGTTGACTTTTTTCCAAACTGGAAAAGCTACGGCTGTTGCTGTTTCTCTGCCTCCCTAATTCTTTCTCATAAAGCAATATCTTGTATTTGAGAAAAATCAGAGCCACTTTTTTCTATAAGTAGGATCAATTTCCCAAGGCCACTCTAGTTCTCCGATTCTGGTTGAAGAAGCCATGCTATGTGCATGGGTATCCAAAAATTACAGCAAACTGTCATATCTCTGGGGGAATATAAGCTGCTTTTGAGACATGGATTGCAACAAGGCACTATATGGAGTGGGGCTTTGAGAACCTGATCTAGTTGAAGATGCCCCTGCTCATTTCAGGGGGGCTGAACTAGATGATTTTTAAGGTCCATGATTCTATGATTCCATGATTCCTAATGCTCAGAGAAGGCAAGGGTATATTTAGCAGGTGAATGAGGAGATCTTTCCATCCACAGAGCCTCATTCATTTTCTGATAAGGCCACATTCCTCCAAAGGGCATCTCTGCGTGGCATGGGTGCAACACCCTCACCTCACCCTGGCCTGTGGTGCTCATCCTGGCACCAGCATGACAGGGAGCAGCTGACAAACAGCCAAGGAGGGCTTATATCCCCCCTAAGAGCTTCAGGACCTTCCTTGGCAAACACACAGGCTGGTGGAGAGCAGAGTTTCACCTGGTGGTGTCATGGGATCCCAGCACCCAAAAGATGTTTGGAAATTCAGCCCTTCTGTGGTGAGTCCACCAAAATGACATGGGAGCAAATGGCAAAGGGCCTGGCTCTTCTGCCATGCTGTAATCAGTCTGATCTATCTGACTAAACCTGAGTCATACTGTGCAGAACATGACCCAGAGGCCCAGCTGCCAAGATCTAGAAGACCTGCATTTCCCACTCCTGGAGGTCCCTTCCAGCCCCACATCGGTACAGATGATGCAATTTTTAAGACCACAGTCCAATCCCAAGTTTTTTGTGATTTCTCCCACAATTAACATTCTCGTAATTTTGATTCCTTGGGAAAGATGCATGTCTGTGCCACCTGGGGAAGGTACTAGTGAGGGTGCACATCTCTGCATCTAAGACACAGTCCAACAGCCCAGCAACCCAGGGCTGATTGGCTAAACTGAGTATATTAGTAGAAGCTTTATGAACTGGAATGTACAATCTTGAAAGAGGAAGATGGGCATGAATCAACAGCCCATCATGTGAACCTCTGTTTTATGTAGGTTATTGAGCAGATGATCCCTAGATGAACCCTATAAGGACTTTCCAATTTAAATGTTCATTATTTTTACCACTTACCCTTCAGAGGAAAAATCTGATCAGATAAACCATCCTTAGGTAACATCTTATATACTATTTTCTGTACAGTATAATGCGAGTGTGTGGTGGTACTCACATCTGTGCGTGTGTGTAAGACAGCTATTATGCCATTTATCATCATTGTCATCATCGTATAATATATCTCTATAGCTTATACTCTGATTGAAATCGAATACATTTTTTGCCTTATGGGAAAGGAGAGAATGCAGCAAGGGAAGGAGAAGTTAAAAGTGAACAAGTGCTTTTAAAGCTGGTGTGTATCTCTGAGACATAACTTTCTAGGGCAGCAGAGATGTATTTGGTAGGTCAGCACAGTGGTCCCAAGCATAGGAGTACCAGACATTTTCTCTGATGTATTCCCAGTCACAACAGTCCTCTGCTTGTCCTGGACCATGAACAAGGGCAATGCTGAGTTTTGCAAGCTCTGTGGCAGAGCTCAGGATTCTTACATCCTTGGATGTCACAGCGGAGCCACAGGGCAGAGCCCTCAGTGCAATATAACACTGCACCTCCCACACACCCACACAGGAGATCAAGAGGTCTAATTCCAGGTCTGCAAGCTCTGACAGTGTCCCTTTCAGCGCTATTGCGATTACACCTGTTACACCACCTCCCTTCATCCCCACTTAATGTATTGTGGCACTCGCAGTGGTGTTGCAACGACAGCTGACAGATCCCCTGCCTTTGCAGCTCCACTCCTGTCGGGTTGCAGGTGTCTGCTAATCGGATAATGCTGTTGTTTTGGTTGCACTCGTGTTTGTCTCTGCTAAATGACAAGCAGTAGCTTGTGTTCTGCTTTCTGGTGCTTCCCTTTCAAGCTTCACAGTTGTACTTGCCATTTCACCTTTCCGCTCGTATCAAAGTTGTTCTTGCTGCTTCGTGAAACGGTGGCAGTTCAATCATGGGGAAGTGGCATCCCTGGCAGTGCCTGGCACCCGGCGGCCCTCATTAGCCTTTCAGGGAGGCAGCTCCGAAACTGATGGCAAACAAAGGGCAGTCCCCTGAAACTGGTTCCCAATTTGGTTCCTGCTGATTGATCTGCCAGCTACACCGGGGAAAAACAAGTTATGCTGGATGTCACGTGTTTGCGGGTCCATCCCCTTCATCCCAAGAGCACTTTAAGTCAGGATTCAGGAAGATAAATGTAGGAAGAAAGGAGCCCTCACTCTCAAGCAGTGGATGTTTCTGTAAATCACACTCTTACTAATGAGCCCAGGTGTAAATGAGGTACTGCTGAAATACACAGACAACTGATCATCGGGGGAACTCAACAGGAAGATTTCAGCATCAGAACCACAAGGTTAAAAAAAGAAAATTTCTCCTTATATACTAATTATACTGTACAAAACTGAGAGTTTAGACACTCTTCTCTTAAATAAATTTGCTCACCAACACCTGAAGCCTAGAGCAGCTCCAGCCTCCCTCAGGTAGAGCTCTGCCCCTCACACCATGCAGTCAGGGCTTGTTCAGGGCTCTCACGGCAAGGCCTGGACTTTCATACAGCTCAGGTGCCTGGAAGAACCCTGCCAGGAAGGGTGGCAATCAATAAATTTCCCTCACTCTTGAGATCAGAGCAACGAATATTAAAACTTAATAATAATACAATTTCCCACCTTGGCAGAGATAAAAGACTTCTCATTTAGTGCAAGTTGGAAGAGCCTGTGTAGTGCAAGGCTCAGTTTCTGCCCACAGAGATAATATCCAGTGAAGCGTTAAGCCCAGCATTTCTAGTGGGTCACTGTGGGGCACCAAGTGTCCATCTGACTTTGGCAGTGCTTTGAAGGCAGAGCTGGGAACCAGCTCCAAAATACAGCCAGACTAGAGCACGGGGGTGTTGGAGAGCTGTGTGCTGCATGAGTTTGCTTACTTTAGAAATCTTGCTACAGGTCAGCTGACAGGCTTAAAAGATTAAATATAGGGAACATGGAAGGATACTATGAAAAATAAATCAGATAAAGGACTGCTTCATGGTAGGAAAATGGGAAAGAACACAGTCAGTGTCACTTTTTGTTGGTTTTAATTGTGGGAGTTGGGAGCTGAGAGTAAGAAGGGAAGAATATTTCTTCAGAGATGACACAATTTACATAAATGATCTACCAAAGACAAATATTCTGCATAAGGAGTCAGGGAGAAAAAAAAAATCCTACATATTTAAAACAGACTTAAAAGAAATAATTAGCCTTGTTAGTCTGACATTATAAAGAAACCCCATAACTTCAAACTGATCAGCTCTTGACACATCTTCATTTAGCATCCTACAGGCGTGCAGAATGTCTCCTATTGGGCTATAGAAAATAAAGATACATGGCAGTCTCTGCGTGGGTGCAGAGATCACACTGGGCAAGGCAGAAATGAACAAACACATCTGTAATGTGATGTCTAGAAAGCATCAAAAAGTGTGTGGCTGGAAATGCCAGAGTAAAGCAGACGGAGGAAAAGTGCACACAAAATCCAAGGGAAAGGGGGAAGCCTTTTCTAGAAGGAATGATAACAAGATAGATTAGATGAATAATTTAGAGAGCTTCCAACCAGAAAGAATCACAAAAAGTTCAGAATGGGAACTTTTCCCACCAGAGGGGGAAAATCTGGGAGGTGAAGGAAGAAGGTGAAGGGTCTTTACAGGAAAGATGGGAACAACTTCAAGTGCAGTGAGAAGACAGTCCCTCGCTTTTAAGGTTCTCACTTGTGAAAACACATTGATAGTCATAGCTAACCATGGCCTTGCGAGCACAGGACCAGAAAAATCAGGAAATTTAATAGGAAGATTAAAAGTTCCCATGCCAAACTTTCCAACAAGGAACATTTCTAGATTGGGTACCTGTCACTTAATGCACTAAAGTCAATGAACTTGACAAAGAAAAGCAGTAGGCCATGAGATGGCATGTACCTGAGCTGTTAGGCCCAAGACCAGGCGGGTACACATCACCAAAAGCTACAACAATAGCTGGTAAAAAGCCTTTCCAGGAGCAAGGGGACTAACTGCATCTGCATGAAAAGCACAGGGCTGTTTGCCAGAGACATAAAGGCATGTCACAGAAAAGATGAGCCCTGTTCTTATTGCCACCTGCAATATTTCACAAACCTGAAATTAAGGGATTAAAAGAAGCACGGGAGAAGAGGGGTGTAGATAGCATAGCTTGTAGCACGTGAAATGAGAGAAGGTTCTGTAACAGTGTGCTGGTTTGGGCTGGGGTTAAGAGTTAAGTTTCTTCACAATGGCTGGTACGCAGCTGTGTTCTGGATCTGCTGAAAACTCTGTTGATAATATAGAGATGTTGTTATTGCTGGGCAGCACCTGAACAGTGTCAAGGCCTTTTCTGCTCCTTGTACTGCCACGCTGGCAAGGCGGTTGCAGGTTCATGGGAAACTGGGAGGAGACACAGCAGGGACAGCTGACCTCAAGTGACCAGATGGATATCCCAGACCATATGGCACCATGATCAGCATATAAAGCTGGGGAAAGAAGGAAGGGGGGAGATGCTTAAAGTTATGACATTTGTTTTCCCAAGACACCGTTACATGTGATGAAGCCCTGCTTTTATGGAGATGGCTGAACACCTGCCTGCCCACAGGAAGCAGTGAATGAATTCCTAGTTTTGCTTTGCTGGTACACACAGCTTTTGCCCTCCCTATTAAACTGTCTTTATCTCAACCCATGAATTTTCTAGCTTTTACTCTTGCAATTCTTTCCCCAGTCCCACTGGCAGGAGAGTGAGTGAGAGGCTGCATAGTGTTTAGTTGTCAGTTTGGGTTAAACCATAACAAACAGCAGGGGAGAGGAGGGGGCACAGGAGAGGTGCCAGGTCTTGCTTTGACTCTTAGGCAAGATCGTGGACAGCAGGAAGAAACACAATTCTTCCATGAATCAGTTTTTTTGTCAGGATTTTATCAGCCACTGAAGAAGCAAGGAATGTTCCAAGCCAGAGCTCTGGCTGAGTGTGAAGACATCAGCCCTGGAGAGCTCACAGCCCTCCTGCAAGGAGACAGAAACCCTTAGAAATTTTTATAGCTTGACACAGTCCTGCTGGAGGCTCCAGTATGCACCACAGGCGCTACAGCTGAGGCTGCCTTGAAATAACCTTCCGGAGTGCTTTGAGAGCCAGAAACACTTCACTGAGTTATTGTAGTCGCGAGAGAGTCTTGCAGGAATGAAAGGACCCATTGATGATGTGCCATGCCAGGGCAGGCAGTGATCAGAATCCCAAATCAAGGAGGACATTGAGGCAGCCAGGAAGACAGAACCCAAACCTCAGCAGATCCAGATGCCAATCCCAGACAATTTAATTATGTCTGGAGGAATCAACCACAAAGCCAGTAAAGCCTGCTGATTATAAGCAACAGTGAACAAGATGACAATGAAAGGGGTAAACAGGGAAATTTAGAAATCGCAAAGGAGGTTGAAGTAGGTCAGTGTGCTCACACCCAGAGATGCAACTCAAACCACTAACTAAAGAAACTGCATTGCTCAGATACAGAGTAATTATGAAAGCTAGAGGGGTGGATGTGGTCCCTTCCAACCTTACCCATTCTGTGATTCTGTGATTCTGAGGGGACAAGTATCAGAAACATTTACAAGCATCACCATTCAGTATTTCTTCCTCCTTCCCCTCCTTCAACCACTACAATCAGGCTCATGCTACAGGCCAAAATGCAGCTATTAATAAATTATAGGACTCTGTCAAGCTGTGTCAATGACTGTAAAATGTTCCATGGTCTCTGGTTCCCACCTTCTCAAGTGTTTATTTCATTAGAATGGCCATATTTTTGCTCTTAAACTCTAATCCATCAAACAGTGTGACATCTGTTGATGTGCAGCACAGACTTAACATGCTTGGTGAAGCTTAGAGGATGATCAAGTGTCTCTGCCTTTGCAGAGCTGCTAATCTGAAAAAACTGAACAAGAACAGGATGTTCACAGGGAAAACAGAGGATAGGTGGTGTGTCACCCCAGAAATACAGGCTCGAGTACTGAGCTTCACATGAGGCACAACAAGGATTGGGAACCAGTTTGGAAAGACATGCCAGGTCAGAGTTATTTCTTTTTAATGGTCAGTTCCTCACTCTGTAGCATCCTAGTAGAAATTGCACCTCAGCTACTGCATTACAGAAAAGGAAAAGGCAGGGAGTAGCACCTTGGCAGGTAACCGTGAACGCCTTTAGAAGTAGGTGGATAGTTTGGAAGAAAAATAATGTCAATTCAACATAGCAGCCAGTATACCACCTGGTAATTTTCAGTGTTTTCAGCTTGATGAGATACAATCAAATGATTTGGAGGAAGGAGAAGCCTCTCATGTGAACACAGTAAGGCCTAATGTGCTGTATCTCCAGCAAAAGGGGAAGGGTAGGGAAAGAAATGCAGTCAAAGAGGAAATTCTGCAACAAAAACAAACCCTCAAAGTACAGGATAGTGTAACCGACCCCCTTACATGTTCCCAACATGAACATTCAGTCATTTAGGCAGTATTCATGGAAAGTGTGGGCACAGTGTTTCCCATGATGCTGAAAAGGAAGGAGTGGAAGGGGGAGTGTGGGAAAGCGCTTTGCAGTGACTCTGCTCACTGACATCCACACGGAGAGAAAACAGCCTGGAGGTTCCAGGGTGGACAGTGAGATGGACCTCTGTGTCTACCCTGAAGGGCAGTCAGATGGGGGCTCTTCATGTCAAGGCAGCTGACTGAGGGGCTCAGATGAGCCGTGTGAAATCCCTCCTGCTCCCCATGGCATCCCAAGTGTTTCAGCGATGCTCATACCCAAGTACCCCAGTAAGGCTCCTAAGAAATAGTTCATATCTGAGGCATAGGGGATCTGTGGAGTTAAGTAAACTCTTTACAGACTTTTACTGTCAGGCTGTGAGCACACGTTACCCGCAGCTTTTTTGGGTCCAATATGCTGTGGGCGATTGGTAGTCGGGATTTTACCACAGTCAGAGTATCACTGTCCTTTCCAACTACCAAAATCTGACTTCTGAAAAGGCCTCCATCTGTCTCCCATCAATTTACTAAGTTGTGCCATATCCCCATCTGGCTATTGGCTGGAATTTTGTTTTGTTTTGTCCCCTTGAGTTATTCAAGGAGGCACAGAGCTGGCTGAGTACATTAGATCATTATGTGTCTCTTAAAGTAGTCGTTGGATTTATTTGAATAGGGATTAGCAAGATTAAGAATGTTTTCTTTACATGACTATAGTAGCCTACAATTTTCAAATGGTAATTTTGTCCATTATATTGATTTGTATTTAAAGGACTTTGATGTTTTTTACTATAGAATGAAGAAAGCAGTTAAGCAACACTGCTGTGAAAACCAACAGGTTTATAATTTTGTTTAAGACTGAAACAACAGATGCACAAATCCCGTTGAAATTCAATGAAAATTGACCATGCATCTCTGCAAGTTGCTTGAAAAGCTCATTTATAGAACTTCCAGAAGTAGCTTTACACACAATTGCTGTTTCCTGTCAAACATTCTTCAAACAACTCCACATATTCTTATTTTGGAGTGAAAAAAAAAATTGAAATTCCTGACACAGCATTACTGGCATGGAAAAGTGTTTCAGCTCTTCTGAAAAGTGCTTCAGTCCTTTCCTTATCTGTCCTTGTCTCTCTGAAGTGCTGCACCTCAGTTTAGCTATCTGTGGTGCTTGGATCAACAAAGTACAGAAGGAAGCCTCAGTCTGGTTTATCTGTCTAACATCTCAATCCCAGCACCAGCCACATCCATTATTTTATCCTATACTCTTCCAAAAGAAACACCTGAGCTTCTGTAGCTCTAACGAGCTTTAAATGATCCAGCCAAGGTTTCTTTATCAGAAGGAAGTATTTGGATGGAGGGCTGGCTACTCAGAATCCCATCACATTGCTCCATCAGCTTCATGCCCAGCCCATCACAGTTGGCATAACACCAGCAGCTGCTACAGGTTTACTGTACCTGAGGTTGCTCCAGCATCTCCTAGCTGTCCTTGTGTCTAGTTCAGGGAGATGGACATGGTTTATGCTGTTAACTCACTTTCATATGAACCCAAGGAAAGTTAAAGGTGGTGCCAGTCCTTTCTCCCTTTAACACTCATGGAATTCATCTGGGTGTTGACCCCTATACAAGACCACTACACTTTGCTGTTTATGCCCATCCCTGGGGCTTTACCATGCTTGGAATCAATCCTCTGACATGGATTGGGTCAGTGTGCAAGCACTGACTGCATGCAGCCCCCTTTTACACACTCTGGCACAGGGGTGAGCTAAAGCAGCCGCTCGCTCCTCGTTTTCTGCACTGGCATTATCTGCCTGTTTGCAGACAGGGCCTAAGCTGGGCTGTCAGAAAGGAATGCTTAATTATTTGCTTCCTGTCTCCTGCACAAAGTTCTGCATGAAAACCATGGGATTTTATTCTTCTTGCTGGAGGGAACAGGATGGAGGAAAATGAAGTGCTTAGAAACCCTTTTCTTTCCCAATCATGCTTTGTCTGTTCAAATTATTTAGTCATTCTCTGTGCGCACTTACCAGGAGAAAAATAGCAACAATAACAACTACGATTATAATACCTTAATGAAACACTGTAATACTGATGAAGAAGTGTTACAGTACAGGTTCTGTGTGTTTGCTAAATGGCAGAGGAAGCACTCACGTCTGTGTGCTGATGACAGGTAACTAATAAGAGCTCAGCCTCCCCTCAACATGCGACTACCACCAAGCCTAGAATCTGTAAGGACTAAAATATAAAGTATTCGGCCATTTGTCCTCTCCGTCTCTTTGTATGTATATCCTTATACATGCAGAGTCTCCACAGATAATATTTTTGTAGGAATACAAGCAAATATCCTGCCCCAAAAGTCAAACTGAACTGCAGGTCAGCAGCAATCCTTTCAGAGGATTTTCAATTGGCTGCTTCTCTGCCTTTGAACAGGCCTTTGGCATACAAGTCCTTGGAACAGAGGCATTTACAAGTTTGGATCTGAGGCATTTTCTGGTGTGTGCTCTGGATATTTCAGGATCTGTGCGATCACAGGTCAGTACACATCTCATGAAACCAACACTGCTGTGCTTATGCATTCACAGCACAGCTCTGATCTGCACTCAGCTCCTTGTATTGACAGGAGATTGTTTTTTGGGTGCCTTATCTACAATAATGCTCACAGTTTGCCTAGTCTAACCAAGAAAACACTGAATAAGACATCTACTATTTTAGTCCCAGGATCTCTGCTCTAATATGAAAGAAAAACCCTGACATTTTATGTCAGAACAGGAATCTGTCTGAACCTCTTTGTCTTAAATTTCCTCTCCTCCACTGACGTGCAGTGTTTTGCAATCCATGTGATTGTCTTTGTCTTATCCAAGGAGGGACTAGGCTTCAGCAATACTGCAAAAATGTAATGAATTTTGAGAAAATTACTCTGAAAGCAGAGAAAGGAAGCTGAAAAGCACTTTGAGATGTAAGCTGTTATGTAAAAGGTAGGCTGTTATTTTTATTATTTTATTAGTCATTGTTGTTGATAATGATGAAAATGCTTGCCTGGCTTCAAAAAGGTCATCCTTTCTGCTGCAATACAATCCCTTTTTGAAGGCTGAAATCTTTATCCTTCCATCTCTTTTTGAATAACTCGAGTTTGCTAAGTAAGCAAGACTAACTCAAGCCATTGTTTGAATTTGAGTCCGGGTAACCTCAACAGTTTTAAAACTCACCATCCACTGTAACCAAATGTGACAGAGGGCCAAAGATGTCCAAAACAGACATTTCCTGTGGGTTGCATGAAAGCAGGAAGGTGGATGGAAAAGATCTTACTAAGGTTTCCAGATGAGGAAAGGGTTACAGTGTGAGCATAACTGCTAATACATAGTACAAAGTCCTCTTAGGTGCTTAGCCTTAAGCCATGTATATGTAGAAAACCAAGTCTCTCTGGATTTTGTCTTCAAACCCTTCTTTGTTATTCTGTCTTGATAGCAAAGCCAATAACCTCCCAAGTAAAGATTTGAATTGTAGATGACAATATAGCCTGTGCTGGCATGTAAAATGAAACTTCAGTGTTATTCATATCTCACCAAGCCTAGAGGGTGTGGTTTGCCTGAAAGCTGCCAAGTTTTCTCCATGGTGGTACAACTGTTGCCCTGTTTTCCTGTGCAGCGTTAGAGGTGTTTTGAATGCAGTTCATTAGTTTATTCTTGTTGTTTTCACTCTTTTTTGACCACCTCTCAGTTTCCAGCTTAACTCAATCTCTTTTTGCTTTGCCTCATCAACATCTACTTTTTAACCCATTTGGCTCATGATTCATGTGCTTGTCCTTCACCCAAGCAGTGCCAACTCCTCTCTATGACAAGTTATTGTGTCTGTGAAGACATTGGTGTGGGTTCAGCTGCAGAAGAGAGCTTTATATAACAAACCCAGAAATCATTTCTAAAGCTCTTCTGGAAATTGCTTGCCAACAAATTTTATGGTTTTTTTTTTTCCTTAAGGGAATGGTATTCAAAGTCCAAATCTGTCCCTTTTTAACCCCTGTTAACCTCAGTTCATGAAGCATGAGACTGTTTAGTTCTACATGCTGGGAACTAATTGTGAGGCAGCCAAACTCACTTATCTCTGCCCTCTCTATCTCAGAGGTGACTAGAATTTGTTGAAATTAAACCTAAAACTAAAAGGTTCAGCAAATATTAATTTGTAATTTATAAGAAATTAGATTGGACTGCATCTCAGGCATTTTTTCATTTCTAGTTCTAGTCTTAAAAATATCACAGACCCAAAGTTTGTAGACACAGCACTCTCTGAATGAATAGGGAAGAATGATTTCAGAGAGTAAATTAGAAATTCACACACGTGCATAAGCCCTGTGGCCCTGTGTGTCTGAACCAAAAGGCTTAGTACAGTGTTTCCATGCTTCCAGTCTACCAGCTGAAATCTGTTTGACTCCAGAGCTCCCCAGTGAACTTCCTGCACATCCCAGTGAGGGGTTTCCCAGCGAGCCACAGACAGCTCGTGTGGCCACCAGTGATTTATTCCCTTCCTATTTCTATGGACAGCACGAAATGCCTCTTTGAGCCGGGGTTATCCAGCCATTACAGCACCATAATAAAATCAATAAAATATTGATGTGAATTAATGTTAAAGGAAAAAAGAAAAAAAAAAAAAAAAAAAAGAAAAAAACCCATAAGCTGTGCCATAAAGCTGTTTTTCTGTGCGATGCTGGCCATGGGGGAGCGGGCAGGCTCTTGCAATCTGGACCCGCGGCACTAGATGGCAAAACAGCGTCAGTTTTGGCAGCTCAGCCCGGGATGATGCTCCCACCTCCCCCCACCCCGGGCCCCTGACAGCGGGTGGCTGCGGGCACATCCCGCCCGTGGGCACCTCGAGGAAAGTGCGCTGGGCATGCCTCTCCCTGCCCATTTGCATGCCCTCCATCCCGCCTGCAAACCACAGGGAACCTGCAACCGCAGAGATCGCGCCCTAAAGATCGGATGCAGCTCATAAACACCGTAGGTGAGGAGACCACAGGGGCCAGTATGGATGTAGAGGTGGTTGATTTCCTTATTGCTGTTGCTGGCGTTTGTTGTTTGGGCATCAGTTGCCCTCAGGAGCTCGAGGTCCTGTGCAAGACATGCAGTCCTCACTCCAAAAGAGATTATCCAGCAACTGGGTGGCAAAACTTGTCTCCTTATTGAACAAAAAGAGATTTACATTTAAAAGTCTCAAGTGGGAACACTTCTCCTTTCAATTTCATGTCAGTCTATGCATTAGGTGTTTTACTATGTGAGTGAAACTACCACCTCTGCAGTTAAGCTGCAAGGTATTTTTATTAGGAGTCTGTTCTTTCTTTTCCTTGTGTGCAGATAATATCTGCTTATACTAAAAGGAGTTACAGAGGGAAAGGTGAAATCTTCAGGATCAAGTTTTTGATCAAATAATCAAAATCTTTTAGGTCTAAGTAAAAAAAAAAAAAAAAAAAATCTCTGGGCAGGGCAGTAAGTTACCTCTCTATTTTTGTAAGGGAGTGTTGTGGTTTTACCACTCCCTTAACAGGGAATTAAGGTTCTGGTCGTGTCAATAAACTCATCCTCACAACTGCAACACTACAACTTACCCCATTTTAGGGTTAACCTCTGTTCCCACTCCGTAACTACCTTTTGGAATCCAAATGTCAGCTTAAACTGGAGGTTGCAACCTTTACAGTTTCATCTGAAGGGGATATCCAAGCTGCTGTGCCCTTTTAATGCTTGCGAACGCAGAGTTGGTGGCAGCAATAGTACTCCTTCCCCTACAGCTGCAAGAGATTGTATAAGGCTCTGAATGCAAATGTTCATGAGGTGACAGCCTTGGAGGAGTCTGATGCATGGTCCCCTTCCTTGGGAGCAGGTGAGCCCCCGTTGCTGAAGTGTGATGTTCAAAACAGAGCTTTCACTCTGAAAGTTTTGCAGAAGCTTTGAACCCTGTGCCTCCCTTTGATTTTTCACTCCATCATTGCAACATTCAGTCCTTCCCCCTCCCCCTTGCCTTCTGTGAGGTGCTAGTGACAGTCCCAAAATGACCTTCTCCTAGGAATCTCAGAAAACTGTTCTTCAAGTGCTTTTTCAAGCCCCAAACTTTGCACTTTGGGATAAAAGTGCAGCAGTAAGCCTGAGTGGGCAGTGCACACACACTAACTGAAGGGTATTTGCTCTTCAGAGTTGAAAGAAGCCATAATACTTGCCAATTCCATATTATTTCTACCTTCAGGACAGGACCAGGCTAACATGAAAAAATCCTGCTTTCTGCTGGTGTGGGCTGTTAGTAAGACATATCATGCTCATCCTTGGCTATTTAAAAAACACTGTCTCACTCTGTATAAACCAACTTACAATATGAATGGAAAAAAAAGTATGGATCATGAAGCAAGTGGGAATGGGTAATCAATTTTTAGCACTAATATCATGGGTAAGGCAAATAACTCTGAAGGAGTTATGAAAGTCTCTTCTCTGAGCAGATGTGCCTCCTTTTGAAGCAGTTTCTTTTTAGCCCAGCCTTAATAACGGGAAAATTGTTGATTTAAACATATTAAACAAAAACAAACGTGTTTTCATCATCCATCATATTTCTTTTTTAAATGTGGGAATGTGAAATTCTCTCAGGTGGGCTGGCCGTGGGAGGCACAATAACAATGGACTAGAAAAGCCTTTCAGCTTTACAAACACGGGTTCAAATCAAGCTTAAGTAAGTGACAAGCGAAATGGGACTATTGATTTCCATCTAGTTCTATTTGGCTACAGCAAAAACTGGGCACAACAGTGTCTTAGCACTTAAAGGGATGCCATCAGCCAAAAGATAACGCTTCTGTTGGAGAACATTTGCAGTGTTATTTATAGCAATCAAGATTACTGGACCAGTTGAGATTACTAGAGTTGAAAGACACCAGAGAGTAAATTTACATCCCCCTATTTCAGGAGGTATTATTTTCTGTGTTTGGCAGTGCTTTCTGCCGGGTCTGTGCTCCAAATCTCCTTTCCAGTTACACGGTGCGCGTGTGAAGGTCAGTCTGGGAAACGTGTTTTCCTTGAAACTGGCCTGCCAAAGAAAAAGATTCACATGGAGTTAAAAATCCTCTGATGACCAGGAACCAAGGAAAGTGATAAGTTATGCCTGATTTTCCTGTCTGCCCATGTACCCATCTGCCCCACAGATTACCTGGAAGTCTGCTGATGAGCTTTGACAACCAGGAGGAGCTGTGGCAGGTTCATCTCTAGGGGAGTTACAATGTGAGTGCTGATGAATCCAGATCCGGGTCAGCAAGACTCTGTGGCAAGAGATGACCTTTTTCTGCTTTGCTGTGCACATGGGCAATTCTGTGTCATCCAGACTGCACCTCTGGTTTAAGGTCTGGTACATGGAGAAGTGACAAACCTGGTCTTTGGCTCATGATGGCCAAGGAAAGATTGCACAAAGCACTGAGAAAGAGAGGATAGAGCTTTATTAAAAATGAGATACATTTGTTAGGCTGTAAAATCTACCAGGAGGCCTTATCGTCAGGGGTATTCCCTGAAACTCTTCATAAATTGATTTTGAAAAAACACGAGGTATGAAATGGAGAGAGGGCACTCCAGAATCATGGGATGGGACACGGTGCAGAGGTCCTTGAGTCCTGTGGGCCCTGCTCCTGCAAGAATGCCCTAACAGGTCTTTGAAGCAAATTTGATGTCCAAGGCTGTGAACCTTGCAGTTGATAATACACAAGGAGTCAGGCCTTGTCTTGCCCGAGAGGTATCAGGAGTAGATAAGTAAGTGGGGTGGACTCACAACTCCATCACGAACTTGCAAGATCAGACCTTAGGGATCATATTTCAAAAGCCCTCAGCAACTTGGTGCTCTTTTGGGTTTGTAAGTCCTGTCCAAGAGGTTCAGAAATGAGCACAGGGGAGCTCCGTATAAAGCCTGACCTTCACTGTGACTGATTGATGCCTGAATCTCTGGCCCAAGGTGACTGGATTAGGACCAAAGAAAGAGTCAGAGCCAGGGTTAAAATGCAAGAGTTTCTTGCTCCTATGCTGCTCTTCTACCTTTCTGATTTTGGTGCCCCTCTCCTGCTGCTGTTTAAAGACACAGCAGGGCTCAGTGGAAAGCTGTGAGCCTGCCCTCTTACATCAGGGGATTTGTGTCAGAAGTTCAGCATTGCCAAATGTCATTTTGAATGATTTTGTAGTTCTAGGTCAATAAACTCCTTACCATCATGGGGGAGCTGAACCATGCATTACTCCAGTTGCTACAGTGGATCTTTTTCTTAGCCACAGACATAAAACGTGCAGTTCACAATGATTCTCGGTAGCCCTACATTTTCTGATTCACATTTTTAATTAAATATAATTTGCTTTTGCTTTTTTTTTTTTTTTTCCAAATGGGCATGCTGTGTCACTATATCTCATGGAATACCATGACTAGAGCATCTCAAGACCTCATAGCTGCAAAAGCTCTACTCTTGCTGCAGAGAAGAAAATACCAGAGAAGAGTGAGAGAGCATGGCAGAGAGCAAGAAGATTCTCTGTGCACTTCTCTTTTTTTGTTAAATTAGATGGATAAACATCTTATCAATTTTAAATCTCTTTGTAGTGACCTATCTTGAACATTATCTGAAGATTATGTTCATCCCTTACTTAGTAAGGCTGCTTGTCAGTTTAGGGGACGATTGGAGTGAAAGCCCCCCCCCAGCCCTGGAGAACTAGGATGAGAATGAAAAATGTGCTGGTGGTACTGTCTCCAATGCAGTATGGAGTAGTAGTATGTGGTATGTACCTTCTTACACGTGTAAAAACGTTGGGTTCATAACATTGTTTGGAAAATTACCTTAAAACACATGCAATATTATGTTTTATAGATATGTATTTTTTAACTTGATGATGTGGAAGACAAATAGCTAGTGATGGCAAAGATCCCTTTCAGTGCCTTAGACTGCTGGACACTGTGTGTTTCTCCTCTCAACCCACCATTTACTCCAGTTTGAGGCAAGGAACATAGTTTGGGAATTTTTACTGACTTTTCATGGTGCAAGCCAGGCACAATGACTACAGGCACACTCATGATTTATCTTTCAGTGGCATCCTTTCCCTTGGAAGCTGAGGAACAGGCAGCTTTTGTTCTGAACCCCACTCAGCCCTTCAACACATAGTAGGGATGGAGAGTGTGGCAGCTCGTCTGCCCGCTCCCATTTCTTCCTGCAGGCACCACGTTATATATCCCTCACAAGCCTGACCACGGCTTTCAGAAACATCCAATAAATCAACAGTTAAAAGGGAAGAGTAGACATGGGGAGCAGGTGCTTATTATGTGTGCATCTCTGGAGAAGAATAACCCACAGTGTATTTCCATGCCCATTTGAAATGGAATACGACCATGACCCTGCAAGTGGCTCTGCTTGAATTGTTCCTGGCATGATGTTTTACTCCTAATATTTTCATTGTCTGCCTCCATCAGTTTTACCTCCCACTGTAGCATTAATTTTGTATGTGAATATGGAGGCTGAGCTTTAAATAATACAGCATATGCTTTTTATTTGCCATGTAGAATAATATTTTTTTGGCTGATTTATGCTCCACCTGGACAAAATTATTTTTTATGATGGGTTTATTTCATTTGTTCCCACATCCCCAAATGGGGGCAAAAAAAAGAGAAATCTTGTAAACCACCGACAATGATGGACACAGAAATCTGCTTTGAAATACAAATTTACTGCAAAAACAGATTCTCTCCAGCCATGTAAATGAAAAAATGCTGTTGTAATAATTGTAAGCCTGCAAACGCATGGTACTATTGGAGAGAGTAATCTTCAGGCTCTTGTATCATCCCTTACACAATGCTGGGAGTACAGAGAAATTCACTGACAGCTATAAGCTATTCCAGTAGAACAAAATTACACATATGGCTACAGCATGGATTTAATTTAGGTCTTTTCAGAACTTCATCAAAGCCAGGACAAAACCCTGTGGTCTTTCAGTTTGCAGATTTGCCACAGAACTTCATAGGCTAAGCTGCCAAATCTACCTAATTTCCAGTTTTCGCAAGGGTTGTGGAAAAATATGTTACTTGCCATTGAAACAAGTTCTTTTCAAACAGATTATTTGAGTTTCAATTTTAAAAATATACTGAAAAGATTGGTAGTATTTTTATGTTAATCTAAAACCTACAGAAATACTTATTATGAACAGATTTCTAGAAAAAAAAATTTTTAAAAAAATCATACGCAGTCCTTAGCACAACTTTGTTATGATTTTGACTTCCACCTTTTGGTGCTTTTTGTAAAGCCACTAAAAATTATTCATAAAAATCCATAATAGTCATAGCATTCAGAAAACTCTGATACTATTTTTGGTTGTAATAGTCGTCTTTAACCACAGAGCATCCTCCAGCCAAAACCACACTATAATAGGAGTGCATATAAAAAGGACATATAACGCCTCCAAGTCAGCTCTGAACTACAGAGCTTGGAAAAGTAGGATATTTTTTCAGAGCAGTTTCCCTTTTAATACTCAACGTAAAAAGAAGAGATAGGACTTTCACAGGAAAATCCTGCTGCTTCTGGTCCCACCTTTTAAGTCCACTTCAGATGGCAGAAATCCAAGCTGATGTCCCTCCTTGGCATCTTCTGGCAGCAACCAGAAGACTTGTTCCTATTCAAGCCCTCTCCTCCCCATAAAAAGCTCTCCTCCCCATACAGAGCTCTCCTCCAGCCCCTCGTCCTGCCATATCCCCAATTCTTGCTCCACCAGCTATCACGGCAAGCCTTAGAGATGGTGGCCACCTTGTTGTGCTCCATCTTCTTCTCTTTCCAAGCACAGAGAAGTGAACAATTTATCAACAGCGAGCCAGGCACTGAAAATCAGTCACTGGTTTAAAACGACGAAATACAACCTATAGGACTGTATGAACGCGCATGGGATTTGTTTCACCACCTTGACAGCCCCGGGCCTTTCAAACAAAACCAGAGCTCCAGTTTTTCCACCAACTCGGCGGGATGAAGGGGCAGCTGCTGCGGGAATCGTGAGCCGGCAGACGGGGAAGGGGAGGCAGTACCAAGAAAGGTGCAATAGATGGCACTGGAGAGGCGCGGCAGACCCCTCTCGTCACCTGAGGATACCTGCGAGATTTACCCCTAAGCTAAAGCGGGTTAGAAAATGTGCAATTTAGATTTATCAGTTCAGGAGGGAGATTCAGATAAAAACAGTTGAGCTGGTGAGATTATTAAATGCAGAACCCCCGTGCTGAGACGATCCTCACCTTACTACACGTGCTGATGGAAGTGAAATAGGGCACTGTCCCCTTCCCAGCTGCAACCATGAGAGGCAAGGTGATGGAAGGAGAGGGGGCAAGTGGCGGACAGAAACTCTCCTCCACCCAGGAAGGTCTTCTGGGAGCTTGAGGCGGCACCTTTCCCAGATGGAAACGGCAAAAGCAGCAGGGACGGTGCCGGTTTGGGTCAAAGTGGGAAGTGCAGATCGGTATTTCCGGATGCCAGCCCCTGCATATCAACCCGATAATGTCACAGAAAGGTGGTCTCGTGTATTTAATTTTATCAGGCGGAAGAACTCTGATATATGCTGTGCTCAGTTCACAGCTCCCGTGCAGATTTACTCGGCGCTTTAGCATGCGTGCAGCCTCGCTGACAGAGATTAAAGGCTCTCCTCAGAGCCCCAGGTATTACGCTCAAATGTATAAATCAGGGCTCAATATATAATATTTGTCCATAAAAATATATCACGGTGGCATTCGTTTGACTATCCGCATATTAAATACCATTACAGAAAAGTCACGAGCTTATTGAGGATTACTTTGCTACACCAGCAAAGTCTCCTGCCATCATAAACAGGCGTCTTTGCTGCCAGAGCGTGGCTGGGTGGCCAAGAGGAAGGGGCGGGTTTTGCTGACACCATTCGTGGCCCCACACGTGCCCCAGCCGTGCTGTGCTGCGCCAGGAACATGCTCCCAGGCTGGCCCTGGTCTCCGGCTTCCCAGCACTGGCCGGGAAGGGCAGGGAGCACGGTGGAGATGACACCGCAAGCCTCTAAAGGAGAAAACTGCATGATGTATCGCCACTCACGAGCACCCGCCAGAGAGCTGTTTAGAGTGAGATTACAGTCTCAGAGGAGACTCTCGTGCCTCTTGGTCACAGGGTTACTACGATGATGCAGTTGTAACTTGTATGCAGGAGGTAGAAAGGATTTAAGCAGTGGCCAGAAAGAAAAGCTGGATCAAACCTCCACAAACCCTGCTCAGATTAACCCAGATTCCTGAGTTCCCAGCTTTAAGCGACTTGAAATCAGCCAAATTGCTTCTTTTCCCTTGAACAGAAGACAAAAACCGCGAGGGAGATGATAAAGTTTATACTTTGGCCACGAGTTTAGAAGCAGCATTTTAGACTGAACAGAAACAAAGCTCCCTAAAAATAACAGTTCATGCAGTCCAGAGGTCTTGATCCTGCTCATGCCAATTCTATATTAGCACAGCTATATGGATTTCTCTGTGTTTGCTGCTGACTTACAGAGGTGCAAGGGAGAGAAAATCAGACACGGTTGCAATCTATCCCCCTTCATCCTCTTCATTCCTCTTTTTTTTTTTTTTTTTTCCCCACTGTCTTGTAAATTCCTATTATTAACACAGGAGAAAAGAAAAAAAAAAGAAAAGAATCCCCGTGATCCCTGGTGCATCCTTGGAGTGGCTGCAGCCTCAGCGTGGATGACTAGACAACCGCCACTGTGCCACATAATGAGGAGCACACATGCTGCACCGGGAGATACTAATGAGGGAGCTACAGCCCCCTTAGCCCTCTCCAGTAAATCCGTGTCTGCAAGCCATGTTTTATTTATCAGGCTTATTATGGCAGCACTAAGGAGCCATTTGAAAAGGGCTGCTGCTGTCCTGGGCACTGCACACCGCAGAGCCTGCTCCGACCAGCTTCCAGGGAAGATGGATGAGGCTGGCAAAAGGTAGGGGAGAGGGATGCTTCGCACACACCATGCGAACAATTTGTGGCAGCATTTATCCCATCATCTGCTTTAAGGAGGAAAAGCCTGTTTCAACCTCGTAGTCCTAGCTAGCTGATCCCAGGCTCTGAAAACACGCAGTAACTGGCAAATAGATTGAAGATGTACATGTAGTTATTTCCAGGAATGTTTTTGAGGAAGCAAGGACTTGATGGGCCTAGAGAGACTCGGATGCAAACTGCAGAGCCAGGCAGCTCAGAGGGGCTTCACGGGAGCTGCCTGAGGTGGCCACCTCCCTGCTCAGCACTGCTCCCTGATCCCAGTCCCAGCAGAGGTCTCACTGGACTCCCACACTTGTCACCATGCACACAAAACACTGCTGCTCTGTGCAGAGGCATGACGCTGCAGAGCCCTTGCTGTGTCGCTTCTGGCAGTTTGAGGTCTCGCACAGATTTGCACATGTGCCAAAGGGAAAAGGCACTTGCCATCACCACTGCCTTCTCCAAACATTCTATACCTGACCCCTCTGCACATCCTCACAGAGGTTTCTGTCCACCTTGGGGAACAGCTCTGCTCAGAGAGGACCAACAGAAATAGGTGTGAGAGGCGGCTAAGTGAAAGACAGGAAAGAGATGAGTAAATCTTTGAAAAACTTACACCGCAGGTCTCAGCAGGACTCAGACAAATTGGTCTGCATTCCTTTAACATATTAGATTTCTACTTACCCTGTTCATTAGCATGTTAAGCTACAAGGGCTGATTATATGAAACTCATCGAGAGGCATCAATTAAGATGATAAATTTACATACATTCCTTCTGGATGAGAAAGGATGGATTTCCTCGGTTCAGAGTTTGGTAAACTGGACTCAGCTTCAGAAAGGGAAAGAAGTGTTAAATGCGTGCATCTGTACTGCCTCCCAAAAAAGATGGAAGCAGTTCACAACTTTGAGCAAAAATGTGTGTCAAATAGGAATAGAAGGGAACAGCCTGCAGTTTCCAAGGCTGAACTCTAATCTGCCGTGTCACATTGACAACAGATTATGAGAGGAAGTGAAAATCCCAAGGGATGCCGCTCTTACAAAGCTGGTCCAAATGGTGTTCCCAGGCTGCAGAACGCAACACTAAATATTTGCACATATTTATCACTTTTTGCCCACACAAGATCTTATCTTATTTTGCAAACACTGTGCATCAGAACAACTTCCTATCCACCAAAGTGTAGCCATTGCTGGTCTGCAGCGTGCCAGTGGCACTTCTTTTGTGCCAGCACGTGTCTTGGGAAAACTGTGAACAAAGACGGTTTGTTATCTTGTTGCCACTGCAGAGAGAAATTAGATAGGCCTTGCAAATGGTATGAAAACCCACGCAAGTTGACAGAATCATCTGTCTTTTCCTGAAAAACACTGCACAGCTGCTAATGTTGCCAGAGGAGACAGGCCACAAAGAGCACTGATCCTACAGCCAACCTTTGTAGCAATGGGAAGGTGCTACCAGGGCTAAAGACTGGTTTACAGCTAAGTGAAACAGTTAATGCTGGTAATAGCTCAGTAATAGCTAAATAGTAATAGCTACAGTCCATGCCTGTTATTCTTCAGGAAGAAGAAAGGAAGAAGGCTCTTGTCCAGAAAGAAGAGCTGAGCACCACCAGATCTCATTCTCTACAGAGAAAATTAAAGAGTTTTAAATTTTATAGTAACTTATATGTGACTTCTGCTTTCCTGAATAGTGGCACCAAATCTATTCAAGCAGAGAGGTGTTTTCACCCCAACACTGCTGGGCTTGTGCATCAGGAGTGCTCCATCCAGGTGAGGTGCTGGATAAAGTCTACTGTTCCGTGTTGTTGTGTTGCTTTCCTTATCCAGGACCCTGTGCTGGATGAAAGTACATGTTTACACCTTCTCGGACTGCCACATAGTGAGTATGCAGCTTCCTCATTGCTCAGAACACAAGATAAAGGGTTTCCAGCTGATTCCCCTTCCAGGCACTGCATGGCCACAATGACCAGATTGTTCTAAAGAGGAAGCATTTTAAACAAATGCCACTTGCATATAAAAGTTTGTGCCTTAAATGGGATCATATTTTCTTAAGAGGAGTGGAAAAAGAAGAGTGCCATTTCTTTTTCTCTTGTCTGCACAGCCATGGCAGTTACATAACACTGGAACTGGGAATATGCGCTCTTTTATTTTGTTTTAACCAAAGAGCAATCAAACCTACTCAGACTTGTGTTAATGATATACATTATATGTACCAGAGACTGTTACATCGCATATCAAAATTGAGTAGAACATAAGGAAGTTTAAAAAAAAAAAAAAAAAAAAAGCCCCTTGCCTTGCCTTATGCTGTTAAGTTTGACTTGAGTATGATCTGCCTCAGCCCAACGGGTCAGGCACATCCCTGCACAGGCTACAGCACTGCACCAGTGATAAACTAAAATAAGGAAACGTTTACAGCCAAAGGTGGAAGCAGACCATGTGGCTACACATTTTGGGAAGCAAAGAGTGTAGGTGCTGGTGAAAATTATTTTGTGATCCATCTATAATTTTATATTTGCATTATCACTGCACTGAAGACAAAAGTGCTTCCCCTGTTTGCAGGTTGAAGCTGGGTTATCACTGTCAACTCTTCCTCCTTGCCAGCCAGCGCGTTGTAACCTCAGGTAAAAGACTTCAGTTTTAATTTGTTCAGATGTTTAATTGTTTTGTTTTAATTTGGAAAGTTGGACAATAAACCAATTCCCCTTGTTCCTAAAGATTTATTGCTTTTTCCAATTTATTGAACGTTCAGTGCAGGCTGTATTTCAATTAAAGGCAGCAAAACTGTTAATGGTGTATTAACGACACACCACGTCTATATAAAGATGCAAATATAAGTCGTGGCCAATTTTCTGGCCTGGTGAGATTATTTTTTTTTATTTTCCCCGTAGTGAATTATCTACAAACAGCTCGTAATTTTATACCAGCCCATATCTCCGGCTACTGCTTAACCACAAGTACTTTCAGTGCGCGAGCTGCCGGCGGCCCCATTCCTCGCACAGGGAAGCGGCCTCCTGCCTTCGGGTTGGAGTTTGGGCGGCACCGGGGGCTCACAGGGGCTGCGGGGAGCAGCGTTGCAGGCAGGCGCTGGGGCCGTGCCTGCGGGGGTCCCGCGGCCAGTCAGGCTCAGGTGCTCATCCCTGCGCATCCCCTGCCTCATTCCCGGGATGATTCGGAGCGCGGGACGACCCCGGCGCCTCCGGGTGATGCTCGGCCCGTTGCCATGGCAACGCCCCCCCATTCATCCCGGCCCCACGTGACCCGCGGGGGCGCTCGCGCCCAACCCGCCTGTTACCAGGGCGGGGGCACGCGGAGGGGGGGGAAGGAAGGGGGCGCTCTTGTTTCCCATTGGCTGCCGCCGCGGGCTCGCTGATTGGCCGGGGTGGGACCCCGGACAGCGCGCCGATTGGCCGCGGCCGGGAGGTGAGGCTGTGGGGTGATGCCGGCCGCCCCGCGCTGCCCCGGCCCGCAGACAAAGGCTGCCCGAGCTTCCCCTCCCGGGGGCTGGCGCGGCGGGGCGGGGGAGGGCGGCGGGGAGCCGCGGCCGTGGGACACAGTGCCGGCCGAGAGCCCGCCGCCGAGGCACGCGGAGCGCGGGGGGGGCGGGGCCCGGCGTCACGCTCTCCGCGCGCGCGGCAGCCAATGGGCGGGCCGGGGGAACGCGGGCGGCACGCGGGGCCCGCGTGTCCCCACAGCACGGCCTGTCAGTCACCTGCCAATCAACCGCCAGGCCCCGCCCCCCCGCCGCGCGGCCCCGCCCGCCCCGCCGCTGGCAATGAGGAGAGTGCGGGGCTGGGGCCGTGTCGGGGCTCCGCTCGGTCACGGAGCCCCTCGCCGCCCACCCCCGCTCGGAGAGTGTCCGGGAGGGTTCTGTGACCGCCAGTGCCTCCTCCCAGGGTTGGGGCGCGGGAGTCGCCACCGTCGCCTCACCGGAGCGGGCAGGCGGGACCCAGCGCGGCTCCCCCGGGGACTCAGCCCCGCAGTTCCCAGCGCTGAGCTCTCTGTGTCCCGCCCCCCCTCGGGCGGCGGTGCGGGATGTTCTCCCGGCCCCCCTTCGGGCGGCGGTGCGGGATGTTCTCCCGGCCCCCCTTCGGGCGGCGGTGCGGGATGTTCTCCCGGCCCCCCTTCGGGCGGCGGTGCGGGATGAGCTCCCGGCCCCCCTTCGGGCGGCGGTGCGGGATGAGCTCCCGGCGCCCTCCCCCGGTGCGGAGCGAGAGGCGGGGCCGGCGCTGCGCGGCCGCCGCCCGCCGCCTTTATCTGTGGTGGCGGCGCGGGGGGTGGCACTGGGGAACACCTTGGTGTGAGATACGCGCTATAAATAGGGCGTCGGGGATGGGAGCGCGGCCACGGGCGTCGGCGAAGGGCTCCGGAGCACGGTGGGTGCCTCCCCTGCGGTGGGTCCATAGCTCGGCCGGGGGTTGCCGGCTGGGGACCGCTTGAATTTTAATTTTCCGGCGCGGTGTGGGGCTGCCACCCATCCCCTGGGGCTGGCTCCCGGGAGAAGTTGCGGGGGCTTCCTTCGCCCTTTGCATCATTTTGTACGGAGGGGAGCGGCTGCTGTAGCAGGGGAGGTGGAGAGCGAAGAGAAGGAACGGGAAGGGAAACGCTTAGGAAAGGAGACGGGACTGGGAATAAAGGACGTGGTAGGGGAGGAGGAGAGGGCGCTGGCGGGAGGGGACGGGACGGGAAGGCGGGCTGGGGGAGGGAGGAGGGAGCGAGAGGGAGGGAGGGAGAGAGAGCAGCCCCTAACCCTGGCTCCCGCCGCCTCCTCCCAGCAGGACTCTGCTCGCCATCAGCCGCCGAGCCCAGCCCGCGGCGGAGGGCGGCCGCTGCCGCTAGCGCGGAGCAGGAGGAGGAGAAGGAAGAGGTCGCCGCCGGAGGAGCCCTGCGGTCCGGTCCAAGCGTCTTCGGTGAGATCGCCCGCCCGGCCGCCGACATGATGCAGATCTGCGACTCGTACAGCCAGAAGTACTCCCTCTTCAACGCCATGAACCGGTTCATCGGCGCCGTCAACAACATGGACCAGACGGTGATGGTGCCCAGCCTGCTGCGGGACGTGCCGTTGCTGCTGGAGGAGCTGGACGCGGCGGGCGCCGTGTGCCCGCCCCGGGATGCTGCCCTGCCGCCCGGCGACCCTGGCGCCTACTTCTCCCGCAGGGACATGTACAGCCACTACATGCTGCTCAAGTCCATCCGCAACGACATCGAGTGGGGCGTGGTGCAGCCGCCGGCGGGCGATGAGGCGGCCCGCAAGAAGGACAAGCTGGGCGGCGGGCCCGCCGAGGAGGGCGAGGGGGAGGAGGACCTGGAGCAGCAGTTCCACTACCACCTCAGCGGACTCCACTCGGTCCTCTCCAAGCTCACCCGCAAGGCCAACGTCCTCACCAACAGATACAAGCAGGAGATCGGCGTCAGCAGCTGGGGGCAGTGAGCGTCGGGGTGGGGAGCGGGAAAGGGGCGCCTGGCCCGGCGGGAGCGGAGCGGGAGCGGCGCGTCCCCGCCCGGCGCTGCCGCTGCTGCCGCGGCGGTGACGAAGGGCAGCGCCCAGGGCCGAGGCTCCCCTACGCTCTCCCAGGACTGCAGCAGGTTTTCTACCAACGCACAAGCGGGAGAGAGATGTAAATTAATCAATACTAGCTTATTAATTGTTTTGACCCCCTCCGTGGTTTTTTTCACTGTACGGTCCGGGGCGAGCGGTTGCTGTGCCCGCCCGGGCGGGGAGGCTGAACCCCTACGTGTACGAGGTGGTGGCGTGGCTGGCTTATAAGGAGGCTCAAAACAAGCCGATGAACATAACGAAACTGGCACAAAATTGCTTCTGTTAACCCGGAGGGAACCCAGTGGGCTAAGGAGCATCCCTCTGTTGCGGGACAGATGGCGGGTCCCACGGTTGTACATGTACTGGAGTTTATTTAAACCTTTTTTACTCAGATGTAGAGTATATTCTAAAATAAATGCAAATGTATTAACTAAGAGTGACTTAAACTTTTGGTATGATTTATGTTTCTTTAATTAAATGATATTTTTAACATCTAGAATTCTTCTGTTGTTCTTCTAAGTTATTTCTGAGCTGCCTTACTAGACACAGAAATCTGCGTGTTCAAGAGAGGGGCTTTTGTGGCTTGCTTTTTTTCCCCACCACAAAGGGAGCAATCAGGCAGTGATGATAACTCAGCATACCTAAAATGTACGAATGACTATTAACTGCACCATACATGACCTGAGTTTTGGTAAGCTGTTTCCAGGCAGACAGTGCAGTTGTTCTGTGTGAATGCTGGCTTGAAGGTCAATGCCTCTTTAACAGAATCTGAGAAGGATCGAGTCATGGTTACTCTGCAGGCAGCAATTCATGGAAGTTGGAGCAAAGCCTAGGAATGACTCTTGCTTTTTTTTGGGAAGTGTCTTAATGTACTGTGGGGAGTTCTTTTTTTCCTCTCACCAGATAGGTCTGGGATACTTGCCTCCCCCACCTCTTGCATTTTTCCTCTGTAATCCTCCTTGGATACCAAGAATTAATCAGGTTTATGTTATCCAAATACTACTGATTTTCTCTATGGGTTGTTTTTTTTTTTCATTTTCTGAAGTAAAGTACCTCAGAATTGGGTGTCTATATTGTGTTCTAATATTAAAGTGTGCTTACTTATTATGATATGACGTGTACATAAAACAGAGGTTAACTGTTTAATAAATACATATATTCTTCCATAACTTAACTTTTCCTCTCAGGGCCTGAAATACCAAGTTTGTAGACATATCCTTGTACTGAGATGTCACTTTTTTAGTGCTTGTTTGGTGATGTTGAGTTTGTTTGTTTTTTCTTTTAAAATTAGAAGAATTTTTTTTTCACTCTAAGTTCAGATGTTTCCTAGCACTTTATTTTTCAGCCCGACTGTTAGGACAGTTAGTAAAGCATGAGCTCTCTGGACATGGTACTAGTTGGCAGATGTTTGTGTAAGTTAAAACAATCAGCCTACATTATGTTTAACAATACATATTTTAGAAGGTTTTTCCCTTGTAGGGTAAAGAAGAACTTTGTTAGGCTGGATGATTTTTAGTTTGGCGGTGCTTGTTCTTTTTGTAATGTTTTTAACTCCGTTTCCCTCCCTTCTTGGGGAGATGCCAGGAAAAAAGTCAGCAACCAGGAGAGGGATTACCCTGGTTTCCTAACACGTCAGCTTGCCAGTCTTTCTGTGGCTGAACGAATGCAATGCCAAAGATGCAGTGCCCTGTGCTCGATGATAAAGTTTTGTTCCCCTGAAGACAAGGGTGAGAGGGAGAACCTGTTCTGCTGCGTGGTTCCCTTCTGCCTTGTGCCCAGTCGGCTGAAAACCACATTACAGCCTCTGCTCAGGAGCGCCGGTGAAACCTCAGACAAAAGCAGCTAATGCAGTTTCACCCGCGCTCCTTTTGATCTCCCGGTAACTTCTCCTGGTATGGATTTAGACAATACTGTTTAAAAGTTGCACAAGAGGCAATGTGATGCTGATCTAGACTATGAGTAACGTCAGAAAACGTAGTATTACATTAGCGCAGTATTGCCATGAGTATTGCATCCATCCCCTTAGCATTCAAAAAAAAAAAAGTTTTGGAGGAAGAGCAGCTGAAAACTAGCGCTGCTGGGCAGCAAAGGTGGCATTTCCTTACAAGTAAAGCTCCAGTAACAGAAGTAGAAGGATACTGTGACTCAAGGGTTTGCCTTCCCTCTGTGACTAAGCTGCAGTTGCTGAACTGCACGTGGCTCCCATGTGGGGGCCCGGCCGCTGGGCTGGCAGCAGCCCCGGTAATCCCGACTCAGCTGCAGCAAAACCTGCTGAGACTCACACCAGCTGGAGACTCCGCCACCTCCCACCTGGGAGCTGCTTTAGAGTTCCCTCTTTTCAAGGTCATGGGAGAGGATCAAGGCTCTTGGGATCAGGAAAGTGATCTCGTAATGCAGGGGGAAGGCAACAACAGATAAAACCAGGGATGTATTTCTCATGTGAAGGACAAGGGATGGGACTTTGCTGCTGGCTGTTGTGGAAAACAATTTGGCCTAAAAGGTGGGGTGGTCAGGCAATTACATAAATGCTGGCTCCTGACATTGCAGTAAACAAAGATGAGATTGCAGAGTCTTAATGCAGATTTTGTATGTTAGATGTTGAATTGGGAAAAATTTCCATGAGCGGTGCTATACAAAACAATTAGATTTGTTAGTAGGAGTTACATCTCCTTTTGAAGGACTGGACCATTTTAAGGGTTCCCAATTACATACAGAGTTCAGCAACCCTTTAGTCTGCTCTGATAAAGTGATTCTGATACTAGTAAGTGATAATGACAAATGACAGCAGCCTAATATAAAAAGTATCTTTATGATCTCAGATACTTTGATAAGTGACTTTATTTCTAAGCCACACACAGACAAAAAGACAACTTGCCAAACTACCACAGCTGTGCTCAAACCAGGCATATTCACATGCACTGTGAGAAGCAGTTGTCATTTTTAGCTCAAGTAAAATAGACTCTAGATAGAGTAAGGCAGACATTAGAGGAGCAATAAATAATGAGATTCAGAATGGTTTGCACTAGCAAATTGATTACAGCAGAAGGTATCTTAAAAGTATCTTAAAGCCAAGGAGCCTCAAGGACATGGCTCATGGGATGCATCAGTTAATATGTAAAACTGCACAGTACATGTCATTATAGTTCATGAGTCAAGTCCTGTATTTTTGTATGCAAAAGGAGAACAAATGGGGGGGGGGGGAAGCCAAGATTTTGTCTCAATACACACACAGGGCACTGCGGATGGGTGTGAGTTCCATGGCAAGAACAAGAATCACAGGCTGGTCAGTACTTGGTGGAAGCAGATGAGGCTGAGTCAGGCTAGGCTGTGATCTTCCTACTTTCCCTCTGAAAGCTTTTTCTTGCACAGGGTTTTAAATAGATCAAGATAGCTGTGTTTTGTGGTTTGTGTCCCTCCCCCTGCCCAGGCTCTTGCACCAAGACAACATGAGTCATCAGAAGATTGACTTAGCTGAAAAATGCTCTAATGTTAGTGGTCAGAGAGAAGGTTGTATTAGGATCTTATTATCATAGAGTTAAGCTTTGCACCCTCTTTTACCAGGAAAAAAAAGAAAAAAAAATGAAAGTGTCTCCTTTTTGTGCCTATGGATTTGGTAGACAGCTAATCTCTTTGTCTGCAGCAGTTGTTTTCCCCTACTGAATTATTTCCCTGAAGCCCTGAGTAAGGGATGGGGTTGACTGGAAGTATTGCTTTTTATCATTCATATCTTTAAACATTTTGTCCTTTTATTATTTATCTATAGGTAACAGTGTGCTAGCTACTATATTCCAAAGCACTCAAAGATCATAGAAACAGAATGGTTGGGGTAGGAAGAGACCTTAAAGATCATGTACTTCCAACCCCCTGCTGTGGGCAGAGGCACCTTCCACTAGGCCAGGGTGCTCCAAGCCCCATCCAACCCAGCCCTGAACACTTCCAGGGATGGGACATCCACAACTTCTCTAGGCAGCCTGTTGCACTGCCTCACCATGCTCACAGTAAAGAATTTCTTCCTAATATCTAAACCTATTATCTTTCAGTTTAAAGCCATTTTCCCTTGTCCTGTCATTACATGCTCTTGTCAAAAGTCCCTCTCCAGCTTTCTTGTAGCCCCCTTTAGGTAGCAGAGGGTGCTTTAAGGTCTCTGTGGAGCCTTCTCTTCTCAGGCTGATTAACCCCATCCCTCTCACAGCCTTTCTTCACAGGAGAGATGCTCCAGCCCTCTGATCATCTTTGTGGCCTCCTCTGGACCCACTCCAACAGGTCCACATCCTTCCTCTGTTGGGGTCCCCAGAGCTGGACACAGTACTCCAGATGGAGTCTCACAAGAACAGAGTAGAGGGGGAGAATCACCTCCCTTGACCTGTATCTCTTGATACAGCCCAGGATATGTTTGCCTTTCTGGGCACATCGACAGGTCATGTTGAGCTTCTCATCCCACAGCAACCCCAAGTCCTTCTCCTCAAAGCTGCTCTCAATTCTCAGTTCTGCAGCGACAGGTGAGGGACGAAACGGCAGGTGATAAGATGCACTGGAAGCCGCAGACCCAACCCTGCATGCAGGCAGTTCAGGACATTGGTCGCCTGAGTCTGACCCTGGAGATGACAGACTCACTCAGCAGCATCCTGAATGACCAAGCAGCCTTTTCCAAGGAGAGCACTGCTTGCTCCACACGGAGAGGGGCCTAGAAAAGGTGGCCTAACCAAAGCTCATCTCCGCTCTTCACCTGGTTGGTTAACCGCGGCCAACGGGCATCTTCTGTTGCGGTCAAACAAAGATTAAGAGTAAAAGGCATACACCTGCCTCCAAAGGTGTACTCAAATTAACACTCGCATGCTGGAACATCAGAAGCATGCTTGATACTGCGAACAGTGGACGTCCTGAGCGCCGCTCTGCTCTAATTGAACTCAGCTGCGCTGGGCAGGGCACGTCTCCAGGATGCAGGACCATCGCCTCCCCAAGATCGTGCTTTATGGGGAACTTGCCACTGGCTGCCGCAAGAGAGGAGGCCCGAAGAGGAGATACAAGGACTGCCTGAAACAGTCCCTCAGCCTTGGCAATATTGACCACAACCATTGGTCTACCCTGGCCTCCAATCGGGAGGCCTGGAGACACACCATCTATAACG